>NW_027185392.1:22738503-23081003 GCF_022577435.1 Embiotoca jacksoni | reverse complement strand
TCCACCTCTTCTCAGCACATTTTCAACCTTTTAATACTTGAATCATCATTTTCTGCCAGCCGTCATCTCTCTGTTTCTATTTTACATAAGATATTACACCCCAAAATCAGATGAGGTAAAATAAAGAAATGATTGGTTGCATTTTATGTGAATTTGAGCATTTTTCTTTATTTTTGTATTTCTCTTTGAGAGACGAGTGACCTCAACTGACTCCATCTCTGCCTCTCCTCTCTCCTTCCCTACAGCTTCCTCCATCTTTCAATCAGTCGCCTCTGAAGGAGTGGAAAACAGCACATGTAAGTCCATTTGATTTTATTCTTCCTCCTTTTTCCTTTCCTCATCATCCCTTCTTTCACCATGTGTTTCCATCCTTCCTCCTCCACCTTGTTTCTTCTATCTGACCTTCCCTCCTCCTTTACTGCTATCTCAGGTTTGAATTCCCTTCCTTCTTTCCTTCATCCCTTCTTCCGCCTCTTCCTCCCTTTTCATACCTCGCTATCTCATGATCCAGCTGGACAGAAGAGTCCGGCACCCAACTCGATGTACCTGCCCTCCTATTGAGGGGATCAAGGAGTGTGTGTGTGTGTGTGTGTGTGTGTGTGTGTGTGTGTGTGTGTGTGTGTGTGTGTGTGTGTGTGTGTGTGTGTTTCTGTGTGTTAATCACCCACAGAGAGCTTAGTTAGCATGTTTGTATGGGGATGTGTAAGTTTGTTAAAAAATACATCTGTATCATTATTGTATGCCTAAATCTCAGTGGTTGTATCCTCACAGTTATCAGATTACAGTCCTGTTAAATAAATAGAAAGACCATGAAAAATCGTAAAGATTGTAGTTTACACCTACGTGAAGAAATCACGCATTTCAAGTTCAAGTTTAAGCTTAAATTTGACTTTGCAGAAATTGTGCGTGAACAAGTTGCAGAACAAAACAAGTAACAAATACATTAGAAGTACATCTCAACCTTAAAAGAAAAGCAAAACTACCAGAGAATGTCCACATTCTCAGGGTGAAATGTACGGACCATGCTGTGCTTGAAAAAAATCCCCACAAGGGTCATGTGACTCTGTCAGTTACTGCTGATGTAAAATGATGCTGTCCTGGTCAATATTGAGGAAACTACAAAGCACCTGTGTGTGTGTGTGTAGACAAGCTGTACGTACGGCCCGGCTCCGATCCTCAAGCTCTGAGCGTCAGCTCCGAGCTCTCACCAGCTGACCGTCCTGGGTTGCCGTTTGGTTATAGTCTTGTACCTGATGCTGCAGGGATTCAGGTCTGCATGCATGTTTTTTGGAGGGGCAAAGAGAGGAATCGTTATTAGAGAATGTTGAACTATTTTAAGAAGCCTCCCATTTTTTTGTTCTGCTCCTACATTGACTTTCATTTTACATATTTTACTTGTAGGGTTTTTGTTGTTGTTATTTTCACTGGCTTAATTTCTTCATTTGACCATGGCTACTGTTTGAGATTTAGGAATTTTAAATGGTCCACATTCAGGCATTTCAGAAAAAAGCAATAATCACTTTAAAGTTCAACTACTTGAAATGCTATATATTCTACCCAGGTCACAGAGTGTTCGATTTTCTATTAATCTGTGTAGTTGCTGTGTTATAGAAATAAAATTAGATGAAGAGTTAACTAAATACATCAAATGTGAATATTTGTGTGGTTCTTTGGGGAGAAGGTGACAGAAATCTGGGACATACTTTATTTTGAAAGGGATCCTCAAAAGAGCGTACATGGCGATGTTGGATGAGTCGGCAAAATGTGACAATTGGTATGTGTGTGTCTTTGTGAAGAACAGAGAGGGATGCATGTGGAGGGAGGGGGTGCAGGATCTGTGTGTGTGTGTGTGTGTGTGTGTGTGTGTGTGTGTGTGTGTGTGTGTGTGTGTGTGTCTGTGCCAGTCGCCCCAGGGTGAGGGGATTAAGTGTGAGCCAATGCAGTAAAGGTTAGCGCTTGGTCTCTCACTGAGGCCTCTATCACACACACAAATCTGTGAAAAGACGGAGAGAGAGCGGGGGAGAGCGAGATGACATTATTACGGGCCGCTCCACCCACGGGATGAGTTTCCACAAAGCTCATCGAGTCGCCAAGGAAAACTGATAAAATCACCTCCGAAATCCTCGAGACAGAAAGTAATTGAGCTAAACTGTAGATTAAATAATGAGGGGAAACTTCCTTAAACATTAAGCAGACGCTGGATTTCTACTTTTTTAAATTTTATTATTTAGTCATGGACTTTTTTGCGGGCTTCGTTTTGTTAAGTTCAGTTTGCATGGCGGACATTTTAGGATATCCCCCCCCCCTCTTTTGAAATATCACAAAATGGCGGACAGGAGGATGGCATCAAGGAGGTATGAGCATGTTATAGCAAGAGTGTGTGTGTCTTTGTCTATTCAGGGCACGTGTAGAGACAGTGTGTGCGGCTGGTTGCAACATCTTCCTGTGAAAATTGTTGTAAAATATATTTTAATTCAGTTTTAATGGGATGGAGTCGCTGCCAGGCGGGTTCATGGGATATGTAGCTATTTTGGTGTGTTGTGTGTTTTTCTCCTGTTTTTAAAAATCATTCTGAAAACAACACGAAACTCTGCGGCTGCATTTTCATGTTTTTGCAGTTTCTTTCTTTGATATTTTTGTGCCATAACAATGCATTTCTGAATTATTTGCAGCCTCCGCTGTTTACCATTTTGTGACGGTGGCTTAAAATCCAACTGAATATATTTCATCATACAATCAGTGTAAAATGACACAAACTGAGGATGCTTCCTCAATGACAAAGAAGTTCCAAATCGATGTCCACCAACAAGTGCTGCAGCACCAAACACGGGGTACTACAGTGCGAGCTGTGAGCTCCATAGCCACTCGGTGTTCAGCACACATCGAGTACTCTCACAGTTTAAGTGCCATTCATGTCTTTATCTGCTTGAACACACTCCCATTGATAGAGAAATCATAGTCAGAGCAGGCCCTGTATGACTTTTGTCCAGGCAACAGCCTCTTCCAACTCCTCTGTGTTTTACTTTGCATTATTCTGACCTAATTCTTAGTTATCACAAGGTTTATTCTCCAAACAGAAACAGCTTCTTGATTGATCGTTATTAACAGTGGAGTCCTGGTTTCCATTTACCTTTGAAAGGTATTTGTATTACTCCAGAGTTACAATTCCATGATGTTCACTGAGGTATCAGAGCACAAACATGTTTTTACTCATCTCTAGACTTCCAGCATGAACACAAACCGAGGTTGATAGACCTGCGTTCACAGACAGTGTGTTGATCATTAATAAGCTTTAAAACCTGTCCTTTGTGTTTAGTGAGTCATTTCTAACTATTTTTTGTTGACATGTTATTATCTGTCTGTAAATAAGAAACATTTTTGACCACAATTCTTGAAGTTCGGAGGGATCTTCGCCTCGTCAGGGCGTAACAGCCTCTGAAGCACCATTTAACCAATGAGAGGACACTGAAACTGTTCCTGTGCAGTAGATTAAAGTGGGTCGGCTGCTCCACAAAGCACGGTGAGGCTGGTTTCATCGCGGGTTTTTACAGACTGCTGATGGAAATCCTCCCTCACCTCACTGGAATGATTGCTCTGCTCAGGCATCATGATGTGAAAACAAACATAACAACATATTGACTTGCTGTGGTCAGTCAGGTTCTCTGTCACCATGGAGCACAGCGAGTGGATCAGGTTGACCCAGATATCAGTTCAAACTTGGTTTGAAAACTGTTAAAGCATCCACATCTCAGCAAATACACTCATTTTACACTTCAATGTCACCCCCTGTTCCTTTCCAATCTTTCTTCCGAGAGATGGACCTTGAGTTGAGTGAGCGGCTGTGTGTTTTGTTATTTAACCTTTACTTAAGGACAGAGGTCGTCTGAGTTCAAATTTGTCAAACAGTTTCCTTTGGTAAGAGAACTGAAGTGATGTAAAGGTGTTTATAATGATTTTCAACGTTTTCCTATATGCGCTTGAAGCGAGTTGCTATGGTGACAGAACTGTAGGCAAACTGCTTTTTGAATGTGAAATGGTAAACAGCCAATTATTACGGTTAGACAAACTAAGATAGACTTTATAAGAATCATTTTACTGTTGAGATGAGTTTCATGATGAAAATGGCAAAACGGAAAATATGTTTTTCACACTAAATGTGATCCAGTCATAACTCCAACAGTAATGTAAATGTGTAAATAAATGTAATGCACTGTGTAGATATGAATTTAATGTAATGTATCAGAAATAATAATAAAAAAGTTATAATCAAGGAAATTCACGATTCCTCACAGTACACTGTTTTAATGAAGCAGTATTAATTCCCCCCCCTATTTATTTATGTATTTGTTTGTATATTTATTTATGTATTTTTTTCATCCATTTCTTTTCTAAAATACGATGACCCAAGGTGTTTAAAAACTTCAAATGTTTTAACTTTGTCGATCCGCTCAGACAAACAGGGCCGAGCTTCTTCCTGTATGTCACTGTGTCTTTAGTTTGAATGAGCGCTGGCTGAATTTGTTTTTTCTCTAGATGCAAAGCAAGACTGTGTCTGAAGGTAAAGACCTTATGTCTATTTTTCACTCCTTAATTACATGTTTAAACAGCACTGTGATAAAATGTCATGCCGTGCAGTAAAATACTACTCAAGCCCGCTGAACGTCGTTTTCGATTCTAGTCAGGAACCCAAAATTTTCCAACAATATCAAACTCTCATTTACATTACTTTAAGTTGATTTATTTCATTCAGTGTAAAAATCATATAGATTCAGTGAAAAGTTTGGAGAAACAGATTAACACATTCGTACATAATGGAGTGAGAAAACTTCCTGTTTAAAGCTACTTAATGGGAGATACAATTGGGTAACTAAATGAAAAGGTATTAAATCATAGCTTAAGATAATTGACCTTGTCATACAAAGCTCTTCATATTGCACACGTATAGAATGGTTGGCAATTTGTTTTAATTACAACTTTCTGCTGCTTCTGTACACCAAAGCCAGGGCTTCTTTTAGGAGAGGATTTACTGTTAATTATTTACACTCAAGTCATTGACCGTGTGAATCTATGAAGACGAATCATACGGGTGTGCCTTTGTGTTTGTCAGACGGTGTGTGTGTGTGTATGTGTGTGTGTGTGTGTGTGTGTGTGTGTGTGTGTGTGTGTGTGTGTGTGTGTGTGTGTGCGCTTGAGAGAGAGAGTCCACCAGCCTGTGTATCCTTGACCACTGTGTAAGTGAACCAGCGGGGGAGTGACTCGAAGCCAAAAGGCCACTTGACTCCACACATTCAATTCCCTCTTCATTAGCAGCCACATTACTTTAGATTAGCAGAAAGTGGACATTTACAGGCAACGCTGACGCCTGTAATTAAAATTAATTTAAAAAGAAAAGACACAAAGAGAAGTAATTACTTCGAGTGTTAAAGGTTTTCTCCGCGGCAACTTCTCTTATCGTTTTATTGCTCAGTACTTACCGAAGGAAATAAAAATGCAAAGGAGAGAGTGGACTTAGTGAGGAGAGGAATTAAGTGCTAGCGGTCGCTCATTAATGACTTCACCTGATTATTGGGAATGGGAAGTCGCCCGTAAAGGTTGAGTAGTTTACAATGAATTTTTTTAATTAGAGTGGATTTGCTCTGATTGAAATGAAATATAAATGGCTTCTTAAATACCTTATCACAACCTCAGTGACTTGCCAAGCTCTCTCCGCCGGCTGCAAAGTTTTCTATGATGAACGAGGAGGCAGATATTCCCGAAAACAAGATTTACCAAAACTTGAGAAAACAGTATTTAGATTTGGTTCTGTGGTTTGTTGGTGATACTTCCAACTCGCAGCGAAGAGTTCTCAGTCCAACAACATGCAGCTCAGGAAGTGACATGTTTTGATTTGTTGTTGTGTGTCATGCTGGGACAGAAAAAAAAGTATAAAAATACCTGTGAGAATTCACTGTTAAATCAACCTTTCTACCGTTTATCAGCCAGTGACTGCACAGATAATTAATTATACACTGACTTCACAGAGAAACACAAGGAGGTCAGAGGTCACGTTCTCACACAGGACAGCAGCCCTGGAGCTTATCTTTGTAGTCTAAGGCCATATAAATAATGCGGACAGAGGCCCGACAGAGACTCGAAGATTTCTAGCTCTCCCATCATGCCAGCGTTCCTGCAGGGAAGACGGACTCACAGCTCAGCTGGAGAAAGTGCGAAAGTTAGAGTCCTGCTTGGAGGTCCCTGACGAGACATGTTTGAAGGCTGCTAACATGACGGTATGATTCAAGTGCACTCTAACTACAGCACGAGTTTGGAAGCAGCTTGTGTCAGATTTGTAAGAGGAAGAATATTGCGATTATACAACGAGTTACCAACTAAATAAAATATGTAATCAAAATGTGTTCATATTGTGGAGCAATTCACTCAGAGTGACAAAAAAGAATAAAAAAAGACCCGATTTCACCAAATGGGTCACATTTAATAGACCTATAACAAGTAAAAACTACATTATATTGTATATTTGAATAAATTCAATTCCAGTTATATATTGCCATTGAGAAGGCGGAGTGATGTTTTCTAGTGATGAGCAAGGGTGTGCTGTTATGATGATTTGAGCACCTTCCAAATGTGGAGTTGACCAATCAGATCTGTGGGTCGGAACTACTTGTTGTATAATTAGCTACTATAAATCAGAAGCGACTGTGTGCTCTTTACCCACGTCCCACTCAGAACAATGGTCTTAATTTTGTGAAATACGGCCTCCATTACATTCACTGATAACAGTTGTAGATACTGAGGGAGGCCGGTGTGCCAGCACTACATGTTCTTGCTTTTTAACCATGATGCCGCCATAGGAACTAAACAAAGCCTCAACCCCGAGTTATTGTTTCATGGTACAGCACTATAGAAACATCACACTACTCTCACAACAGTTATTTTGATAGATAAAGCTCTTATTTTAATAAGTCCAGATCTTTGGGGATGGGGAACTTCGTGTGGCCTCCACCATTGTTTTTTGATGTTGTTCACATTTTTTTGGTGACTTATAGTCAGCCTCCCACCCTGAGTGTGTTACTCAATAATCAAACCACCGCTTTAAGAGTGAAAGCAGCATCATGCAGCTGCCCCACATGCACATGTGCTAAATGTTGAAACATTAATTGAACTGCAGGACGGTACAGCGTGAGCAATATTTACGGAGAAACTGGGTTGTTTCATTTGATATTTTTTCACCAACCAATACAGCTAGACTGTGATGTATTCAATAACATAAATTGTTTACATGTCTTCAGATTCTAAAATTAATGTCTACTCATTGTGCTTTATGCTTTATGCTATCTTATTTGCACCACGTCCGTATATATATATATATATATATATATATATATATATACATCTGTATGTCTGCATGTCATATGGTGGATTGACATTAAAAACGTTGAAGTCGAAGTAATGAGCAGCCACTTTAAATTTGTGGACTGATTTAGTCGTGCTCCCGCTGTCACTCAACTTCATGAGATAAAGAGTAGAAAAGCAACTTTTTTTACAAACAAGTTCAAATAATACAAATATTATTTTATTCTATACATCCAAAGTTACAAATAGACAATTGTTATTATGGATACAGTTTTCTTAATGGTGGTCAGTCTGAAGTGGCTTTAAGACATGAAAAAAAACATTGACAAGACCAAATACAATACATCTCTTCACCAATTTGACAACTCTGAAAAAAAAACCATGGCAAATAAAGCAAATAAAATCAAATAAGAAACATGTTGAAAAAAATAACTGCAGTACAAATGCAAAATTTGTGTCTTCTGTGTTTGCAGTGCATTGTTTTCTGTCAATTTGGCGCACAAGTATAATCAGCTTGTTTTCTCCAGTTGCATTGTGTCATGGTAAATCCTTTTATTATTCAACCATTTGTAAGAAATGTTATGAATTGAAATAAAAGGGTAAAAAAGTGAATACTGTATCTTTATTATATACAGTTAATTCTATTAGAGATGGTCTTCCTCAAATACATCAGCAAGTCAGATCCATTCAACGATATCATGAGGCTGTTGTAGTTAGAATTGACTATAAGTGTGCATTGACCTGTATTGACCGACACATTCAGAGTGACTCTTCAGTTAAATTACCCCTCCCCTCCTGTCTTTGGCTGAACTTCCTCTGGAAACTGCAGCACCCCAGCACAAAACTCTCCCCGATAAAAATCTGTTTAGTGCCAGCGCTTTTTAAGACAAGCCCCTCGACTCTCAGTGTGTGCCTCATCTTCACCCCCCTGACCCCCCGCCCACACAATCCTCCCTCAAAAAGTCCCCCTCTGTGAGGTGTAAGTGCCATAATATACACTCTCTGCACTGTTTAATGTGTGTATGTGTGTGAATAGATGAGTCCATCTCGTGAAAAAGCCTTGTCTAAACACTGCTGTCCAAAATCTACTGCTTCTGCCACTATATCTGCTCTCACACACACACACACACACACACACACACACACACACACACACACACACACACACACACACACACAGACAGCTACTGACTGTGCAGCCTGCTCTGTGTAGATAAGCGGTTGAGTTGTGTAGTCAGTGAAGTATACCTACAACCAGAAAGAGAGCAAGAGAGGGAGACTGATATGTACATATATATTTACCCAGGGAGAAGAAAGAGTGGGACGAGCGCGGGAGAAAGAGGCAAAAGAAAGAGAGGAAGGTGCTTATGATGTTATCTCTGAGTGAATATTTACTTCTCTGTGTGAAATAGTCGCCTGCTGCCTCTCGGTGTGACAGCACACACACACACACACACACACACACACACACACACACACACACACACACACACACACACACACACACACACACACACACACACACACACACACACACACCTCTCTCTCGCCTTCTGCCAGGAGACATAGACACGTGTGTATTTACACTTGATTTCACAACCTTATTTTTATTTATCAAAGTCTCATTTGATCACGGTGGAATTTAATGTACATTAGTAAAAGATTAGTTCTTCACCAGCAAATGAACATCAAACACAGAGCGTGGTCTTTGTAGATGAAGCAGGTGAAGCCACAGGTAAAAAAAAAATCTGCTTTTGGCAGCAGAAGTTGAACTAGTGATCACTATTTCACATTCAGGGAGATACCTGAACAAAGAGACTGCCCCCCCTACACACACACACACACACACACACACACACACACACACACACACGCACACACACACACACACACACACACACACACACACACACACACACACACACACACACACACACACACACACACACACACACACACACACACACACACACACACACACACACATCTCCCTTCAAACACAACATCTGATTTACTTCCTAGAGATTACCTTCATGTGGAGCTGACATTCAGTCTGCAGAAATACATCACTTCCCAGCTCTATCAAGCATTTTAAGAAATATTTTCCACACATAAAAATAAATAAATAAAATACTCCAGTAAATATTTGCGACTGAATAGGTTTCAAATGTTTTCATGGCTCTGAAGAAATTCTAGTTTCACAAGTGCACCAATAATTAAAAGGAAGACTGAGAAGTTTTATGAATTATGTGTATTGAAAGGCTGTTATAGCCGATTGCTCCGTGCCGCTGGTGATGACCACATGAATACGTTTTAAAATGTACCATTTTAAACAAAATAGTTCACATCCACACAACACCGCTGGACACAGGAATGGACGCAAATCCTTGGAATAATAGTTGCCTGGTTACACCAGACTGGTTGACTCAGCTTTTGTGTTTGATTATAGTCTGGAAACCCGTTTCACATAAACATTCTTTCAGCTACTGTGAAATGTGGTTGCAGACAAAGGGTTGTAGCAAGTGAAAACAATTATTTGTGGAACGTGGCCAAACTCAGATTTTCACCCAGTGGATTTAGGTCTGGCAACATCAGAATAACAGCTGGCCTCCTGTGCACATTGGCAGTAGTAGCATTATAAAATGCTGAATTTAACCACTGCTAACATAGACAATAAGATCAGTAACACTTGCAATTTTGTTTTCCACGTTGAATTAACCAGTGGTCGGAGTGAGGGCTGATGTCATTTGTTGAATGATGGTTTGCTATTTTGTCTTTCCCAGTTTCAAATCCCATCTGTGTGGCTACAGCGTAGGGTTAGTGTAGTCAACATTACAAGGAATTCAGCTGGTCTGGAGTCGCATCATGAAGAATAAAAGACATATTTGGGATTATTAATTGTAGCTGTGTATGTAGTAAAAGGATGACTTAGTTCAGTTGCTTTAAATCTATCAATACATGACATTGGCCAGTAAGCACTCTCTTGGTGAGGAAACTTATTACCTGGTGTTGGACTGCAAATCAGAAGTCCCATTCATTTTTCTCACCTTGAATAGCAAATTAAGAGCTCCTCTTGGTCGGGAGAAAAAAGAGCAGTAACCTGGTATGAATTTGCACTACCAGCTATTGTGTTCCCTCAAAGAGCAGATACTTATGATTTGTCCATCGTTTTTAACCATTTCATCCCATCACTCTCTCTGAGTGCAGTAACAGTGGCCTTTTTTAAGTTACGATGAATCACTTAGTGGTTCTGAACACAGATATCAGAAGGAGACTGTCATGCATGCTGTAATATTATCTCATGGAGCCCAACCATTTTTTTTCTGTGATTTTGTTTTGTGTTAATTATGACAAACATCGCCCACACACACGTCATAAATGCTTTAGGAAAACTTTTAAAGTTTTTTTTTTTTGCCTTTATTGGACAGTCAACAGTGAAAGGAGAGGCAGGACGTGGGGTTGAGAGGGAGGGGGTGTGACTTGCAACGTCACAGTCATGTGATATGTGCTGTAAGCATTTCCATATCGAGGCACACACACTTAAAATAAGTCTTCAAAACAAACAGCAGTGGCTGTAATCTGTTGATTTAATTTCAGCATCAGTACTTAGTGCAACCTCCTGTCACCCAGATCCCGTTTGAATAAATAGAGCCAGACTTAGTGCATGAAATGAAATCGAAAGTCACTCTGGAATCAACATGTGCAACCGTAACAGTTTTTTTTTTCTTATCAATAGTTTTACAAAGATGTCATTTATTGCAAAGTGTCTGCAGAGAAGTGAAACGGCAAAGAGAGACAGAATCCTCTAAAGTCCAGTCATGTGTTTAGAGTGAAGGAACATGTAGAGAGAATTAACTCATCAATATTTGAGGATAAAGTCTGATGCTGGGAGGACACGATGTGGGGAGGGACTGTTCAAAGTCTTTAAAAAGAGAGATGACGGAAACTCTGACTTTTTTCTGTTTTACTAATTCTCCTTTGAGTTGTCAGAAAGCCTCCACTCACGTTACATCTACATCATTGAAGCAGGTTTCCCAAAAGCATCTTAAAGCTAGCATCACTGCAAAGTGCATCTTCTTACATTTCTTTTGGAAAATTTACAGACACAGAAATGATAACAGATTTTCATGGTTGTCGGGACCACTCATGGAAAGCTAAAAGCTCCTTGAGAAGGCATTCAGCCACAGAGGAAACCGTACGGAAAACTGAAACAAAATTTGAAAAGCAGGGTTTACTCTGAGCAATAACCTTTAAAGAATAGAATGAACCAATATAACCAGTATATTACATATAAACTAATGACATCATACAGGTTAAAGCTGCATTCAAGTTTTTTTTTTCTATGTTTTATTATCTGTGTTTTGATCTTCACTAACTCTCGAAAAAAAAGGTTTCTGTCGCGGCACTATTTTTTTACCATCTAATTGCTAAATTTGTCCTCATGCTGTTTGGTGCAGGCGTTTGCTGAGAGCAGCCACAGAAATCTGAAACAATGAGCTAAAAGAAGCTACAGCGCTCCATGGAGTAATGCTGTCATGCGATCAATCTGTTTGTCACTATTAAGTGAGCCCTTACAGAGTACACACGACAATTCTATGCATTGTTAATATGAAAATGAATTGTTAGTGCAGCTTTAAAACAGTAATTGATTGATAACTGTGGACAACACCTTTCACAGTAGAGTCCTTCTTTGATGTGGAGCTTTCATGAAGAAAACAAATCTGAGCAATATTTTATCTCTCAGGAAGTCTTGTCGCATTTGCAGCATTTATATGATTAATATCTACTCCTTCTCCTCTTGCTCCTCTTAGCATGTAGTCTTCATCACCCAAACATCAGTAAAGTTGCCAAACCAAGGCCACCAGCGAACCTTTGTCAACATGAATCTCGTGAAACATTTTCCACAAATTCTTCTACTTCTTTCTTTCAATTGTGTTCGCTGTAGTTTATTTGTTTAATTTATGATTCCATCAATTGTTGCTGTAGAAATAAGATGCAGCTCGGTTTAAAAACAAATCAGGACAGAGGCAAACAGTTGTTTTATAAATTGTTTACCATGTCAGTCTTTGTGTTCTGATTCAAAACTTCAAACTTATGTTCTTGTTTTTCCTCTTTGCGAAAGTCAGAAGGAAAACCACTTGTTGGTGTGACATTAAAGAACAGATTGGTTTTCATTTGATTACAGTTGGAAAGCTGATTGAACAACTTTTTAATTATGATCCACTGATGTTCTCTTTCTTAAACCAACACATCATTAAAGAACGTGTTCATTTATTTTTTCTTTATTGTGGTCGAGTGAAAATAGTGCATTTTTTTTTCCTGATGTGTTTACATCACCAGAAACTGAAAGAGAAGAAAAGAAAAATGTCCAACAGACATTTCTTTGAGGACGTGTTGAGACAGCACTGAGCCTCCTCCGGTTCTGTTCAGGTGACATAATCTCAGATGATCCGGCTGTTAGATGTGAAGGAAGAGGAGCTGGAGAGTCTTTTTTTTTGGAGAGAAACGTCATGAAGAGATGAATAGTGAATTTCACCTTTAGCTTTAATATTCTTGTGCTTGCAGCTTTTATAAAGTTGTTAGAAACATCGAAGTTGGGTGAATTTTGTGGTTTCCCAGTGACAAGCACACATTAAAATCACAGAGTGCTCTCTGCTGGAGTATGATAGTGTGAACACAGCAAAGTTGTCAATGAAGCTGGTGAAGCTTTGAGAGTTTGATGTCTCAGAGGAGTCGATAGTTTTTTTGCTTATTGCACAGAATAGGAAGCAGTTTGATTATATATTCCAACAAAAATCACCCTGACATGTCTTCACTGTGCTTAGAAGGAGTTTGATGGAATACGTGACGGACAGACACCACAGGAGCAGCTTCCAGGTGAAAGCAGAAGCTTCTTCAGCGAGGGTGACAACATGGTTTATGTTGCTCTGTCATTTGGTAGTTTTGATTGAAATGAGAGAATATTTAGTCACTGTGTATAAGAGTTCACCGAACATGTGGAAAAGGTGCTCAAGCAGATGCAGGGGTGTGACAGTGCTGTTAGTCCTCCACTGTGATTGGACAGCCTTTAACAGTGACAAGCGCAGCGTTAACATTTTTCAACTCACTGCCCAGGAAAAAAAAAAATCGCAGAACGTTCAGCGTTGAATAAATGTCCAGTTCCTCGTGAAGCTGCTGCCGTTCATTAAAACAATTTAAAAAGTATGTTGTACTCAGGAAAAATCTCTTTGGTGGACACAGTAGGTAGCTGCAGCAATAGCAGAGTGTCGGCTGGTTTTGGCGCATGCTGATTGGTTAAAATTAACCCGAGGTCTACAGCTAGTAGGATGGAACGACTACTAACACTTCTCTATGGAGGGACAGATCCATATTCAGGCAGTGAAATGGGGTCTGGTTCACACCAGGTTAATGATGTTGGGCTTTAAATGGCAAAATCCCAGCCCCACTTTGTTCAGACCCAGAACTGCGGGACCATCGAGACGCTTGTAATCCTTTAAATTCACTGGATATTAGTATTATTTCAAAGGACTAAGTAGTCATCAGTGTCACCATTAGTGCCATCGTCAGTGTGCTCCCCTCTGACGAGTGATGCACCGCCGCCACGCTGCGTGAGGGAAAGTTCTTTCTCAAGGTCAGTCGTGTTAAACAGGAGGAAGAGGAAAAGTGCTGACACATCAGTCTGGAGCGCCAGGAACAGGTCACCCTAATGCAGGCCGTCAGCTTTTTGTTTACAGATGTTTTGATTAAAATTCATGAAAACAAACAAAGCAACAAGGAGCAGGCTTTGAACGGCGCCGGCAGCAAAGCCCGTTCCCCCACAACTCCAACAGCCTAAGCTCCTGCAAAGATAATAGACCTGATTCTTGATGCATTTTATCATGTCGGCTTTGTGTGTGTGTGTGTGTGATTGAACGACCTCGCTCAAAGCAGTGTTATTATGTATTTATATGTGTGTGTGTGTGTGTGCGTGTCAGACGGAACTGAGAGCGTCTACATCTGTATTATAGGCTATGTGCTAAGTGAAAATGAATAATGCCTCCACTTCCAGGCGGTTGTTGAATTAGACGTTTTTTGTGTTTAATCTAATGTCCCTGTCTGTGTGAAGAGGTCTGAACTCAGAAAGCACTGCACGCTGTATACAGTGATTTATGAAGCTCAACAGTTAGAGCGTCCCCTCCTCACAGCAGACAGGAAGAAAATAAAACATCCAGAGACAGACAAACTCGTTGTCTCAAATGACCTTGAGCTTTTTGATTCATATTTGTGATGCACTTGTTGCAGAGTTAATGACCAAATCTGATGCATGATAACATATAATAGTGTTTAGAGGCATTGAGAAGAAAATAGACCCTTTAAATTCAGGGTTAGACCGCGTAAGTGGAGAGCTTGGCAACCGCTCCCTTTACCCTCGAATGCACGAGTTGTTTTAACAAAAGAAAAAAAAACTACTACAGCTGTTAATGACCTTGGGTTGCAACAGACTGTAATACCACAATACCACAGAGTGAAACTAGAGTATCTGTCCCCAACGCTGCCCGCTGGTTCCCAAATGACCATACGTAGACGAGAAAATCACAGTTAAATTGCATTTAGTCTAAGATTTGTTTTGCCAACGTACCATGGCACACGGGGCATTTTTTAAATAAATATAGTAAAGATAGATAAAAGTCCAAAATGTTGTGAAAATGCACAATTTTTTGTCAAATAACTGCCCACTTCTTCCCACCAGTACCACAGCACCCAACCCCTCCAAAAACCTGGGGGAAACCCTGCGTGTGGCTCTACGTCTTAGCTTGTTTCAGGGTTATTATGCACCTTTAATGCACATAAAGCAATAACTCGCAAAATCTTTGAATGACTAGACAAATATGATGTAAGGATGTAAACTAGGAAACATTATAAAAACACTTTCAAAATAAGGACCAGAGGTACATTTTCTGCTCCTGAACTCTGACTTGTCCCACCTGTGTGTTTTTGTTGCTGGAAGTCAGATGAGAAAATTGATACCACAACAGTCTTCTCTCATCTAACTCTCCGCAAGATCATTTTCCAAAAACTACTCCTTTAAGGACGAGGCTGACTGCTTCTGCTATTGAAGCTCTAGAAATGACTGAGTTCTGTCAGAGAGGACAAACACACCACATTAAATGTAATCGAACTCAAGACTCCCTGAGTTAATATCTAAAATACAAAATATCATTAATATGCAAAGCATTTGTCCAAAGACCAATTTCTGCCTGCCAAACATGTTTTAACACCTGCTTATGCAGAGACTCACAAATCAGAAAAGCAATTCTGTCATTTGTCAAATTTTCCCACGTGGCGTCATGATCGCGACACGCTAACCCAAGTATCTACTAATGATTTCTGCCTTTTGTTCTCCTCACACGCTCTTCACGTGTCTTTTGTTTTCTCCCGCAAAGAACTCATCAAACGTCCGACTGAACAGTGGATCTTTGTCACATTCTTCCCGTGAGGTTTGATGAATTCATTACAAGTAGTTTCTGAGCAAAAAAAAACATCTGGATCAAAACACTGAATTCAAGAGTAGTTATGTTCATTTCAGTTCTCATTTGTGGCATTAAAGCAGATGAGAACAAAACATGTTTTTCACAGCGTCACCGTGTAATTTTATTGTAATGTCACATTTTCCACCTCATATTTTGCTGTTTCAATGGAATAGACATATTTCAGTGTCTTTTTTTCTTTCTGTATTAATAAGTCTCTTATTGGTGCCTTGAAGTGGGGTTGGTCAGAAGGTTGGTCGTGGAAAGGTCAGGGTCTGTAAAACATACGGCAGCGAACCTCAGAGGTGTGTGTACCCCAAAAAGTGTGAAAAGTTCTGCTGTCAAAGTTAAATCCTCGAAAACTTTGTGTAAGAGTTAGTGACCTCCGTACTTCGCTGTGTTAATTAGGTTGGTGGAAGTTCATCAGAGCTTAATCATCACCTCACCGCTGCCTGAGCAAAATGAAGTGCAGACGTGATGAGTCCAGACGGGATCTTTTATCTCTCTCCTTCCCCCGTCTCTCTCACCATCCCTCTCTCTTTCTTCGTCTACCTGCCTCCTGCATGCGATCATCTCTCTGCGTTCGCATTGTTTGGCTTCCTCTTTCCCTTACTTCCAACACTCGTCTGTCGCTCAATGCTTCTTTTAATCGCTTCCTCTCTCCCATCCCCCGTCTGATTCCAGCCTGTCAGGGCTGAATGACTGATTACAGTCGAGGACAGAGGTGCCTGTTCATCATATCCACATCACTTACATTCAGTCAGTTCAGCACTACCCCGTTTTGCTGGCGTCCTTTCTTTCGTTCTTCTTGTTTTTCTTGTACTTGATCTGATATTTTTAACTTATTTATATAATTATATATAAACTTTCTTCTTCTCTCATCCTATATTATTATTTTAATATTTTTGTGTGTAGTTTGTGTGTGTGTGTCTGTGTATTTATTTATGGACCTTCCTTTTTATACTTTTGCTTATTGTGTTGGTACTTTGGTGTACGAGTACCAAAGTACCTAGACAATCCCAGATGTATGGTTTTCACAAGTGACAAGTAAATTAAAAACAGGACATTCTTACCCGAACTGTGGTCTTAAGGATATTTGATAGCTGCACATATCTCCCCATCTCCTCCTACACTTCTGTTCAGCACCTAAGCAGCTCTGCTGCATCACCTGAGCGCTACCAAATCTCAATCAAAACTTATTACATGCATGATTACCCACATAGCATTACTTAAACAGTGTGAAGAGGTGTGCGGAGGTCTATGGGATATGCCTTGCGATGAACTGAACATATCCACTGTGTGTTTGTACTTCAATTAAACAAAGATATCAGCAGCTGGTGAAAAATTGAAGCAGATTTTATTGTTGCTAAAGCTCCACTTCAGCTGAATCCTGTAAGAGTGTATTTTGATTTTATTTATGTAAGGTCACCTTACTATTTTGGTGCCCTAAGATGATTCATGTTGTGATATAGCACTCCTTTAATCTGATAATAAAGTAACACACATGGTTCAAAGGGGTTGAACCATGGGTGTATTTTGGGCATAGTAATGGGAGTAGTGCTGCTGCACTACACCACGATTTCCATGTGAGGAGATACAATGTTCACAATTGTCATAACCAGGATGAAATTAATTTACATTTGCACAAGTGCTCAAAGATCCAATCACCTCTAAAGGGTATGTAATGCAACAGAGCCAATAAAAACAGATGGAACGGTCACAGTTGTCATATTGACATTTAAAATGTATTGATTGATTCACGATGTCAAAATGGAGCTTTGGTTCGATCAGCTACTTATGGCCGTCAAAGTTACAGCATTACGCATTAATAACAACTCAACACTTCAAGTACCGATTTTAATTTAAAGCTCTCCAGCGTTTCAGCTACAGAAACTTTGTATTTCTTAACAATGCTTTTATTCTGCAGAAAGAAGCTGTGACTGATATCGGACAATCACACTTAGAGGACTAGTCCAGAACAACCGTTGGAAATTGTTGGATTATATTGTTGACTTCATTCAATTAAAGCGATTAAAATATCTAGGCTCCATTATTGACTACTGTATGTAAACCTCCCTTCACAGTTGTTACACACTCTTAGAAACAAGCCACAACTTCACAGTGTGCACCTCACAGGTTCAACCAGTAGCTATACACCCTTGGGTTTAACATAAAAGAAGTCAGTTGCGATTATAATAGCAGATTTTCCAAGTAGAAGAAAAGAGTTAATGAACTTGATGTACACAATAATAATCTTTCACGTCATTATCTTTTATTTTTATTTTTTCACATGTTTGTGTGCTGCTGCACATCCCTGATGGTGGAACAAGCAGAGTGTATATGTACATTTTGCACTTGCCTATGTTGACACATTTGAGTATCCAAAAAACAGAAAAGCACTGTGCCATTTAACTTATAACCAGGGTTTAATTGGTCATGTGACGCATCTCTTTTTAAGGCTGACAAGCCCATGGACACTCAGATAGGAGCAAGTACATTTTTGTATATAAACAACATGAGAGAAAACACTCAAAATAAAAAAAGATGTTTGGTTATGATTCCTGCTTTACTGATGAATGTTAACATGGATAGCTGTTTGAAAACAAACATTGTTATTTTCCATAAGATGATAGTATAAAAACTCTCATTTGAACTACTTCTTTGCCACTGTCACGCTGCAGATTTGCTTTGCAGCATTTTGTCGCCGCATCTGCAAATCTTACGTGCCAAAATGACCCCCAAAAAAAGTATTTTTTTCATTGTGTTACAAGTTTTCAATACAAAACCTATTACGTTTACTGATATCACAGAAAATATTGAGATTTGGAAAAATAAATATGTAAAATTCAGTTTTTAACAAACAATTCAAAACACTTGTATTTGGTTTAAAACACCAAATAACAACCTACTCTTGAAGTATGTTGTCCTGGTGTTAGTGAGAGGTAGACATAACTGGGGCTGAACAGAAACTAAATTAATTTATGGATTTCCTCAGAAGTTAATTTCTGCATTGATGGATCTTCGTGTAAAACTCAGGTACATGATGTCAAATTAGGTGTTGTGCATTTTTCTGCTCCTCTTCTATGTGCAGCAGTAGCCACCACATTGTTGTTCATCACACTGATTATGTCTTTCTCTGATTGAAATTGGTATTCATTTGACAGTTTCAGTAGTTGGAGCGCTGCTTTAATTATTGTGAGATCAACTTATTTGCATGTGTGCAGATGTGCTCACTGACCTACCTCTGTGATTGAGGCTGCCTCTCCTGATGAGCTGGAATTGACACCAGGTGTGATGGTTGATGAGCTCCAGCTGTAGGTGAATATTCTCCCTGATGTCTTCCTTCTTCTCTAGATTTTGGCTTTGTGATGTTGGTGGCTGGGACTGATCGCACAGTTTCCCCTTCTTAAATAAGCGGATGGGGATGTGTGACACTTTAATTAGAAGTTCAGAGAGTAAAGAGGTGGCTCTCTTGTCGTCCCCCTAATGCTTAAACTGATTACATTTGAAAGCATGTTGTTTTATTTTAAATGTGGTTCATACATTTTTTTTCTTTGGAATGTTTAATGAGTTACAACCAGTGACTGTACATAACAGTGGACGTAGCTTCCGGCTCTGAAAAAATGAGGCCGGTACGGAAGTGCTTTAAGCTGCAATACCACTGAGTGCCCCAAGAGGTTGGTTTCAAAAAACCTCTGGCTCCATAGACTCTTATTCAACTAGGCTCATAAAATTCTCAGTCAATACAATTTTGCCACGAGTTATCTCTGTGTTATTAGCTAAAGTCGCTCCTTCTTATTAGTTTTCTGGCAGTCCATCTGAAAATAATCACGTCATTGATTATAAAATAAACTTTGGGGGCGTGTCTGTTTGATTTACAGGCCGGTTGTGCAGTCAGGTTACGGTGGGTGGGACGTAGTATCATCAGGTTTCAAATCAGATCAGTCAAATCCACTGCTCGCTGCCCCCCAGCTCGTCCAATATGGCCACTTCCTGCTCCAAACTGCTCCAAACTAGCAACATGACGACGGCCAAAATCCAAACTGAGGCTTCATTCAAACCTGCGGGTGACCTCACTGCTTGTTGCCATGTTGGTTACAATAGATAGTTTGAAGATCCTAAAGTTGAGAAGTGTTGAAGTTGTTCAGATGCTTGAATCTGACTTACGGTGTTATTCTGTGACAGTGTCATTTAAAGTAGTCTGTGTAACTTTGATCAAAAACTTGTCTCTGTGGGGTGAAAATTCCAATATGAATATTTATAAGGGCCCCTTCCAGTGAAAATCCAGTGTTTAACCTTGTTAACATGTCAATGTGGTGGTTTTTGTTCACGCACGACGAAATATCATGAGCAAAATTCAGTCAATGTAATTTGCATATTCATCGATCTGCTCATACTGAATGAGGACAAAGGTTACATCTAAGCCAATTTAAGGCTCTAATGAGTTTTCAGGAGTTTAATTAATTCCAGGAGGGACTTTTATAGACATTTTGACATTATGACCTGTCATTGTAGGGAAAGCACAGATGTACTAATGATGGCTGCCTTCCACTTAGGGGAGGTCCTGCTTTTGTGCATGTTGGTTCACTGTCATGGCTGACTGGGACACTTGATAGAAGTCAAGATATCTGCCGTGAAAAAGGTCTATAGTTAGCAACTTGGGTAGAGCCGGACACAATAGGAACACAAAGTACATATATACTGTAATCTCATAAAGTTATAGCAAACATCTAATCAAAAGCGTTTCTCTCTACCCTTGCAGCAGACACAAAGCAAAACTGGCATACATTCAGACGTCCAGTAATCACCCTTTTTTTTTTTTTTTCTTCTTTTTTTTTATATCTGGTCTGTTCAACAGCAACTCAGAAAAATACCCAATTCTTCAGGGGCGAAGTGCTCCACTGTGTTCTCCTGTCAGTCTCTAACTTGCTGGTGCTGGGGAGGTTGTGAGAGGTGGTGGAAATGAGGTTTATGAGAGTAAAAGTGAACCAAAGTGCACAGTTGTGGATTGCAAAACCATAACAATGAGCTGGAGGGTGTTACAATACACATTGTTACTATAAAAGCATATTAATTAATGGAGCTTTAAAGTTCAGGTGAATTAACTCTGTACTTGCAGTTTCACAGCACTTTCTATGTGAAGTCCGGCAACACATTGCTATTAACCATCATAAACTGTTGGTTATACATGACGCTGAAATGTACTAAATTGAGCAAAAGCTATTTTGACAAATTATTTAATATAATGAATTTACATTTTCATCAGGGGGAGAAAATGTGCGTAGTTTATTTGTTATTTCATCATTTTATGATCCCATTGGTGCATGCATTGATGAATGTTAACGCAAAACAGATCACTGTACTTAATGTTGATGTAAGTAGTTCTTCAGTCCCTGAGTGATTCACTCAGACAGATAAAATACTCCACACGTTATGATATGATGAAGTCAGCAGTGCCTCTGCTTTCAGTCCATCACATCAACTCTTGTACATGTTCCCAGCTCTCGAGATAGAAAGGCAAGAAAAAGGGCTGAGCCTTAAGATGGTAAAACTTTTGAGCTGGAAGGGAGGTCAGAGTTTTCCATGTTTCACAGAGTCAGTCACTTACTGCTGCTTAGCTCTGTCATCTTACCGAAATTAGTGTCACTCCACCATCGAACCAGAATTTCAATAGCTTTCTTTTGTGGCTCTTGATACTGTGTATCTTAAACTCAGTCAGAACGGAGGATAGTTAACTCACCTTGAGTTTGAGCTTTTGAACTTAATATGGTAAAAACCTATTGTCATGTAATGCTTTTAAAAATGGTGCATTTTGTTTCTTATAGGAGGCGGACTGCTTTTGAATGGTAAAACTAAACAACTACAGTCTGATGTCCGGCTCACCATGTTTTGCTGAAATGTTTAAATTTACAAGATGAAATGTTCAGATAATACACTTCTCTTAAAAGTCCTTCGCTACCAAAACACAAATTTGCATTGTCATGTACATTTTGCTGATGGCAGACATACTTGTCGATTCCTAAGGCATAGGTCTGTGTTGGATTGGTCCACTGGACAGATGTCCTCTCCCTCTGACTGGACAGACTCTGCTTTGTGAAATACCAAAAGACCCAAACATTGAAGGGATGAACAGTTGTGTCACCTTTACCGTGTACTTGCCGGGGAGTTCAGAAATCACGACGGCTTGTGTTACATGCGGCAGTAAAATCTCTCTGATTAGGTTTGCGTAATTTCCTGTCGAGTGCAGCTGCAGTGTGTTTGTTCCAGTGGCTGCTGCTCTGGTCTGTGGCGGCTGCTGACTTTGTGCAGGAGTACAAAAGCACAAGAAACAACACTGCTGTCAAACTTGGCGCACTCGCCACTAAGAGAGGACTGTAACATATTTAACAACTAAGTGAGAAAATAAAATAAACTCCATCCAACAGCTCAGCTTGACTACCTCATCTAAGTGTCTCTTTTGTCACAGAGCCGAAGGATCATCTGGAGAATAAAAACAACCTTCGGGCTTATGAAAAAAGTAAAAACAAATCCAACATCTATTTTTTATTATAAACATGTCTTGAATTGTTTAATAATGATAAAAAATGTAGCCTCTGTGAAAGGTAGAATTAGCAGGATCATTAGCAATAGATTTTCTAAAGGAAAAAAAAAAAATTGTCATTGCTAATTTCAAATATTCAATACTAAATTTATAAATGTGCTGAAAACCTTTGTGGTTGGTGCAGACCTTTGGTGGGACACTTTTGCCCCATTTTTAGTATTAAATCTTTGTACACTTCTAATACAGCTGTCACATTTATGACACATTCTTAGAATATGTTTGTCTGACATTTGTGTTTCCCGTCGAGTCTTTAGCTGTGCATCGTAATGTGCCAGATTAATAAAACTCTCAAAATGAGGCAACTTTTAACGGGACTGGTGATGGAGATGATGCATCACCAAGTTCATGTTTGATTATGTGCTAAAATGAACCTGTATGAATTGGGAAATGCCATCCAGCCTAATATGTGATGTATTGCAGTTGGTTGCAAGTTTTTATTTGTCCGTAGCAGAAGTTGTGTATAAAAGCAGTGGGTTATAATGACCCTTTTCTGGATATCCTTACTCTGTTTCTCTTTTCTGTTTGACTGTATGATGGAACTAATCCAGAAACAAACACTTTTTAATGTTCTTTAGTGTTTTTGACTTTAGTTGTCTTTTGCCTCATTTTCCTCTACGTTATACTTGAGCCAAACATTGTCCTCTTTTTCTTTCTCTACTTTACTTCCTTCCCTCCAAGATTCTTTAAAAATGTCAGTTCCACTTCAGTTTTGTGCTGATTCTGTCCTGATGCCGCACCAAACCCGGAACACGTTTCCTTGTGTATGCAGGCATCCCATGTGTCTGTGTGTGTCCATGTTTTCAGCACAGCCCTGTCAACGTTCCACTTTCTTTTTACAATTTTATTATTTTTACATTTTTTTAAAGCACCAGTCTCACTGTATCAATATTGATACTAGATGATGGCAGGACAGCTGCAGATTCAACGTGTCCTCTTTTTTGCGACACTAATCTAATGCAAATGTAATGCTAATGTGGCAGCAGTAGTGAGCCTGGAGGGAGCCAGGAGATTTGATGCTGTCATAGTTAAAGAAAAAAACAGCAAGAAAAAAAAGAAAGTGCCAGTTTTGGTGCTAGTGCTTCTACTTGAATTAAATTATATACCCTGCATGAGCCATTAGAGTTAGAGCTGAGTATTTTATGTAATAATAAAATTGTATTTTTGTTCCAAAAACATTCTGATCTTTGAACATATTTGTAGATCCCAGCTTTTATAATCATCACCTCAATTTACTTGACTTTTTTTATGAAACGTGATTTTTTTTTTGATGTCCGTAAAAATTTTATGTGGTGAGAATTTATCAAAGCCAGTTAAAACCAATCCTTGAATACCAGCAGGCATTTCACCCACTGATGTACCTTCTTCTCAGGGAACACAACACTTGGCACACAGACTTTCTAATTATTCACACATGGAAACTTGGCATACACATGTGCTAACTATAAGTGCTTTTAGCAATGGTACTATCTGGAAATTAGCATAATGTCTCCCTAGTGGCCATTTCAAAAATGGCTGCCAAGACTACTGCGGGGTCGGACAAGTCTGGTTTAAAATGACTGAAATTAAACTTCACGGGAAGTAATCACCATGACAGATTTCAATATGTACAGATTAAGTGAATGAAAACATTCCTTCAAAATCGATGCTATTTTTTTTTATCCATAAGTAAATAAAAGAGAATCAATCTGACTTATGTTGTCGTGACTCGCACTGCATGTCTACATTTATATTGAGAAAAGCAGCATTAGAAAGGAAATAAAATGTATTTTCTTATTAGGGAAAAACATATCAAATGTAACAAATCTTTAAGTGAGAAATCAGATTTTTGACCATTTCCAATTAAGTAGATCAAAAAGGTATGTTCTTGGGTAATTTAAATACATATTTCAACAAGAAAAAAAGACAGAAGGTAATTGTTGGATTGTAGGCAAATTTAGGTTATATTCAAAGTGTATCCAGTGTCCTTTTTTTTTTTTTTTTTTTTTTTTTTTTTTATCGTAATATGAAATGAGGAAGCAGTGCCAAACATTTAATGGAATATGATCAGAACAGGGATCTCCACCCGTTTCTTAGTAGCTCATGGACGGTTCGAACAATATGCAGTATTTCCCTCACACAGACTTACTTGGGTGGGCCGTCCAGGTATATTGACGGCTGGCCAAGTATATTTGGCAGTCTATTACAGTATTTGCTATTTATATTTTAACTATTCCGAGACAACAACGCTATCAATGCGATCGGTTTACGAGTGGACAATCTCCCCTCCTTCTCCTCCACCTGTGTCGGTGCAACAGAGGTTGAGCTCCGCCCACAGTGAGACACACAGAGATCAGAGGACAGAAACACAGCACAGACTCTCACACTGAGCTGGAAAGAAACTGGTGCTCATAAATTAGGTAAATAACATAAATACAATAATGTTGGCTGCACCGTAACAGCGAGTGTCCCTCACTTAAGTGACTGAGAGATCAAAGTTACACTGCTGCTCTGCTGAATGCGGCGGCCTTTCAAATTTAAAGTCCTCCAGTTTCACACAGGGTCCAGCCATAGCTTAGCTATGTGAGTAAATGTTACTAAACATGAGTAGCTCTTGGACACTTTCATTTTGTCAAAGTAGCTCTCAGGGAAAAAAGGTTGGAGACCCCTGCTATAGAACCTTCGATCAATTGACGTTGATGATGGTTTGTGAGTCTGTACCATAATACTGCTACATAATTACCAGCATGTTAATTAGCAAATGCAACTTTTTAAAACAGCTTAAAAGAATGTACATATGTGACATGCATCAAACATTGTTTTGTTTTCAACCTACGTACTTCAGTGTACGCGGGGGTCTGTCCGAAGTGCATCACATAGAATCAGAACCCCTCTCCCACCACACACTTCCTCTGCTGGCTGATAGGAATCTGCGTCGCCCATCATCTGTAACTTTCCAAAACTGATTATCTGAAATTCACTCACACTTCTTGTCATGATTTGTGCAGGCTTAAGAGATGAGCTCATCGTCTCTCATGTAACTATCCATGGCACTTTTCATGTGAACAACCCAATGCATCATTGTCTCCAAATGTTTACCATTATCCCAATTTTTAAACAAAATCTCGTCTCTCTTCCTCTCGATGAGGGCCAGCTGTTCATTACACCTTCAACTGTGGCCAACTGGAACGAGTATAAAAACATTAGATGTGGTTGGACACCACATCTTAAGGAGGTCTGAAGAAGTTCATATTGCAGTGGAAAGTCTTCTGGGTAATCCACACTGGCTTGGTGTTTTGCAGTGTTTTGGACTGAAATATTTGCCAGAAATCTTAATGTATTTCCCTCTGTCTGTACATATTTATGATTTAACTCAAACAAATAGTATTCATTTCTTGAAATTATTGCTGGTGTATTTTCATCAAACCAGACGGGCAAGATGCTCAGATATAAAAGGATTTTATTTTTGTTTTAAATCACAGCGCTTCCACGTCCAAACAATCTGCATCAGTGAAAATCTCATCAGCTGCATTAGTATTTGAATTATGTTTTTGGCTGGATGTTTCCTGGTTAAGAGACTCGCTGCTCTGACAGCTGTTTCTGTCTCACAGACGTCGGCTCATAGTACAGAATCCATGTTGCTCGGATGAACCTGGACCCAGGATGTCATTTAAAGTGATAACGTTTTTTTCTTTAATTTCTTTACTTGGTAAGATTACAGCATCAACTCTGTCCTAAAAATGTCAGCATAAGCTCAGTAAAAGGCTGTCCACTTTCCAGCAGATTAAACAGTCGACAGTTAAAATAATGGCTTAACAGCTACTAAACACTTACAAATCCAACCATAGAACCAAATTCCAATCACATAACCACAGAGTTTTTTTTTTTTTTTTGACAGATTACAATGTCCCAAAAGTAATAAAAATGTTTAAAAAAAAAAAAAAGGTCTGGCTTTTTAATGTAAATATTAAAAAAAAAAAGACTAAGATACTGTGAGGGAGATTATTTGCCCATTACCAGCAGATAATGACGGTGTAAAATCAAAGCTGGTTAATGGATTGAAGGTGCAGGAGATGTGTATCATCACACCTAAAAAAAATAACGTCTGCACTCAGCCAAGTATTCAGGGCCAAAATAATTACCCTTAAACACCAAAGAAGAAAGTTTAACTTCCTCCCTTCAGGAGCTGCTATAATGACTACATGATATGGTAATTAAAAGATGATTAAAGATTAGAAGTTTCTGTAATTACACCTTTAACTGAGCTAATGGAGCAATCAGAGAAAATTTGAGATTGTGATTTTTTTTTTTTCATGCTGCACTATTTTAGCTTCCAGGCAGAATATTTCATATTGATTAAGTATTTTGTATTATCATGTCTACATTTTCTGAGGAAAAAGGAGACAGAAAGAACAAAATCATTGGAATTAGAGGAGAAATCCACCCAGAGCTTTTAGTCTGTGCTTCACTTTTTTTTGCATATGCAAAAAGCTCAAATTAAATTTTGGATAGTCTTCAAGTAGGTTTTGTTTTTGGCCTTTTTTAGTTTGCCATCCATGGACACACACACACACACACACACACACACACACACACACACACACACACACACACACACACACACACACACACACACACACACACAGAAAATGCACAAAAGACTACTAATACTCAATAGCCAAGATGAACAAAGATGTCAGCCAACCAGAGTCAAGATCAGGCTGTAGTTGGATGTGAGTCTTTCTCTCTCCGTCTCGCTCAAACTTACACACTCAAGCGCACACTTGTACACGTACGTCGTGTTCTCTGGGTGTGGATTAGGTCTTGTTCAGTTTAACCTTATAAAGCTCCATGACAGGCTGCAAAAGGCTTTACGTCAGGGTCTGGCCTGTAAAACTCTACTTGACAACACACACAAACACCCAGAAAACCAGGGCGAGGAGTCGCGCACACAAAGACACTAATTACCATGCAGAGGACACAGTTTCCTACACATACACAGGCAGTTACACATACGCAGATTGTCAAGTTTATACGGCTGCTGGCATGATAGGATGTGACATTGTAGAGTGTGAGGTCAAGACAAGTTTTACAAAATCAGGTGGAGCAGGAGTGCGTCCTATAAACGGGTTGGAGGTTGATACTGAAACGGTTTTTAACTGAAGCTGACAAAGCCAAATCTAATGTGCTGATTGCCACACGTACTGCCTGTTTGCATTGTGTGAAGTAAGTGTTCAGTGTGGTTTAAAGCAGGTCGTGGCTGGACAAAAGCTCAACTCTTACTGATATTCCTAAACACAGCCGCATCCTACTTTCTTGTACAGACAAGAAAACACAGGTTAAGCCGCATTCACATTGAGTTTAGCTGTGTGAAAAATGCTTTTGTTGTTATTGGATTGTATTTGTAGCAAAGGTAGACCTGTACATATTTTGCAGCATAACTGGTTCATCAGGTTCTTGTTTAAAACCAGGACAACAACAATAATGATTGTTTCTCTTTTTTAATAATATAAATTTAGTTTAATAAGCTGTTTTCTGTGGCTTACGTGTCTGAAAGCGATCAAACTGTTGTTTCAAATTAAGTCCCTACATGCTTGATAAAGGTCTCCCTCCCTAAAGGATCAATATTAGGGCCACTGCAATTCACTCTGAAATGAAACTGCATCTAATTGGCTCCATCAACAGGTTTTCTCCTGGTTACAGTCTCCTTTTGATAAGCTGCAGACCGTTTTAATTTTAAACTTTTCTAAACCCAAAAAAGACTAAAGGTGTGCACTCACAAGATATGTTTTTTTTCCATTGGCATTCAATACATTAAATTCCTTTTGATCTAATTGAAATAGTTAGGCATTCATTTTCTCATTATTTGACTGTTTTTAGCCATTTGTAAACTTGAACCAGCCTCGGTTTTGTTGTCAAAGCATTTTCCAATAGTTTTTGGTACATAAAAAAATTACATTTCCTTATTTACAGATTTATCTCTTATTCGTTGATGAAGCTTTGAAGATGTTTTTGTCCATGATGCCTTACCTGTCCTTTGTTCAGATGTTGTACTCACCTGGACAGTTCTTAGGCCTGATAGTTTGGTTGTGTTTGTAGATGCATAAACACCACATTTGATAATGTACTTGAAAGAGAGTCAGGCCCAAAATTATTCCATCATATAGACTGTCATTTTCTGTCCAAATCAAATTTAATTTAATTCAGTGTGTTTATTTAAGTTTGGCACTTTGAGAAAATGTGATAACGGACTTTCAAAATGAAATCATAAAACAACTGTTTAGCGTAAGTGTAGTAAACCATAATTTATCCAATAATGTTTTTGTTTGGGGTAAATTATAATATAAACTGATTGCGTGATACCCATGTTAAGTGTGTTGGAACCATTTGCATTGCTGATAGAGGATCCAGAACATCAACGTGATGGACGGGGGTTCAGTAAATCACTGCATTATCAGTTACCTGATTTAAACGTGCTGCTGCGGTATTAAACTCCTTTCTTTACCTTTTGTTTAGCAGTGGGTCTAAAGAACTGCATAATAACATAGTGAGGGAGAAATACTCAAAAAGTTCATGGTGTATTTCATGTATAAGACATGGATGACAGACAATGTTGCCGAACTCCAGACTGATTCTGATGACTCCAACTCAGGTTTCCTTCTCTGAAAAATACTGTAAAATGGCTCTGAACCTATTCATCCTGGCAAAGTCTGGGAATTTCCTGAAACTGTATGAATGAGTTGAAGCAGAATATGACATGGCTTTTATTCTGAAAATCTCCCTCATTATAGCCAAAAGGGACAAAGAATGGATTAACCAGTACGAAGGTTTTACCTCTTCACATACAAATATGTTATTTACCTGCCGATGAATGGCCACAACTTCAAGTCAGCCGTGTGAAAGATATAACGTCCACTCTCCCTCAGAGTAGAGCCATTTATGAAATATATAAATTTGACTTGTTATGGACCCACACAATTCATACACTCACACCGTGTGTTTGTAATATTTCGTAAATGACTGTCTGTCTTTTAAATTGTGTGTGGAGCTGGACTGAGCACAGACAGGACGGTGGGTGTCTGAGGTGAGAAGTTATTTTGCTGTCGTCTGGTGTCTGTCTGGACAGGTTTCTGGACTTTAACAGCCGCTGGTCATGGTGTTTGTAGGATGAGATGAGCATGAAATTACAACTCGACATTTCACCATCTCCCAGCCCCGACACGAGCACTGCTGAATACAAAATATCTCCCCGTCTCTGCCGCATTTATTTATTTTATATATATGTTCATGTGCTGCCTATGCCATTTGATTGCGGTCACAACATTGTGTGCTCAATATGTATCACTGTATTTAATCCTCCTGATAAATTGACTTATTTCAAAGTTTTCAAATACTGGAAAAGTACTGTTAATATTTTTTTGGAGCATGAAACCCTTTCTGCTGAGCTTAATTAGTGTAACAAACATGTAAATGGAAAATGACAAATGTATTGTATTTGCAACCCACTCCCCACCCTGCATCCTTATATTACACATACTGTTCAGGTCAATCTGACCCTGCAGTAAGAATGGAGGCTACAAATAGTGAAAATATCAAAGCTCATTTATTTTATTTTCAAACATGAGACACAATGTGTTTGTCTAATGGCTTCAAACTACCCACAACTACACTCTTTTCCACATTGTTTGTGTGAAATGTACACAATTTATTTTACTTGTGAAAACTTTTTCCTTTGACACCCCAGGTCAGGGACTGCTAAAGCGGAAGCTCACAATTGTGGAAAAATGAACCCGAGCGCCTCACTGACCGACTGTCAATGAAAGTCATCAAGGAGCCTAAATCTTCAAAATGTTTCTTTACAGACACCCCAGCTTTGCATAATAGGGAAACATTTTGTTGTGATGAGCACGCTCCATAATAATGTAAGGTCCAACGAGAGACCAGTAAAAGTACAGATGAGATAAAAACAACATTATAACCATACCCATCCATACAGCTGTCTCGTGGTTACAGCCTGACTATGTGAGAAAACCCAGACTGTAAACCTTGTTATGCTTGCGGGATGGTGTATTTACAGCTGGAAGCATTGAGTTGGGAGGTTGTCTGCTGTTCTTGTGAATACGATTTCTTCAGAACCCCTTGAGGGAATTTCTTCAAACTTGGCACACATGTTCGCTTGATCCTGAGAAGGATCAGAGTCAATTTTTGAGGTCAAAGGTCACTGGGACCTCACTAAACATTCATACACTAATTATGACAACATTTCCCACTAGTTTCTAATAGAATAAGATGGTGATGACATTTTATATCCAAAAGGTCGGGTTGAAGACGTGTGTGAAGCATTTTATAAGTTTTAGCTTCTTTGCTTCTATCTTTTAAGCATTGCCTAATATCAATTAGCTTCATGAGCCAAGCATGTGAACACATACAGTATAAGGATTCCTTGCACATCTTCATTGCTTACACAAGTCTGGACAGAAATGGATGTAAACTGCAACTTAACTGGATGTGGGAGGTGTCCAACTGCCGGCGGTCATTCCTGTTTTGCCAATGATTTATGATTAATAGTTTAATGACACACAGTAGATTTTTTTCCGATAACTCTTTTCATGATAATAGTCCAAAATTATGTGAAAATGTACACATGTAAATAAATCTTGAAAAAGCCCAACAAAAATAAAAAAATACAACAAATATATCAAACATGACCTGGGAATATTATTATTGTTCTTTGGTATTAAAGATAACAGAAGGGTTAAATGTACTGTTAAATAGTTAAACATGTATTATTATTTCACGGTGTATGCAATTTATATCATAGCATGTTAAATTGGTATGAATATTCCCCAGAAAAGAAAATCAATAATTTCCCTGTAGTATTTTGTCCCTATGCTCATGACAGGACACTGTATTACATCCTGTCCTGTTATCTCTGCCTGATCATGGATCAATTCCGGAACTGTAAGAGACATGTTCACAAGTTCACAACTGAAACCGAGTTGTGTGAGATCACAGGAATATGGAATGTGAACTTGATTTTGATTGAAAGACTGTTTAAAATAGGTAGATTTGGTAAAAAAAAAAAAAATCAAACAATTCTATGTAATGTAAGATTGTAAGTAAGTTAATAGAATGTTAAGTACATATAATGACTGTATGTGCCTGACTCTTCCTCAGACACATACAGACCACCCATTTCAATGGAAAGTATAAGAACTTTGCCGAAGTGTTATCTGGAGGTTCTAGATCGTCTTTTTCATTTCATTCATACTCTGTATCTCTGTATCTAGGTCTGTATCTGTGAATATTACCGTTAGAATGTAATCAACTTCTGTCACTCAGAGAAGAAAAGGAGTGTTATAAGGATATTGTGAAAACTACACATGAATATCAACTAGTCACCACAGCAGCCAATCAACTATGTTTCTGCAGATCCTAAAAAAAATATTTTCCTGCAGTCAGACTTGACATTTTGTTCACAGAAAGCTTCACAGAATAAAATAATTTTTCTTCATCATAAAACACCTTCAGCTTAATAATAAAGCTTTTCTCAAATCCTAGAAAAATAAAATTTAAATTATACAGTGTGTATGTATGAACCCAAGACAAAATAAATGCAAGGTTAAAAACATTGAAGATGCAGGTTAATTTTGTATTGATAAAACCACTTATTAACTGCTGCTCAAGAGCCATAAACTGTGCACAGATCTCTTTTTAAGTTCCTATCGTATGTTCTGAATAGACACATTTGATAGCTAACCTTTCGGGGCGATGTTTTAAAGTCATCCAAGCACCATTATGTGAGTCTGAGTCAGTATGCTCTGTTGGACACACACAGTAAGATCTCATTCAACTTGAATTAGCAGCTGTATGCCTCCACTAACCACTCAACTTGTACTTTACACGCATATCTGTATAAACGCATTTAGATGTTGCAGCAAAGAAGCTTTAAAATCTAAATCATCAATGCTTACCATACAACTTCATGGACAGCGCAGGGGTAATGGCACCGATTCAGTATTTGTCATAAATGTGAAATATGATCACAATTTCCCCTTCTGGCCCTCAGTTATGGTATTGTATATTAGACAGAAAAGAATAAAAACAAATTAGATCCTATTAGATATTTTTGTGAAATGTTATGAATGTCATAATCAAGTATGAATTATGGCCACAAACGTGTTTAGTGAGAGTTACCGTTGACCATTAAATATGAATCAGTTCATCCTTCAGTCGAAGTGAAAGTCTCTGCCACATTTAAAGTGATTTCCTGAAGTCGTTCCTAAAATATTGTGTTTGCAGTGGGAAACAGATCAGAGCTCACAGTGACCTTGACCTTTGACTGTTGACCACCAAAATCGTATCAGCTCATCATTCCGTCAAAGTGAAGGTTTGTGCCAAATTGAATGAAATCCCCTGCGGTAGTTCTTGAGATATGTTCCCCAGAATGGGTCGACTTAGGGTTACAGTGACCTTGACCCTTGACCCCTATAATCTAATTAGTGCATCCTTGGTAACAAGTGAATCTTTTGGCCAAGCGGCAAAGCGTTCATGAGAACGGGACGGACGGACGGACAAACAATGTGAAAACACAATGCCTGTGGCCATTACTATTGCTGGTGTGGAGGCATAAATGTGGCTGTCCCATCTGGCCAAAAAGCAATATCATAATCTATTTCATGGCAACCGTGATCTTTAATCCATATTGATTTTTTTCTTTATCCATTTTGAAATTCCCTGTATGGTATAACCAGCCTATAAAGCACCATTTGCACCATTAAAAGACAGCATGGCTTAAAATATGATAAACAGGTGTCAAAATGGTTATTAAATCCAGAGTTTAATTTGAAGTTGTAAGCAGAAGTTAAAAGATAACAGAATCATAAAATATTATATTTCCAGTACTCACACCTCAAATAGAAATGATAGCAAAATGTAAACACAAAACAATAAGTGAACAACAACAAGAACACCAAAATTCTCTTTTTAAATTCTGAAAATCTCACGCTGGAAAATACGTTTTAAGAATAACGAAATAGGCTATTTAAATCATTAAAAGTTTCATATTTATATTTTAATAGCACCACTTCAGACATTAAATAGCCTATGATTTAAAATTGAAGTTTAAATAAAGTTTAACTTTATTTTGAATATTTAACTAAAAGAGCTATCAGTAGCCTTTTGCTAAAAGATAACAATCATAAATGAACACATCTGAAATAAGAAAAACAAATAAAATGCAACCACAAAACACTACAATGTGCAACATGAAAGTGTACTTTTCAAATTCTCAGACTTGCAAAGGCAAATAAGATTAAAAATAATACGATATTTAATTAAAATTAAATGTCCTGTCTGTTTCATATTTCAACAGCACCACAATTAAAGTAAATACATTTGCCAAAATCAAAACAGCATAACAAAGACTTACATTAAGAATGATGAGGTTGAAACAAGAGTAGACTTATAACATGACAAATATACATTCCAAACATTAACAATCAATACCTTTCATTTTGTTAATAAACTTTAATTAAAATCAGGAACTGATGTTAATTTTCCTGATCATGAAAAAGGAGGTTGAACCTCTCTTTAATTTTTCTGTTTTAATGGGATGTCAAAATTACATTCAGGCCAAACAATCCAATTTTTGGGGAGGAAAAAGAGTCACAGTCATAAAAAACTGGATTTCAGAGGTACCCTCTGGTGTGTGAAAATATTGCTGAAAACCCTCTCTGAATGTGCACGGCTTGCTGGTATACGTAGGTATTTTTCTTGCCAGGTGACAAATATGAGGAAAGTTTGCCTGGTGCATTCTCCACCATTTGAAGGGATATGATGCCCTCAATTACCTCTTTTGAGACTAGTGAGGATGATGTGTCTGTGGTTGTTGAGGCACTTGATGCCATAGAGAGGATTCCTCCTCATTGTTAGACCCTCCGGCTAAACACTTCGCAGCATTTTGGCCAACGCCATCTGCCACACAATCAGTGGATGCTGAAAAAAAGGGCATCCATTTTTGACACAGCTCGCCCCTGTCTCCTGTCGTCATCTGTATAGTGGAGCTTGAACCTGGAGTCAACCAGGGATGCCAAGACCGGCAGGTCGTCTGCGCTTGGAACTGTATGGTTTTCACTGAGTTAATCAGCTATGGTTTCCTTTTTAGTAAGGTTAGTGTCTGCAGCATACACACTCAAGATAATAATTTCAACAAATGGAGCACAGGCTTCCAGTAAGACCCATTCACATAGTTCTCACCTGACAGTACACCTGTGAAATCCCTGAGAGGACTGAAGGCCTTCTGTACTGATTCCAACACGTGTAAATCTTTCCTTCCATGTTGTCACAGGGTGTCTCACTTTTCTGTCTGCCTTCAGCACCGGTTGCTGGCATGGTTGCCTCCTGTTTCAGCACTATTTCAATCATTGTCAGTATGGGCGCCCGTCATGTTGAGCTCTTTGTGATCCGCTTCTGCTGAGGCACGTTGAGCTCATAGCATTTACTCGATCCCTCTGCTTTTTCGAGAAGCATTGACCGCCTTCTTGCAGAGCAGGTAGCATGCTACATCTGAGGTCCTTTGCACTTTTTTTTTTGCATTCTTCAGTCTTTAATTATCAATAAAATAGTTGGTGAGACTCCAGTATGGCTCAGATGTGTCACTGGACCACAAGTTAGTTGTCAATTGCAAAAGAATCTGCATTGGGCATACTTAGATACAGTTTTCACCAGCGTGTTTAATCTCAATCTTAAACTGCTATTATTGGCACCAAAAAGAAAGCTCATTTACACGTTTCCAGTGCTCGATGCTTGGGTTTTTCTGACTGCTTAAATCCTTCGGTCAATGATACGTGTTTTGTCCTTGTCTTGTCGGATGCTGACCATTGAAACTGTTGGCATACTTTTTTGGTGCTTTCCTTTAAGGTGGTTGAATAAGTCTGTTTGATTCCTCTTCCACCATGCTGCTGGCTATAACCGTTGTTACATTGTCATTGAAGGAAGAGCAACTTAAGGGTAATTCTTCCAATTCGCACAGCCATCTTGTTGTCTATATGACTCTATTGGTTTGTTCACGTAACGCGTTTCGGCTGGTCAATGATGTTATGTGAGATTTACAAACAGAAATAAGAGGAAATTAAACTGTGTTATCCCTACAAATGGCATTAAAGATCTAATCATGTTAGACTGCCCGCGCCTATAGAGTATTTAAAGTATCCCTGCAGTATAAATTAAATGTACACTAAATAATTTTTCATTGTAAAAACTGCTTTGTTTACATTTGTTATATCTTTTGATGACCATAATAAAAATACAGAAAAAGTTATATTTTCCAATGATCTATATCAAATTCAGGTAAAGTTGAGTGTTTTAATGGGTTTTCAATTAGCTTGCAAATTTTCTTGTACTGGTACTAGTCTTTGATTTGATATTTTCTATGATTAATGCTTTTATGATGAGGGCTAGAGACAGAGCAACAAAACCGGTGACAAAATCCAATAATAACAATTTATTATTGGATTTTGTCACCGGTTTTGTTGCTCTGTCTCTGACATATGAATCATGGTTTTGCAGAAATAGCACTTCTATATTTTTATGTCTAAGACCCAATTGTGGGATAGAACTCGATGAGTATCAGAACTGCATAACATTACATTATGACTTTTTATTGAGGCTTAAAACAAAATGTATAGAAAAGTACTATTTACAGTCACCGTACATGTAGGTTAACTCAAACGTATTATATGTAGTTCAACCTTTCGCTGCAGACAATGTTCAAATGGAAGCTATAAGCCTGACAACATCCAGCTGAAGGCAGATCATATTAGATCATCACACCTTTGTAGAAACAGGTTCTCCTGTGTTTACAGACATGTCTAACCCGAGCAGAGCCTCTCAGCGGGGAGAGACAAGAGCTAAACTCATTAAATCCACTTGATCAGTTCATACACTTAAGTGTAGAGTGGTAATACCAAGTTAATACGCCTCGCCAACAGGTTCCAAATAGGATCTGCACTCTCCTTCAGTGAAACCAATTGGAATTCAATTGAGTCTATTTTACATTCAGACTTTATTTTAACCTGCCAGAACCGGCTGGATACGCTGCCTTTTTTTACTTTCCTGACTCAGATCTACGCAGTGGAGCGAGGAAACCACTCCAACCACGTTACAAGATTGAATTTCATGTTTTAGCATGCTGTGGCAGATGCTCCTTGTATAGCCTACAGGTAGGAGAGGAGAAAATGAACTCTCCGTGTCAGCGTTTTCTCCCTGCTCACTTTCTAGCAAGGAAAAAAACAGGCGGAGCATAAATGAAAAACAATTTGGAATAAATTTGCTCCATGATTGCAACTCTGTGAGTGGCCATATTTCCTCGCATGTCACAGCTGGAGAACATCTGTGTGTGCAGCCTTAATCTCAGAGGGATGACATTAGATGAGCTTGGCTGTTTGTGTTTTCAGGTGCAGCTCCTGGGGGCCCCTTTACCTTGTCAAGTGCGTGTGTTTGTGTTTGTGTGTGTGTGCATGTGTGTGTGTGTGTTTGTGTGTGTGTATGTGTGCGCGTGTGTGTGCATGTGTGTGGTCGCTGAGATGCAGATTTTGTTTTTAATTTCTCCACTTCCCCTCACCTCGTGTGTGTGTGTGTGTGTGTGTGTGTGTGTGTGTGTGTATGTGTGTGTTCTGACCACCAGGGAAATGTGAGTTAACAGGTTCTAAAGAGTGCCGATCCCCAGCTAAAGCATTAATGTGAGAACTTAATTAAGGCGACAGTAAGGAAAGCTATTATAGGTAAGCTGTTAGAAATTAACCAGTCAATCTAAGGGCGTCTAAATTGAATTTTTGCTGAAGCGTCCGGCGTTCGACTCATCAAATCTCATCTTCTCTTGCTATCCCTGACCCCCTGGGTTCAATTTAGGTGGGAAACCGTCGGTGTGCGTGCCTGTGTGTGTGTTAGCACAACACAACATAAAGATGTACACTTTTATATTAGCAAGAATACAGAACTCAATTAAGAAAGTGCTTTAGCAATCCAATTAAAAGTCTTTGGACAATTCCTGCTCTTCACCCCGCTCCCTCTTCCCCTACTAATAATGAAATAGCACACACATCCTCTCTTGCTCTCTCCACCTCGTCTTAATAATGAAACAACTTAAAAACACACTAGAGTTTTAAATGAAGGCTTTAAAAGGTTGCAGCAGGATCCTTCCTTGCATTCCCTATTGCTCCTTTCAATTGCTTCATTCTTTCTCTTCGCACCTAAAAGGCCGAACAATTGACTGAGAGTGTTGACTCGAGGATTGAAACGAAGCAGCTGCTGTTTGAACAGGTGTCAGAGAGGAGACGGAGAGAAGTCTCATCTCGTGCTAATCTGGCTATTTGATCACAGACTAAATGAGCTAAAATGTCCTTTTAGTTGCATGTTTGTGTGCGTGGAAGTTGTTGTTAGCAGGCGCCTCGTTAATGCACTCATTTGCCTTCCGTTTCCACGGCCACGGGAGACAAGACACTTTGTGGTGGCCATCCGTCTCCCGTGGCAACCCCTCTGCACGCTCAGATCAATTCTGTATCCCATTATAACATGTGCATACGGGCCAGGCTGTGGGTGTAATTACCTGGTGTGTCTCCGTGGTAACATAGAAAAGGCTTTTATTAAATTAGCCCAGTGGGTCGGCATTTATAGAGAAGTGTCTGGAGAGGCAGAGAGGCTGGTTATACAGGAGAGCACAGGGACAACTTAGCCAACATTCATCATCCAACATGGAGGGGAGGCTCGCTGTGTTCTCAGAGTCAGTGCTGGTGCAGGAAAGTCTGGGGATGGGAAAAGATGTCTTAAAGCAACACAAACTCAAGGACTCCATGACATTTGTACAGTAGATTACATATTGTGTAAATGAAAAAAATGATTTGTATGTAATTTTGTAACAACAGAGCACTTTGAATGTGTTTGTTACGCAAAAACCCCAAATAAAGTTTATTGATACAAAGTTGTGTTTTGTTGCTGGATTGTAAAGATGCAGAGAATGTACAGTTGTATGTTTTGGGGGTCATTTTTGTAATGTGTAAAATTACTTTTTTGTTATTTATTTTGAAACGTGTAAACATCCAGTAGTGGCCATAATTCCTACTGTCAATTAGAAGAAACATAAAAAACACAGACTTCAGAAGCTTCATTGTAACTGTGTTTTCAGGCATGAACTAAATCAATAAAAAAAAAAAAAAATGAAACATAGAAAATTGCAACAATCAATTAAAATTAAATGTTAAAGCTAGCAATGGAGTTTCCATTTTATAACCACACACACTAAAGCTGCCTTTCTATCTGTTAGTCAGCATGAAGGAGAAAATGATCAGGTTTCAATAAACAAAATGGGATTCTCAGTGGACAGAACGAGGAGGGGCTCGGGCTCCACGTGGTGACCGGTCAATTGAGCCATGCAGCATGAGTAAAGAAGCCACAGCTCCCGGCTGAAGACGGTCGATAAAGAATGTTTCGTATGAGTTAACACATAGTACGGGATTCATTAAACTTACACCGTTTGTAGCTTTAAAAGCTAACCCTGTTAGCATGGTTACAGCCGGGGATTAAATTGGCTGGGGCACACCGGAGCTCGGCTCCACCTCCTGACATTCAAATCCTTCCCTGCTTGAACCCGAGCTCCATCTCCATCAGTAACACAGCATTACCAACTCACACACAGCCCTGGAAATCCTCTGTCAGACACTGTCAAACAAATGTACAGTGTCGGGTCCTCATCTTATTTTTTAAAGCTGGATGAACAGCAGAGCGAGACCTGCTGTGACGGGTCCAGAGGTCTTTACTACAACGCAGGGTTTACGGTTAGCGAGGTAACTTCATTTTTAACTCGGGGGTTCTCGGGACTACGAAGGTGGTTCACTTCTTACCAGGATACATCTCCATGATAATTCATGCCTTACACCTTACCTGCTGTGGAGCAGGTAATGTCTGAGATGTACACAAATGTTTAAAAACACCACCTACTGACCAATCAACTCTTTTTGGAATCAATCGCTGAAGATGTCGTGCAGCTCGGTCAGCTGAGGGAGGGTCTGTGGAGAGAGAGAACAGGAAACCTCTTCAACGCTTTTGTATATAATCCTACAACAGACACTGATTGAAGCACTTGAAGCCTTGTACATGTTGTATAGAACATACAAAAGTATGTCTGCCTTGAATTTTTTTTTAATTTTTTTTTTTATATGTATTATCTCATTTTATTATTATCTTATCATCTAAAAGAAAACACAAAAACCTGTGATTGGTCTGAGTGTGCGTTCACAGCCAATCAGAGGAGCGGGTCGCTGATCTCAATGCACCTTAGAGACAGACACAGAACAGCCTTTTCGTTGTGGAGCTCCAGCGAGAAGCTTTAGGAGATGTAAAGGATGTAAAGCTGTGGTGAGATGGTTTCTGGTACCTAAAAACATAAAAATATCTTCTAAAGTATTTCAAGACAACAACAAAAACCAGTGGAAAAGTTCAATATTTTGGACCTTTAAATGAACTTATCATACTTATTGATGTGTCTAATCAATTGTTGGTTACTGTTGTTCGCATAGATGGTAATTTAAATCAAATGATGAGCAATAAGTAAGCTAATTTTCCAATTATCTCAGTGTAAATGCTCTGAATGATGTCATCAACCAAGTTTATGGTGTGAATTTAACTTTTCAACACATTTACATTGTTTTTGTTAGTTTGATTTTTGTCGATGTTGAGAGAGTGTAAAGGTTATTTACATTGTTTGTTAACTGGTGGTCAAGATTTGAGCTCTACATTTCTGTCATGACTTTACTGTAATTCTGCTAACAAATTGGAGTAAATTACCCATCACTTTTCATATGGTGTAGATAGAGCCACCGCAGGTGTAATTATAGAGCTAATTGCAGGTAACTCAACGAGCCACATGCATTAAGTGACTCCACTTGCTTTCATTTCATATCATTTATGTTAATTTACACAGTGCAGCTTTGTGAACTGGCTGAAGTTACGACTAAAAAAAAATTAAGCTCTTTAAAGATTTTGAATAACACAATCACACACAGAGCAGCCAGGCAGTTATGCTGGCAGTTAAGTAAGGTTATGTGGTGATTAAACATGGTAATGAGCAGTGATGGGGCCCAGAAAGATACACCACAACCAGAGAAGTGGAACAGTAGGATCATTTCTTTGCACTTTTCCAGACTACTATGTTCGAGACAACTTTGTTGCTGACATAAAAAGAAAGATTAGAGGAGAGAAACAAAAAGAGGGAAAAAAAGTGAAGAAAGGTGGTGAGAGCTGATTATGGCTTCGACTTATATCAAGCTTTTCTAAATTCAAATTAAGAGAAAACATGAAAAAGCTATGAGTGACTAAGGTTTCAAACATTTGATTTGGATGTGCTGCAAAGCTGGTTTTAGACAGACAGATACCTTTTTAATAGCCATCTTAAACACATTGATACAGTTGATTCCCAACATGTCTGTTGAGTTTCAAAGAAAATCAACTTCAAGGAACTTAATTTAGTTTGATTCGTTGTTAACTCTTCAAGCAGAGATTTAACTAACACGTCAATACATCATCGTCCTTCAAGGATACAAGTGACTCAGTTGCCGTGTGCTGTGTTTCAAGCAAGTTTCAGCTTGCTGCAGTACTTCAACATGATTTATTTATGCATAGAGTGATGGGAAAATGCTCCAAATGCAACTGAAGTGATACGGGAAATGTACATAACAAAAAAAGTGTTGACATGTACTATAACTAACAATTTTTAGTAGTAGAGAGTGAAATCAGAGAGAAGCTCGAAGGAAGGAGATCCATCTCAAAGCCAATTAGAACCGTTCAAAAATACTTGCTTTGTTTCATTTAAACATGCTTACGTACGTATGAATATGTCAATGTCCATAGTCGAGACACATTTACTTCCCAAAACCTTAAAATAGTTGTTTTTAAAATGATGTTATTCTGGGGTAGTTATCAATTATAAAAAGCTATTTTTGACTTCAAAAGCAGAAATGAGTCTCTCCTGAGTAAACGTTCTGTGGTAGAGCTCCAACTTTTAACAGGAACTCAAAAAACGATTTCCTGTTCATGTGGCATTTTCTCACAGTAGTTTTGAGTATATGTCTTTTGTTTTTTAAATGATGGAAATATTATTTTTTAATAGCTACTTAAACTAACTGACTTTGACAATTTAGTATTTTGTCCAACTGGAAACAGCAGAAGGGAAACAGAGGAAGCGTTTGTATGTGTGTGAGAGTGATTTTATCTGTGTGTCCTTGTCGGCACTACAACAATAGATCTACAGCCTTGACCGAGTCAATTTGCTGCGCTCTCCCGACAATTTATCTGTTCCATTTTGACATGCAGGTAATTCACTCTGACAACTCTGCGAGCCGGCGGAGTGAGTCGCTCTCTCGGCATTTTTGTGTGCGTGTGTGTGTAACCTGGTGTGTTTCTGTCGGCGCGCGATGTGTGATGAGTCTAATGGGCCGTGCGAGTTATTTATATGCATCACAGTCAGCGATTGAGACGTACAAATGGACTCGGTGTTGATTTTCAAATAGTGAGCGCTCCTGCCACCCGCTCATTGCCTTGATTAAGGCTGTCATGTCTACTAGTTGACTGATTACCGCTGTCACCAGTCCTCAGCCTGCAGCAGCCGTCGACACTGACGAAAGGGCGCTGCCTCGCACCATCGCAGGTTGATTGGTACGAAGGAACCACATCATGGTGCTATCAAGTCCCTTTCTCATGTTAAACAGGTTGATTCTGGAGAGATTTTGGTGCTTTTCTTAAAAAAAAAAAAAACTTTGGTAATTAGCCATTTCTTTATTTTATTTTTTTATAAAACCCACTTTAATTACTTTTAGTCATCGTTTCCATTTTGTTTGTGAGTATTTGGTGATTTACCTTTGTGGTTTAAGAGTGTTTTATAACATTTATAACGTACAATTTAGATATTTACAGCTTTTGCCTTTTTTTTCTTTTCTTTCATACCACAAACCCATGATTAGATGGCCACTTAATTCAAAGCAGGGGTTACCATTCTCTTATACTGTATGTCACATCTGAAATCATCGGTTGGTGTGAGAAAAGGCTTCTTGCAGGTTTGAAAGATGGCTGTAACACAAATGCAGTTCGATTCATCACGGAGAGTAGACGCAGTGTTTGGTCACTCCGTTTACTTGTGCTTTTTTTTGTAGTAGAACCGTTCCCAGTTACACAAACTAAAAGTGTCACTCAGGTGGACTGAGAACATCATCTTAATTGTTTTGTTCACGGTGCATCATCTCGGTCACTCACCCAAAGCTTGTGATGAAATAGATGAAGTTTGAGGACAAAACATGCTGAGGACATCTGACGGGCAACACAACACTCGCAGCTTATCTGTTCGTGATTAGTCTGTCTGTTATTAGTTATTAATTAGCATGTTTGTTTTATAGAAATAACAGTAAATGTATGATTTTTAAAGCTGGTTCCGCTCACTCGTCATTCTTGGCTGATTTGTGCTGCTTGCTTTGCCTCGGTGTCAGTCTCAACACAATCTAACACATCATCCTGTCACAGGTTCGCCAGCAGCTGACTGAGATCAAAGCGCCGCCATCCCGCAGGCACTTTAACTCTGCTGAAAACACATTTTAGAACATCTTATTAGAGGGACTTCTGATAGTCTGTGTCACTCACAAAATAGCATCCCACACCACTACTGGGAGAAGTTCTGGGCAGCTGGATTTTGGACACTAGAAATGTGTTTAGATATGATTAAAGACCATTTTATCGACAGTTGGGTTCCATTTTGGATCTGTTTGCGATTGAAAATTAATTTCTTATTGAGTCATTCATGTTTCCTTGTAATTTTTTTTTTTTATCAGACCTGTTCTGAAAACATGCAGCTTCTCACGTAGAGATGAACCTTGAGGACTGAACTGTTTTGTAGGTTAACAGACTGGAGACTCCCACTTCAACTTTTTATGCATCACAATTATATTTTGTGAATGAGGATCCTTTATTATGATCAATCAGTTCAAGTACAATAACTTTAAAAGTTAGTATGTTCAGATCTTTTCAATGCTCGTCTCATTTTCAGGTCGGCGCATTAGTTTGTGATTGTTATTTAGGCCAGTTTCTTGTTTATGTTAATTTAATATTATAAGATCATAACTTGTAGCTAATTATAGTTGACTATTAGTTACTAAAAGTTGATTAAAGTTAAACTAAATAAAATGTATGAGAGCTTTGAGGAGGACAACTCGATTTGTTTGGCTTTGATAAAGTGCTGCAGAACTCCAACCCTAATGTTGTTGCTTAGATCAGGGGTGTCAAACATACGGCCCGCTGGCCGGATCCGGCCAGCCAGGGGGTCCAGCTCGGCCCGCCGGATGACTTTGCTAAGTGTGAAAATTACAGAAAGACATAAATTGCATTTCTATGAGAATATGGAGGTTTATGAGTACAAACGTTTTGTTATTTTTTTTTAATCGATCCAGTAATTGCTTCAAAAACAGCGTAAATGCGACGTCTGCTCCGGAGGAAGAAGCGCTCGGTGCCACAGGCAGCCGCGCTCGCTGCTCGCTTTGTGACGCGTTTGACGTCAAACGCGTCACAAAGCGACGGAGTCTGCAGAGGAGAGCCGGGGCAGATAAACAGTGGGCTGATGTCTGAGTATTTGGTCTTTATGTTTCTAGTTTATTGTAGAAAGACCTTAAAACAGGGTTTATCATCCAAAAACCTTCACCAATGATTTAAACAAAGAGAAATATTGTCGTTATGTATGCGTTATTATGCTATGATTTTACTGGTCTGGCCCACTTGAGATCAAAGTGGGCAGTATGTGGCCCCTTAACTAAAATGAGTTTGACACCCCTGGTTTAGATCTTCTGTTCTTGACGATACTGTGCACACGGATGTAACAATGACAGAAGCAGAAAAGGAAAGACTTGTTTTTTTGTTTACTTCTGAGGCTCATAGGGTAAAACAATTTCTCAAGGGGAATTTATTCTCATGAAAAAGGAAAATGAAGCAACAATAGATATAATTGCCCTAAAATCTGGAAACTCTGACTCGTGTGTATTTAACACATTCTACTGATTAATAGAAGCAGACAGCTGAAATCTTTGACAGTGTCTGAAAACTGAAACCTGAAAACTTGACCTTCAAACTTAAAAAGAGAAATAGTTTTCACTGCAGTGTTCATGATTGCTGTTCTTTTAGGGTTGGGTAATTGCCATATTGATGCAATCCGCCCAGCGCACTGCTCTGAGCTTAAAACAGAACACACACTTTAAATGATGGATTCCTTATTGTGTTTCATATTCTAAGAAAGAAAGAAAAAAAAAGAAGAAAACAGTTCAAAGAGTCAGTGAGATGCCTGCGGGGACTTCATGATGACCGTGTTACTACACATCCATATATGGGCAGAGAAGTTGAATTGGTTGTTAGGACAGCCAATGAGATTGTTGCAGTGTTTTTGTCCAGCGCAGGGATTGGTTGTTTTTTGGAAGACTCATTCCTGCCCCTCTTAGATACACAGCAGCCAATCACACAAGGGTTTAATGAAAGGAGTGAGTGGCAATGTTTTCTCTTTGTCTCTCAGTCACCCCCCCCCCCAACACACACACACACACACACACACACACACACACACACACACACACACACACACACACACACACACACACACACACACACACACACACACACACCTTCATTCTCATGACAGTATCTCTCTTAAACTGTGCAAAGTGCCATGGTAGAGATTAATGTTAGTCTGAATGCATGTACAGAAGGCTTCTTGTCTCACTTAAGAATTTGTCTGCACAATTGTGCGTGAGGGAGAGAGAAATATAAAATGAGGGACAGTCATGTTAATTATCCCTTTTCATTTGCCATAAAACTAAATCATGTATCACATCATAAGACCAACGTTTTTAATCAAATTCCAGGTTAAATTTCAAAACTTTATTATTTATTTCCTATTTATAGTCAGATATATACTTTTCTTAGCATTCCTTTTACATTCTGCTCAGTAAAGTCATTTGATTGCAGCAAATTGCAGCTTTTGTATATTCACATGCAACAGGGGGTTAATTATTGAATTAATGAATTAAAATAATAGTTTTAAATGCAACCTTCAGATTTAGTTAATCATATGAAAAATTAAGATGACTCTTGTTTATTGAATTGGATGTGAATCAGGACGTCGGCCCGTGTCATGACCAGTATCCAATCTCAGCCATAAAATATATAAGGCAGCTGGGGATAACTACAAATGAACTGCAACACATCAAGGGGTAACAATTGAAAAGCCTTCTCATGTACTCATCTGGTTTAGTGATCTAGCAGCTGTGTAAGACCACAGAGGCAGACACTAATGATTGGAAAATAAATCTGTCACTGTCAAATCTCCGGATGCAGTTTATTTATTAACAGCACAACATCAGCAACGTTTAAAGCACATTGCTTTCCATCAGTGTTGTCAATAAATAAATTGCATTGACACTATCAAGTGCGGGTCATTCAGTTCTGCTGACGCCTCAACATTGTTCCAGCTCCTGATTTCACTATATTGGATGAGTGTTCTTTGTTCACTTTGACATTTAATTAATACCAATGTTTGGCTTCATGAGATGCAGATTTTTGTTAAAAATTATTATCTCTTCCTCATCTACTGTCATTGAAACATCTATTATCATTGTGCTATTTCCTGTACTGTGTAACTGTTCTCCGAGGTCCAGAGCAGAACAAATTAACCAAATGTGTTATCTCCTCCTGAACTGCTTTAATGGAGAGCACTGTATATTTGCTTGTTCTGTGTACGGAGACATCCATTTCCTCAGAGGGGAGAATCGGTGATGGACGTGAATGCTTCAGTTCTGCCACCAAATCATCAGAGCACAGTGGCGGAGAGTGCAGTGCTTTTAAAGGGAAGGGAATAGGCTGATTTGATTGGTTATGTCTAAAGCCTCATCAAGCGATAATGTATTCTCCCTAATCCAACTCCAACTGGGCCAAGGAAGGCATGCACTCAATGGAGGGCCCTTAGAAGTGTGGTTACACAAATGTGTTTGTGTATCCCACTGTGTTACCTATGCTTCACCCGGCCCTCTGCTGATCTGTAGAATATTGATGAACAAAGATCAATGCACTTTCATTACAAAGGCGCTAATACATTAAAAAAAAAAAAACATCTCCTTCTTTCAATCAACCTGCTTCTTCCTGCCACAGTTTTTTTTTTATCAGTACATTCTCTGGTGTGATCCTTCGATCCGTTCCCCGCCTGCCCTGGGGCATCCACTTGTACACACACATACACACACACACACACACACACACACACACACACACACACACACACACACACACACACACACACACACACTACATTTCACTGTTTTCAAAGTTGACCGTGCATACAGTACCAGTCAGAAGTTTAGACACACCCAACATTTTCATTTCAAAACTGAAAACATCAACACACACAAAAAAAAAAAAAAAAAAGGAAGGGAAGGTGATAGGCTGATTTGATTGTTTTTTTGGGGGGGTTTTACTGTGCATATATATATATATACAACCCCATTTCCCCAAAAATTCATATAATGTAAATGTAAATACAAACAGAATGTAACGATTTGCAAATCATTAAAACCATATTTAATTGCAAAAAGACCAAAGACAACATCAAATGCTGAAACTCAGAATTTGCATTGTTCTATAAAAAAAAAAAAAAAAAAAAAAAAAAAAATCCTTATTTTGAATTTGATGCCAGCAACATGTATCTGCTGGGACAGGGGCATGTTTACCACTGTTTTTCATCACTTCTTCTTTTTACAACCTCCTGTAAATGTCTGGGAACTGAGGAGACCCGTTGCCGGAGTTTTGGAAGTGCAATATTGTCCCATTCTTGCCTGATATAGGATTCCAGCTGCTCAACAGTTTGGCTACTCCTTTTCTCACAAATTCAGGAGGTTCTCCCTCTGTTGTCAGTCTTGAAGGAGTTCCCACATATGCTGGGCACTCACCAGCTGCTTTTTCTTCACTCCAACAGAGTAAACCACACATGCAGATGGCATCCATTTTTTTTCTCTGCGTCTCACTAAGACACAGCGACTTAAACAAAAATCTCAACTTTATTTTCAATGTCCTGAAGTCCATTCCTTGTGTTTTTTGGTTCAAGCCGTTTTTCTTCTTGGTCTCACTCAGTAGCGGTTTCTTTGCAGCAGTTCCACCAGGAAGGCCTGATTCCCACAGTCTCATCGCCAACACTGGATGTTTCTGCTACTTTGGGAAGCACTGATGTGGGCTGTAATCTCAGGTGCAGTTAATTGTTCATTTCTGGTAATGAACTTCCGTGCACCAGAGGGAACTATAGGTGCCTTTATTTTTGTCAGTCTAGGTGCAGTGCAAACGCAGGTCTAAATAAAATGCGCTGAGAGCGTATGTAGGTTTGGCCAACTGTTTTGGTAATTTAGTAAAAGCAGACACAATTGCATCTTTAGCGCAGTGTGGTGCAGTGGTGAAGTAGGATGAAAAGGTATTTAGAAGATGTGTCACAGCCAAATTCATCAAATCATTTTCAGAGACACTCACCTCAGCTGAGGATGGAGCAGCCTCAATGGTCTCAGCTGTGAGCGTTAAGGGTTCTGGGGGCATCACGTTTGGCATATCAGGTGATAATTTTCCTCAAAACTAAATTTGCAATTTCATCATTGATTAAATGTCAAAGGGAACAAAGAACGCTCTTGCAATGTATTGATATCAGGTGCTGGAACAATGTTGAGGAGTGAGCGGAAGTAAATTACACACACTTAAAGCTCCCAAAGCAGTTCATCTATTAACAGCACTGATGAAGACCAATGTGCTCTGTGATTTGCATATCATCACATTTTGTTTGTGTCTAAATTTTTCCAAAACTTTTTTGAAAATATGGGTGTAAATAGAAACAAATAAACTGTTTTGACTGACAGTGTTAGTCCCTGACCATCTAGCAACTGTTTTGAATGTAAAAAGGAATTTCATTCCAAAGCTACATATTTGATTTAAACAGCTAAACTGCTTTTCAGAGTTTGTAGCCTACAGACAGACTGTATCTCTGGCATCTTCTCTTTTTTTAATCTTTACATCTTAAAACAGCTGCACTTTCTTCATTTCTGTGTATCTGCGTATCTGCCTCCACTGCAGCATCCCAAATGCCTCCTCCTCCTTGTTGTCTTCTCTCCCTTTGTCAAATGTGTCATTTTTTTTATGTATAAAACACCTGGCAAATCCAAACATGAAGCCATACCTGAACTCATGTGGGGCGTGTGGACACACACTGTTTTTGATAGCCGTGACGGAGCCCTAACTTGCGTCCGCATCCTGTGTAAATTGGTAGCGAGTGTGTCAGTCCTGATTAGGACGATACAAGGTGCATCAAACAGTTCTGAGGCTGCTTCTGTTGTGCATGAACGGTGTGCAGCATTGTGACGTGCCAGGAGCAGGGGGAAGCTGTAACCTTTGTTAGAAAGTATTTCAAGTTTTGGGTGAGAAACATGGCAATCATGTTGGAGAACCCAAGTGCCACCGTGCCACAGTTTCAGGTCAGTGTTGACAATCTAACCCTCGGGGATGAATTCACAGTGCGCAACCCTGCAGATGTCAAAGAAAACCTACCTGGTTGTTCCTGACCTGCTGCCCCAGTTTCCGATTTAAACAGTAGCGTGTGTTCCTCAGAAACAATTAATGTGACTCAAATACCTCCCCAGGCACATTTCTTCTTTGCCATTGGCTTTTTGAAACATGTCAAGTGTCTCTGTTGCCGATTTCCTGAGTATGGAAAACTAAATTTAAAGTGCTTCCTCAAACGTGTAATGTTGATGCTGGTGAGGCAATACTCACAAAGGTTATAGCTTCCCCCTGCTTGGGACACGTCACTGTGCTGTGTGTGGTTCACAACATGAGTAGTCTCTGAACTGATCCACCCTCGTATGTGACCCAGCATGATAATGTGTGACTCTTGTTCATGGAAGATAGGTTTCTAGTGTAGGAACATCAGCCATGCTAAGATTAGCAGCTTACTTTAGCAATGACAAATTAAATGTTGCTTTTGGAAAGGGAATTTAAAAAATACACCTGAATGCTGCTATTATCCAATTTCTACTGTTCATCAGTTTTTTGTCCCGACTTCAAACTTGAAAACGGTTGAATTTGTAGTGTTTCCTTTGTACTGGATGTGAGTGACTAAAGTTTCTTCATTTGCTTGTATTTTGTCCGTTTTTGATGTGCTTTCTTTTGTCCCCGAGAGCTCTCTCAGCCCCCATCCTTTTGTATAAAACAGTCACAAACACAAGTCTCCGTTCTATGATATTCACATGCAATCACGCACACACGTACTGCTCACAGCACTGCTGCTTTAATGTCAAGCAATGGGACAAAGGAGGAGATCTGAGAAAGGCAGGAGAGAGAATGAAGAGATCAGGAAGCAGACATGCAGAGACAGGAGGAGGTGCAGGAAAATCAGATGAAAATAATACGAATTAAACAGTCATGACAGGGGATTTGTTAAAAAAAAAAAAAAAAACACATAAAACAGATATAAGGGCAAGAAACAGGTTATCAAGAGACTGATCAAGATAACCAGTGCTCCTAATATGTCAACAAGAGAGTGAGAGAGAAATCCACGCTGGCATAAGCTGTGTTTTTCATCTTTAGTGCTGCTCCACACTGCCTTACCAGCAACAAGCTTAGAAACCCTTTTAACTGTTGCTCGATTTGCTCTCGTTCCCGAATTGATAGTCTGTATGACTGTTCATTGTTTATTGTTCCGGTATTATCAAGCCTTCGTGTTTGCATCGTGTGCAATAGCTCCTGTGTGTCACGCACAGTGAGAACAAGAGAAAGAATTTGTTGGTGCGTCTCAGTGAATTAACATTAAACCTTGTGGCTATTTCAGCTACGAACAGACCACAAACAGAACGTGATGCTACCTGAGACACAGTGAGAGCCCCGCCCTGGTGTTCTCTAGTACATTACCCAATCCTCTATCAGAACAAAACGTGAAATAGCCACGCTTCTGCCTTTCTCGGCGTGACAGTTACACATTTTCCTGTAGTGGACGAAAATTAAACCTAATGAATGCAAAGAGCCATGTGATTTACAAGAAAATGCAACTTATAGCTAAAACACGTGGTTGGGGTTACTAAATGAGCACATGGTTTGGGTTAGGAGAAAGAGCATGGTTGGGGTTAGAAAAACAAAAAAACAACTGAACAAAAACTTTGCCTCCTGGATTCAAACCTCATGGCTGTCTGCGACCCCTCATGCCTCCTAGTACTGTGAAAATGATCCTGCGTCAGATGACTTCTACATGCGTGTAAGTTTAATGCTTTCGGACCGTGTAAATGTCACACCAAGACAGGCCAAAGCATAACTATTTCACATTCTGCTGTGGAGGACCGGTGTGTCTATTTTACACTTTGCCAACCAATGCACGGATGATTCACAGTTTGTCTGAATTTATATGTTGACAGAAATGAACTGAAACACACATGAAGCTAAAATACTCACGAGTCAAAGCTTTTTTTTTTATTCATTGTCCATCTCAAATTCATTAAAAGCAGTTTCTCACTACTTCACAGTTCACCCTCCCGACAGCCTCATATTAGATAACACCCACCCACTAATTTCTGACAGACCAATCAGCAGTAGAAAATCAACAAACATGGTACCATGAAATGTGTAAAGATAAACTAGTTTCAGGGATTTATTGCCTGCAGCGTGCTTTACCAGGAACAGCGCTGGGTTGTGAAGCGATTGTAGCATCGTGGCTAAGAGCACTACATCATGCGTGGATAAACACTAGCTACCTGGCAGAGAGAAAAGAGGGAATGAGGCTGGCATCTATGCTAGGGTGTGCTAATGGGTAGCTGTGTCGATCATGTGATGTAGGGATGCAGGAACACGCTGGGAACAAATGGTGGAAAACAGGAATGGAAGGGTTTACAAGGACTGAAAGGTGGAGGAATGGACGCATGACAGATATCTGTGAATCGGCAGTGTCCCCATGCGGAGTTAAGAATTGTCCTCAACCAGTATTCAGCATCTCAAAATACTATGATCATTGGGAAATTATTTCTGTGTATGTAGAAAGCAGTGGGGCCATCAGTGTGACATTTACAGACAACATGAACGAACAGAATTTAATACCCAAATAAGGATCGGTGATTCTCTGCATTTATGCTGTTCTTTCCATCTTTTTCTCTCTGTTGTTTCACCTCCAAGCCAACATTATCCTTGGTCGACCGTGAGCTTGTGTGTGTGTGTGTGTGTGTACTGTAGTTCAAAGGCAGCACCAGTCAAAGGCCTCCTGCCGAGTGTGTCAAACTAAAAAATCTCTCTGAACTGCGAATTAACAGCATCTCCCTATCACTCCTCCTTCGTCTGCTCTGCACCTCCTCGCCTGCTATTCTCCTTTCCCACAATTCCCTCTTCTTTTCTTCTGCTCTGTCCACCTCCCTCATCCTCTCCTCATTTCTTTACCTGTTTTGTTTTCATCTCATCTTGTATCGTTCCTCCTGCTCAGTATTCCCATCCCCTTCTTTGACCGTCCTCTCTTTTTTGATTGCTTTCCTTCATTCCAGCCTTCCTTCTTCATCCCTGTTTTGTTTCATGTTTAGGTCCCTCTCTCATTTCGCTTGGCACCTATATCCTTCTTAATAATCGGCCCTGTCCTCTGATATTTCCTCTCTCAAAAAAATTCCATTTTTGACTGGTTCAGAATAAAGTTAGCAATGTGGGGAACACCTTTGGTGGTCTTAGATCATACTTTGAGACATGTCTACTGACAGATTTAATGACCAATTCACATTCCTCACAAATGTACCACCACTGGTCTAATAAGGGGCTGCAAACCTCCTACAAACCAAACAATATGGTAGGAGATGAGGCACAACACAGCGATAGGATTTTAAGTGCACAACTATCCGTGGTGTTACGGTTACGGGTGTTCGGAGCGACAAAAAAGATCTGATTTCACCAAATTGGTCACATATACACCTATAACAAGTCAAAATAACATGATACTGCATATTATATGAAATTCAAATCCAATTATTCATTCCCATTGAGAAGGTGGAGTGATATTTCTAGTGATGAGCAGGGTGTGCTGTTATGCTCTTATGAGCACGTTCCAAATGTACAGTTGACCAATCAAATCTCTGGGTCGGAACTACTTGTTGTATAATAGTAATTATTTCAACTCTTCTTACTGGACATACATTTGCAAACTGACATCGGCGTCAGAAATGGAAGACAATGTCCACAGTCTTCTGTGCAAACTCTGTACAAACATACATTCAGCTGAATATAATGAGTCTTAGTGAAATTAGGTGGTCCTGCCAGTTTGGTGAAGACTTCTGGCTCAGCAACTAACTGGCATGTTAGTCTGCCACAGCTCAACAAAGACACAGTGTCCATGGAGGGACAAAGAGGCAATTTGTGCTAAAAAAAAATATTGTAACTTGACAGAACTTGATTTCCCAAGTCAGCCTCCAGAGGCCTCATATTAACAGGAGCTGTAATGTCAAATGTGGACTCAGTGTTTGATTTCTTTCAGTGTAATCACACTCGGATCGCTTCATGGCCAGTATTAGCAGGAGGAATAATTTGAGTAAGAGGATTCATCAGGGCATGGGAGTAAAGTGTTAAGACAGAGCGGAGGAGGTCCCATGAAGGCTGACATTGTCTGATACTTACTGAAAAAGTCCATCTTCTGCCTGCTGCGGACTGCAGTGCATTTGTTGGGACTATTTTCACTGGCGGATGGATCCACATTTAATCAACAGGGATTTAAAGGAGTGTGTTCATGGTAATAAAGGAACATGTCAGCCAATGCAACAATGTAGCTCATTAATGTGTTTGTAATAGTTCTTGGAACACAATGGAGCTCTGTGGCCTATAGGGAGAGGATATATCACACACACACACACACACACACACACACACACACACACACACACACACACACACACACACACACACACCTAGCCTCATCCTTGAACTTCCTGTCCCGTCTTGATCGATGGCTGTTTTTTTCTCTCCTAATTGTAGTCTTGCTTTTGCCATCCTCACACTCCACTCCAGTTTCCCTTTAGTTTGTACATGTAAACTGGCTTTACTTTGTCTCCACTGTTTAACTAAATCCACCTGTCCTTCCTGTTTCCTGTTCTTCCTCTAACCACCTCCTTGCTAATTCCATGTTTCAATTTGTTGTAGAAAATCACATATTTGCTCAGTAGATGGTGGAGACCAAAAACAGAAGCAAAAGTGTAGTGAGAGAAAGAATAACATCACAACTTTTACAGTGTTAAATCTATTGTTTAAAGATGAAGATTTTAATACTTAAAGATGTTATCTTTCTAATCTAATCTGATCTGACTGACGTAGGTATTTCCACTCAGCTCCACCATGGCTCCCATGGTGACCAATGTGTACAATTATGGCTCTTTGGAGTCACCAAACCAGTGACTTGGAATAATGCTTCGTAAGTAGTGTAGTCCGCTTGGGCAGGTCTCAAAAAACACCATACAACAGTTATACATGCAGACTATTCCTTTATATATTTGGGGTTGTTTTTACTTAATATTGTCCTTTCTTTTAATTGTTTTTTTAATTTGTTATTATTGCTCAATTTGTTTTAATTCTGTCTCATGTTGTGCATCACTTTGGTCAATAGATGTTGTGCATTAATGTGTAATATAGATTGATTTCAACTAAAGATAAAACCAAAGTTATAGCTTACACCCCTGAAACTCAATGACATTTATCTGGAATACATTTACATGTAACTGATCCAAACAGGCCAATGTGGCCATCCACATTAATGGGGCAGCTGTGGCTTAGTTGCTCACTAACTAATACAATAAGGTTGGTGGTGCAATGCCCAATCTCCCCTCACATGCCAAAGTGTACTTGGGCAAGACACTGAACCCCAGGTTGTTCCCAATGGTGGGTGAGCTTGTTGCAAGGCAGCTCTGTTGTTATTGTTGTGTGACTGTGTGTGTGTGTGAATCGGTGCCTGCGAGGTAATCACTTTATAAGACTGCTGAAGAAAAAAGTGCTAAATGAGTGCAGACCATGTACCTCCCCTGCTTCATCAAAATGTCTGATATCTACATTGGTCAGCTATCTGTAACAGGATGATTAGGGTGGATCGATTGCACATTTAGTCTACTTCAATAGTTCATCAATATGTAAATGTTGATGAACCATTGATGCTTTGGAGGTTATTCTGAGGAGAAGAAAAAAATACTGTTGATCAAAAACATCAGTTAGGATCTACAAATCCACATCACTACATCATAAATCCTCATCAAAGTCCTGTTTAGACCAACAGTCTTTAAAAATCCGCTGCAGCAAAATTACAGTTGAGTTCACTGAATGATTTGAGCTTCTATACACTTTCCACTGTCAGCAGTCTCTGCTGTTCAGGGTTATGGGTTCACATTTGTATTCTTGAACACACATGCTCTGATAAATATTAAACGTGCAGTCACACCAACAGTATTCTGCCAACTTTTTCTTTGATGGATAGCAAGAAAATGTCATGACAGACACACTTATATACAGACATGCAGCACAGATACAGGACATAGCAGAAGCTAAATCAAGATTCCGTCATTTCACCCCCTCACCTGTCAGGTAATAGAAAGCCAAGCTGGAGTCTCGATGAGAAAATAGAGGCTATTTTGCACGTGTCTGTGTGCACGAATAAGATGAGTTGGGTCGGAAATCTTTGTTGTGCTAATCACTCCATTCTCAGATGACATCTTTACAGCTCTATATGCTACGCACACACTCACGGAGGCAAGGACGTATGGCTTCCAGCTGTGTCTATGCCGCACTAAATAGGATTGGAACAATATATGTATATATATACATATATATAATGTATTCATATTTGTATTAATTATCATTATAATCCTGTTTAGCCCCGTTTGGAAAATACAAACATACACTTTAAAAAATATTCCCATCTTTCTAGATATTATTATGCAATAAATCATAAGACCTAATAGATGTTTTTTGCTCACACTACAACTTAATCAGTCTCCACTTTCGTGTAACATTATCAGTCATGGTATTACTTTCCCAAATCATCCTTCCCACTGGCCATTCAATTGAGTGAATGAGTGAGTGAGTGAGTGAGTGAGTGAGTGAGTGAGTGAGTGAGTGAGTGAGTGAGTGCGTTACATCATTGGTCAGCCAAATGCTGCATGACTGAGTCACGGTTGTTTGCCTGAATGAATGCTGAAAGCTGCTTTCTATCTATCGAGATCAGGGGTCTCCAACCTGTTGCTCACATGCTGGCAGTAGCTCGTTACCCGTTTTTTAAGTAGTGTTTCCCACACATGATCTTACTTGTGCCAGGTATATTGACAACCGCCGAAGTATTTTTTGTGACCCATTTTATAATTTTTCAACTTGAACGACGCTATCAACTCGTTAATCGATCTCCCCTCGCTCTCCCTCACCTGTGTCAGTGACAGTGTAGCAGAGGTTGAGCTCCGCCCTTCATGAAACATGACAACAGCGGCGCCAGAGCTGTAAAGTGAGTCACTGAGACAAAGTTACACCGCTGAAACCTAACTCCAGAACAAGACTGACAGATGCACATTCAAATGACTCCATGAGAGTGAACTAAAGTGGAAGCACTCCAGCATCCACCTCTCTAGTTGATTCCATGCAGCGTCAGCATCTCATTAACTGTAGAGAAGACTGAACGCGCAGCACATGCATGTGAAATACAGACGGAGGGAATGTGAAGGGAAGTGATATGATGCAGTCATATGTGGATGGACAGAAAAATAAGAACAATAAAGTAAGTAATAAACATTGTTATGTTTTCTATGAGGATAAAGCGGATATAGATAATGGATGGATGGATGTTTTCTATGACAGAATTGTGCTTCGTCAAATAAAAACGTAAAGAAATGCATACAGAAACAAAAACGCACATGCTGCTGAATTTAAGCTCTTGTGATACAAAATGTGTGTTGCGTATCGGTTTGTCATTACTCACATAAAACAATCTTATTCAGTGGGTTTGGGTGGAGCTCAGCTATGTGAATAAATCTTACTAAACATGAGGAACCCTGAGAGAAAAAAAGGTTGGATTTTACGTGGAGAACCTGAATGTGAGAACACAAATAATAATGATAATGAACTTTATTTGTATAGAACTTTTCTAAACTGCAGTCACAAAGTGCTTCACATAAAGTAAGCTATTAAAACAAAACAACAAGTGAATTCTAACAAGCCTTAACAAGGTTAAAACAATTATAAAAACAAATTAAAACAGGATATAAAATAAATAATTGTTGATCACTAAAGTCAACTAAAATCAGCAAAGGCTCTCCAATAAAAGTATATTTTAAGAAGATATTTAAAAGATGTCAGTGACTCTGCAGACCTTCTGCAAACCAAATGCCCATTTCAGTTGGACTGGTGCAAAATCTGTGTAATTTCCAATTTATGTGCATGAGTTTGTTGATGATGTTTCTATCGTGCCTCCTGCACACGCATGTGTGAAAGGACAACCTCTCATAATGTCCATACCTGCTACTCTGGACATTGTCTTGAGTTCATATCAACAAGCCACCAATGGTCGACCGAGCGCTGCGACTTCTTTTGTAATTTTAAAATAATAGCCCTCGTTTGAAGTTATAAGGCTCTAGAATTTCATACACAGCGAAGCCATTAGGTTTGGACTCATTAAACCACGAACCAGGGACAACAACAGCTTTACTGTCTGGTCTGAACCAACAAAATGTAATGATGGTTACTAGAAGAATGTGTCAAAACGCAAACTGCACACTTGACCTGGGTAACTGCAGAACAGTCAGAGTGTCCTTGCCAACCCTTTTGCACAGTTACAAACACTCATAATAAGTCAGAACAGGGTCCTGGAGTAATGGGAGAACGTAGCCTGGTGTGATCCGATCTGTTTCCTTGTGTGGCTGAAACCTGTGTGCACTGTACTTGGTGAAGGGATGGTCCCAGTATATTATGTCTACTACTACTCTGTTACCTGTTCTCAGCTTTAAATTGAACAGAGCTTTACACTTTAAACTGATTCCTTAACCTGCTTTCATTATTCCCCATCTCATTCACATGTATTCAACCCATATTCTCAGTCGAATGTACCTGACATTACATAATGACATGCATTGAGTAATAGTGCTCATTACAGACATAATGAGAGGGAATAAATCATTTGCTTCATTACATAACTAAAGACATGACTTACTGTAATTATCTTCAAATTGATCCTTCTCAGATATTTCGTATTGATATGTACAGTTATGTAACCTTCTTTTTATGGATTGTGGAAAGATTAATTTGTGTGATGCCTGAGTGAATCCCTGTCAGGCACTCACGCTCCTCTCTTTGACAATTTTTCACATTTGATTGACAGGACATGATAGAAATTGCTGACCATTATTTACGTAAATTTGCTGAAATGGATTTTTGGTTTACAGTTTAAATGATACGTTTCCATCCAAAAACAGAAGATTCATGTGTGATTTTTCAGATTTAGTATAGAATCAGAATGAGCTCTTCAGCTATCCTTATATTTGTGTAATAGTAGTCATACTGCTTCACCTGAAAGCCAGCAGTTGGAATAATTTTAGTCTGTCAAACTGCCCCACTTTGACAACTTTGACGACCACTTAATAAAAGTAACCTTTGGAGGTTATCGGCTAATTGTGGTTCCATATTTAAGCAGCTAAATTGACTGAGACTTGTCACATGGTGGACAGCCTGTCTTGAAATTATATCATCAAATACTCTGTAACATATGTAGAAATGTGTCACAAGGATGAAATATTTCATTTGCAACTCTCTTTCTCTTATTTTTATGACATTTTCTTTATAGAGGAGACATCACATCTCACAGCTGCCTTTATTCCACTTTGCTCTCAGACAATTTGACTTTCATTTTCTCACCTTCCTGACTGACTATGTCTCTTGCTTTAATATAATAAAACTGGACTGTTTGGTAAGTTTTGCAATCAGATTCATCTAAAAAACGAAGTACTGGCCTCATATTGGCAGACGGCTTCATCTTTGTAACCGGAAAATACTAAAGCCTTCCTCCAGCTTTTAAAAGCTTACCATCATCCAGAAAAAATGAGCAAGAAAGTAAAAAGTAGAGCAAGAGAACAAGCTTTACAGAGCTTACTGTCAGCATAACTATCTGCTTTCCACAAGGATACACTTCATGTCTCTAGTCTACTTATCAGACTAAAATAACACAGAAACATGCTGCAGGTTGGCTCGTGTCTGCAGTCTTTCATAATCAGCAGAAAGAACAAGTCCACTTAACGTGGCTTTACATGGAAAAAGATGTTCAAATTAACCATCCTGTCAAACATTGAATCTAATAGTTCTTCTTGTCATTCCCTGCAAATGTTCCACCATGTCCCATCCTTTACATTCCTCTGTATGTGATATTAAGTTTAGGTCCATCTTAAGACATAAACAGACAAGGAACATATCCAAATCATTTGGGTTTACTCTTTTCATCACGTATACTACTGTTCAAAAGTAAGTGGACACCCAGAGACTCTTCTGGTTTCAGACTTTCTAGTAGATTTTGGAATCTGCGGAGATGTCCTCCCGTTCAGATACACGAGCGTTAGTGAGGCACTTGTACACAGTGAGCATTTCATCTGATCACAAAGGTGTTGAATGAGATTGAGATCGGGACTGTGTGTAAGCCAATCGAGTTTCTCCAAACCAGACTGTGAAAAAGATTTCTTGTGATCCCGGCTTTGTGCAGACATCGTTTGGAACAGGAAAGACACAAATTGTTCCTACAACCCTAGAACCACACTGTCCAACATTTCATCGTATTAACTATGGGTTACTGAAAGGTTTACAAAAGCAGGTGCTTTTGACCATATTGCACGTTAACTCCTTCTGTTCATTGTTTAGAGCAGATTACTGTTCAACACGTTTGTCTCCGGTTGTCAAATCTTTCATGAAATCAGTGCAACATATTTAATGGTGTATTCCCTCCTGAACATGTAGAAGGATGTAGAGTAGTTGGGTGTGATAGGTAACTGCTCTGTGGCCATAGGGAGACTATATAACATGGGGCTTCTGGGTAGCAATGTGTAAAAGGTCCTTTTACTTCTTTATGTCGCTTTCTGGAGTCAGTATGGGATGATTTTGAGTCTCTTAGTGGTTATCTAGAGTTCCTATTTGGCTATTTTGAGTCTCTTTACTTTGAGTTTATTAGTGTGTGTTTTGAATCGATTTCCGTAATAATGTTAGTTATCTGGACAGAAGTGCATGGGCACCGTAATGCACACAGATGGTGTACAGCGCACACATACTGGAGTTATTTGGTCACATTTTGGATTCAGTGGCTTAATATTAGTATTTTTGTGAATACTTTGAACCCCATCACTAACTGTGAAACAACTGAGACTGACCAAAACACACCGAAGCACTTCACAAAACTTTAATACTAAGGGCATGAAGAATAAAAAAAAAGGTTCACTAAAGGTTAACAAAACCCATTATTGTTACATTGAGTGAAATTTTCTTTGCAGCTCAGTGCCCGAAGACAATAGTGAACTTCAGTAGGAGCTAAAATATAGTCTCCCTGAGAGTTGGACGATGTCTCCAGTCACACATGTGATGGACGATGACAGTAAGGGGATTCTGACCGGAAGTCAGAATTGAACAATGAGATTGCCAACGGGTTAGAGGGATCTGACTCGATCTGATTGGAAACCTGGCGATGCTACGTCCCAACCACCGATAGCTGTAACCTGACTGCACCACAGGCCTGTCAATCAAACAGACACGCCCCAAAAGAAAATCTGATTTTATTTTCAAATTAATGACGGGATTATTTTCAGATGGACCTCCAGAAAACTAATAAAAAGGAGAAACTTTAGCTAACAACACCGAGATAACTGATGGACACATTTTATTGACTGAGAATTTTATGAGAAGTTGAATAGGAGTCTATGGAGTGGAAAGCTTTTTGGAGCCAACCTCGAGTGGCATGGTCGTTGTAGTTGTAGTACCAGTAGTAGTGGTATTTTAGCTTCGGGCACTTCCACATCAGCCTCATTTTTATATACAGTCTATGCTTGGGCTCAATGAAAAAGACAAACAACAACATTGTATCAATGTTAACAGGATATCCAGCATGAGATTCTCCAGTCAGTAGCACAGCATGGATGTTGACAGCAAATCTCCCGGCAAAGCAGTCCCTCAAATTCCGGTGAATCACAGAGAAGGGAAAAGCCAACCCAGAGGCTTGCAGTTAAAGTTGTCAAGGAAGATATTCTGTTGTCAACCTGAGGTGATTCAGCCCTCGTCGGACCCAGAGTGGATTTACCACCTTATCCTCCAGGTGCACACAAAGTACATGTGAGCAACGCCTCTCAAATCCAGCTTCTTGTCAATTCTTTGTTGAAAAGCAAGTATAGCATGAGCCTCGAGCTCTGAGAGTGGCGTTACTACAAGCAGTGTATCTGTCCGTGAAGCCTCCATCAGTGCAATCAGTAGTAAAATACGTCCTTTAATCAGGAAGCCTAAACTCAGATTGGGACTCTGCAGTGTGATGAGTGGTAACATGTTTCCTCTGCTGCCTTTCACATGGAGCTGGCTGTGTGAGGATTGCAGCTAGGTTTCATCATTACATGTGCCTTACATCATGTGTGTCTACGTGTTGGGGTATAGTGAGGGAGACATAATTAGTTACCTAGAGAATATGACAAATAGAGCACCTCCATACAGTAGCCCCATGCACCGAGAGAAAGGAAAGACAGAAAGAAGATGGCAAGACAGAGATTTTCCACGAAGTATGAATATTTGATGGCAGAAATCTCAGAGAAAACCCTGTACCTTGAGTGTGTGTGTTTCCATCCAACAGTGATCAGAAAACAGCTTCCCTTGTAGATTTGAGCTTTTTCTTGAAACCCCAGAGCTTCGCTAACCTGCATTACCCTCCTGTCTTCAAAATATTTCCTGGAGCTTAAATGTCAGGGAGGAAATTCATTTCTACAGACAAATACAGATGCATTCATCCAGAAACAACTTGACACAGACCAACAAACCATGACAGAGGGGACATAGACATAACAAGGAAATATTCCACATAGTTATAGAAGATGAACATCATTTCAGTGAGTTTGGAGTCAGGGGTTCAATTAAAGGTTATATCCCAGATTTGGAAGTCAGAGGTTGAATGGGTCAGAGATGATAGCGATGACCTCTTTGAACAGAGTTTTATTGGGGAAGGAAAGTTATTTTTCTTATTGTGGGGTGAATTGAGCAGGCAGACAGCAACAATAACAGCTTCATAAACATGTCATCAAAAAAGACAAAAAAGATCATTTAGTTTTAAGTTTATTTCTGACAACTATTAGCGTCTTAATTCATTTACTGTGTATTTCAGCATAAAATATCTACCCTACATGTCCGTCTAATCAAAAGAAGCAGTTGCAACACATAAATCAGAAAAGATACATCAGATATTTTGTTTTATCGCCTGCGCAGAAAAATCAAGTTGACAGCACAAGCCTCCTCTGAAGTTCAGAAGCATTTGGTTTTCTTGTGTATTAAACTTGTGTAAATCTGTAAGAAACCTTTTCATTATCCATTGTTCCTCTCTTTAAACACTTCTGAGGAACCTGCTTAATGATGCTGACAACTAAAGGAACACAGCGGAGAGTACACTGGTGTCATTTGTAGATGTGTTTGTAGGGCTCTATGGAAACTGCAGGGGGTCCATTAAAAGTATTCCACTTATAGGATCCTTTCTAAGACAAGCTAAAAGCAATCTTCTCTGTCACTCTTGGACTACATCAATATTAGGCCATCTAGATGCTGCTTTTCTGTTATAATGATTTGTGTTCACAACTTGGTTTTCTAAGTTTTGGAGAGAGTTGTGTCCACAAAGAGACCTAAGAAAAAGGATACATCTCTTGCCACAAACTCTCACTGCTCACCTATACAACATATTTTTTATTTCTGTTTTCAGATGACTGAAGTGTGAATTAGTGATTTAATCGTGACTCTTAAACACAACAGGTCAACCAGCTGTCATTCCCCAGTGCTGCACTTCACTGATAGAATTATATTTATGTAACTGTGATGTTGTTTGGAAAAATCAGCATAAATCTATGTTAATGAAAAACAGATCTGCGGAGTAGCTGCATGTTTAACTATATTTAAAATGAACACTCAAAGAGAATGCTCGAGGCAACTAAAGGATATTCTCATACCTGAACTGACACTGTGTCACACAACCCCAGTCAATTCTGAGCCGGCTTAGTTGAGTTCTGTTTTGGTCTAAACGAAGAGCTGAAATGGAGAAAAAACCTTGCGATAGAACACATTTCTTTTATCATCAAAATTGTGGCATTAACTTCAAATGAAGGAAAATACACAGACCAAATTACTTAGTCGAATAATCAGAAGTAGTTAGCTATGCTAACTCAGATAATCAATGTTGGATTCTCTGTCTCCGCTTTGAGGAAATACACTCTAATTTGCTTCAATAATTTTGCGATAATGATGATATGTATTTTAACTTAACTGCCTTATGGTGCTGTATGTATCCATTAGAATATGGCGAAATGTGACTATAAATGGAAGTCACCCACAATAATCATTTAGGCTGTGACATTCAAAGCATGATTGATTGTTATTAACGTCCAAAACCGTGCCAAGAAAACATTCCAGGACTGTTGACACGAGGCAGGTTGCATACGTGGACTCATGCTGTCAACGGCAAACTGTGAGTCTGCCATCTGCAGCCTGAACCCAAATGGAGATTCATCAGACCCGGCTACTTTATTCTTTTCTTCGCTGACAACAGTAGAACCCAAAATGTTTTTCTGCTGTTGTCGCCCACCTGCCTTGAGGTTGGATGTGTCTGGCTTTCCGAGCTCCTTTTTCTGCTCAGCACATTTGTAGAGAGTGGTTATCTGAGTTAGCATAGCATATCGGTTAGCTCCAATCAGTCTGGCCTCTTATGCTTTTCTACCAGGAGTCAAACTACATCTGGAGGACGAGGGACACTCATTTTGAAGTCATGTCCACATGTTGGCCAGGGAAGACGGATGTTTTGAAAAAGGAGTAAAAAAAAAAAAAAGCCACCTACATCAAAGTGGAACGACGTTAACTGAACAGAAAAGGTAGTCTACGACACCACTTGTCAGCCACTTACAATGCATTCCTGAGAGCCCTCCACAGGGAGCTTAACACCTATTCCATCACTCGTGACCCAAACAACTACCATGATGAACGGTGGGTCAACAACTCTCAACATGTTAACAACCCCACTAGAGGTTAAAAGCCTCGGACTCCCGACCACTCAGTTAGAATTGAAGTCGGCTTTCAGATGAGAGGTGAAACGTCTTCAAGAACCTTCAGCCACCTTCGGGTAACACTTAGATAAGCCATGACCTGAGCGACTGGTGTATTGAAATCGAAAAAAAACTTTTCTAAATACTTCTCACCATTTATTTGAAGTTGAAAGCACTACAAAGAAAACTGTACACTAAATAGTGAAGGATGTCCATTCTGACATTTTAGGGGAAACACTGTAAAGTCCCAACCAACATTATTGCAACACCCCGATATATACTGTATATAAATATATATATATATGTTCACTGAAAATGAATACATAGCTCTGATGATGTATTGGGGCTTTGTTCTAAATGGTTTTACTCCAGAAACTGTTGTTTGCTGTACAGGGAAGCTTTAAGTTGATAAGGCCAGTGAAGTATGATGAGTCGAGGTGAAAAGTCTGAGATGATAATGTTTTAGTTACAAAACGTTTCAGTACATGTGAAGATATAAGCTTAACAATTCCAAGATCGACTGTCTGACAAATGCACATTCATTTCAGAATATGTTTTTGTATAGTCTGTCCCCCTTTTGATTTAATCTCAGCAGCACTCAATTTATGTTGACGTGGGTTTGTAAAAAAACAGACAACAAATTTTATCCTACCATGATCTGACAATCATGTCTGCATGGAGCTCAGCATGTTGAGAATAGCATCGATAGCATCAGTGATGAACCTGATTTCACAGAAATACAAGCTCTGGTAAGTGATTGGGGTTTACAGTGTGCCGCCACCTCATAATACAGCTTTTCATGGCGTACCTAGTTCCAAGTTCACTGCCTGAATATCTGGGTGTGGGTACGCTCCGTAGGGGATCGTTTGCAGTCACTCCATCTCACTGGGTCTAGACCTCGGGTTCATTTTAACCAATTAGCCTGCGCTGAAACCGTCCAACTGCAACTACCAAAGCCTTTTTCACTGATCACAAATTGTTTTTAATCTTAGCGCTGTTTTTTTTTTTTTCAAACACCAGCAGAGTGACGAGGCGCTGAGCGTTTATTCTGCTGTGAGCGCTGAAAATTCAATTATTTCAGGTCTTTGAGAGTTGAAAAATGTTTAGCCCCGTTCATCACTGTCACTTTTTACTCAGCCGTCCAATCACAGTGAAGGAGGGGTGGGACGAATGCACCTCACCACCGACACTGGTGAATGATTGGTCCGCCCCTCAGAGTGGCTGAGCGAGTGGTTTGGGTTAAAATGATCACTTGAGACATAGTGTGGGATATAGATTTCTCTTTTCTTTTTTTTTTTAAGTGTGGATTAAATTAAAGTCACTACTTCCTCAAATTTATAGAACCGCCATCGTTATGGCAACACTAAACTGTCCCGAGCAGTCAGAAACAGGAAGTGACCCATGGTCTCCTGCACCTGTCAGCTTTGTTCCTCAGATCTCACTGGGGATTGGTGATTGAGACATAGGGACTTGGTGTTTGTCATAATTGTCCCAAGTAGCTCTTATTCATTGCAACTAACTGAGTGCAGGTCTTCTGTGAGTTGGGATTGTCAAAAAATAGCAGAGAGTTTAGGGGTTAAGTTTAGGAAGTGATTGCACTAGAGTCACGAGTGTGGCTTCAGACTGACTGAGATTTAATGTCTAAAAGCCTATTATCAAATGTTGTAATTCACCAAAAGACTCTATAACGAGGCTTTCCTTGAGGCTCTTCTCTTTCTTTCTACTCTCCTATCTATCTCTGTTTGTATCTAAATCCTCTGAGAGAAGAAAAGCACAGTCTTGTCATATTGGTGAGGTTGTTACACTCACTCGTCAGTCTGCTTATCTATCTGTTTGTCCTTCTGTGTCCCAGGAGAAGTGTGAGCTTGAGAGAGTGTCATTATCTACTCTATCTTGTGTCTCTCCTTCCCATCTTCCCCTTTGTCTAAATCCCAGGTACGGGCAGAGTTAGACATGTCAGCTACAAGAAAGTCACTTGTTAGGTTTCTCTAATCTTATCCCTCCAGCCTGTGTGCCTGTGGTGTTTGTTGGTATCGACAGGCAGCTTTTCATGGGTCAATAGGCTCACCTGTTGGCTTCAGGGTGTCGGCAAGCTGCATCAAGTTGAGTTCAACTCTTTTTTTAAGGCCACATATAATGACATAGAAAAGTGAGAGGAGCTGAGTGTAAGTCTCGAAGGTTGTGTTTTAATATCTATATCAACACATGGTTTCATCCACATGCTCTTATTTAATTTAAAGGAAGCTAAAGCTAACAAATTGGCAAAAAGTAGATCTAAAAAAATTGGGCTGTGAGCATTGCATAGAAATCCACGAATGACAGCTTTGAAAAAGACTTTGTTATTTTCGGAAGGCCGATTTTCTGATCATTTAGCAATTGTAGCACGACGAATGCAACTTTTAGCCACACTGGCAAAGTTGGTTGATTGGTGCACCATCATGAACCAGAGTGAAATATTCCAGAGGCTATTGAATACATGAACATGAAATGTGGCACAGACTTAAGAAGTCTACAAGCAATGAATAGCAATAAATTGTGAATTGTTTTTACCTGTATATCAGTGCAACATTTTAAGTTTTGTGTAAAATCTCTTAACATCTGAAGGACAGATTGTAATGGCCGAGTAATTCTAGGTCACCTGAAGATTTGTTCCAAGGATTTAAAGCACTTTGATGCCCTGATTTTTTTTCATTAGTGCCACAAGTTGGTTAAAGGTTCCATTTCAATATTTTGTATGCATAGCCACGTCATGGACTAGCACCACATAAAACATATGAACATAACATAGTTTTTGCTTTTCATTTATTTTAATTAAAGACATTTAAGATAATAGAGTCATCAAATATTACACCTGTAGATAAATATGTTGTAGAACTGGTGAAAAGAAAGAACATTTTGAAATTTAGAGCACCGATGCTTAGCTCAGCAAAAACGGACAACTCAGTGCTGTTGAAGAAAGCAACACGGAACCACCAATCAGTGAATTTTAGTTTTGTGGGTTTTATATCACCAGTATTAGTTCTGTTGAGATAAAATCGTTTTTTTATTTATTTTACTGTCTGCACCAACCTCAACCATCCATTCAACTTAAAGCGGCCTCACCCGCAGCACTGGTCACCTGACGAGCTCCTGAGTGGAGCAGTAGTCTGCACATGGCGTTAAATTGAGAGTGTGGAGAAGACAACATTGAGAATTTTACAAGTCACATGAGACTAGATAAACAAACAAACAAAAAACAATACACAATAAAAGTGAGTGTCTTGGTTGCAGTAGAAAATATAAGAGCAGACACAGGTCGCCTGCTTCCCACAAATGATGTCATCATGTTAAATATCCCAAACTGATGTTTTCACGAGACATCTTTTTACGAGACAAATAACTTCAAAGCACGCGCCTGTTCATGTATCATGTTCACTTATCAATGTGGACCGTACGTACTTCATTTTGAATTTTTCAAAAGAAATTAAACATGAGATCACTCCCAACTTGTTTGTTTTCATCAATGAAGCCAAATAACTTTTTAAAAACCATCAACTGAGAAATGTCCGTTCAATTCATAGAAAACATGAACTAATAGGTCGAAGTTTTATTAAAACTGTAGTCTTTTGTGCTGAAATAAATTCAGAACAACCCTGATTATGATTCATATCACTGGACTCATTCTATTAAAACACTGCAGTCCTGTAACTTAAAGAAAAATCCACTGTATCAGAGTGAATCCAGGCTGAGATTGGCAGATATTGTTGTTATGATCATCATGTTATCATCATCATCATCATCATCATCATCATCATTACCATCGTCTCTATCATCATCACCAATCTTTTCAGATCTGTTCCTGTAATGAGCTCATAACAGCATGAGGATGATTGCATACACTCACACACACTCTATGTGACACACACACACACACACACACACACACACACACACACACACACACACACACACACACACACACACACACACAGTAGAACAGCTGGCATCTGTTTGGGTATGGCATCCTCAATGAAGGGGCCTCATCATCTGCCCTCCATCTCTGCTTTCATCTCTCTTTGTCTCTGCCTCTCTCCCCATGTTTATCTCCGACAATGTCTCTCCTCCCTCATTTCTCTATTATTCTCCCTCTTTCATCCTCTTTTAACTTTCTTTTCATCACCATCTTTCATTACGGTACTGTCTTTAAGACACAAACCAGGTCTACTTACATTCACACACACACACACACACACACACACACACACACACACACACACACACACACACACACACACACACACACACACACACACACACCAACAACCCCACCATTACTGGCCCCAGAGTATCCCACCCCCATCGGTGTCACCTCCTCTGTTTCTTGGCTGTTCAAACAAACGCCCTCTATCTCACCATCCAGCCATTCAAGGACACTTCTCCGACACACACACACACACACACACACACACACACACACACACACACACACACACACACACACACACACACATGTCCATACACTCACAGTATGCCAGTGAAATGACTCTCTTTTTCTGTGTCTCTGAGTAATGTTACAAGCTCCTTCTCATGTCTGCTTCAGAGAGATGACCTGAAAAATAACTTCCCCACTGCTAAACAATTCACCTATTTGAAGATAGCTTACCTGGGTGTTGAATGTTGGTGTGTGCATTGGTAAAACTTACGTTTATAAAGACGTGTGGGAGAAAATAATATTCTCTTCAAGAAAAAATGTCTTACCACACAGGGAAGTCAGACTACGTTATAGGGGAAACCGCATCAAACCCCAGCTGGCCTATCATGTCATCTCTAACTGCTGTGGGCCGGAGTAAGAAAATCACACTGGTGGGAGAACAAACTAGCTTTTATATCTTGCCATCCTAATTGTGGGGTTTGTTGTATTTTTGTAGCTTTTTTCTTTTGAAAATAGATTCTCAGTTTTAAGTTTCTTAACTTAATACTTAATACCTGTGGTCTTCTCTGTGATGGTGGTCATGGTAAAAAAGGCCAGTTTGAACTGGCAACCCTTCTTGGTGAAGATGTCACCCGAAAACATGAATCTACTGAAGTTTTCTCTGTTCCATTTACTGTGGGTGGAATGTTATTACCATAGACTACATCAAATTACACTAATATAGTGTTGCCGATGCCTTTTTATGTTCTAATCTGTTTTCCTTGCCGTGTTGAATTTTTTCAGAAGTCAGAAATGCAAGATGGAACAAAATTCAACTTAATTCAAATCAAAACTTGATGGAAAATCAGTGTAATTCTGGACGAGGAATACTACAGTTATACACTTTTGTTTGAAATAGCAACTCGGATCACCACAGCTCAGGAAAGTCCATTGCCAACTATCTGCCCTGTAAGAAAAAGTCAAAATCAACAACTGCCTAACTCAGCAAGTCAAATGATCCACATTATTTGATGTGAGGACAGTGTCCTTACTATACCGAACGTAAATGTATTGTTTATAGTATAAAAGCTTGGTGAGGATGCAGTGTACAAACATTTCTTTCCTTAGCATTCTTGCACATACCTATCTTCATAATATACAGGCATTACAAGTGACTGAAATGCATCCAGAAACAACGGTATAATGAAGATACAAGATAAAGTACAGAACATTTTCTGTGCGTATGGAATGACTAAGTTCCCCTGTGTATGCCCTTTGCCAGGAGAAGGTGAGGATAGAACCACCAGTTGGTGTCCGTAGTTCCATGAACAGGATGTTCACCAGCTTGTCACATGTTTGTTTAAATCTTTTGTTTGTTTAAATCTTTGCACTATTGTTTAGTTAGTTTTAATTTAATGTAATTATTCTATTTTATTTTATTATATTTATTGTATAAACTATGCATTTTTATATTTAATATTTTACTGTTGTTTTATTGTTTTCCTGTACCTATAATGCTGCTGTAGTGAAACAATTTCCCCTTGTGGGATTAATAAAGTAACTATCTATCTATCTATCTATCTATGTATTATCTATCTATCTATCTATCTATCTATCTATCTATCTATCTATCTATCTATCTATCTATCTATCTATCTATCTATCTATCTATCTATCTATCTATCTATCTATCTATCTATCTATCTATCTATCTATCTATCTATCTATCTATCTATCTATCTATCTATCTATCTATCTATCTATCTATCTATCTATCTATCTATCTATCTATCTATCTAAAACACTTTGAATTGTGATTATTCAAACAAGGACATTTCTGCTGCCGGGGATTTAATCCAGGTCCCCGTGGCCGCTGTTTAGAACCTTTCTCGCCCGTGCAAACAATAATAACCAAAGATCACACTCATAGAAATAATAATCACCAAACCTAATAACAATAACAACACTATCAATTGGTCTATTGATTCACAAATCAATATAACAAAGTACACTGATGTTTGCTTTAGGTTTTATTGGTCTGTGGGTTATGAGCTAGCTGATGACATTTGGATAATTTCAACAGAGAAACACTGGGGCGTACTTGGTATCATTAGGGGTCTGTTAAGAAAGCGGTCATGAAAACACACCTATCATATCTATACTGTGTGTAACTTAACATCCCACATTAAAAATATTTATTTAAATGTTACTATGGAAATTTGTCTTGTTGTGTAAACCTGGTTTCTTTTGTTGCATTTGGTTGTTCTTTAAAGTGACTGAATTAAAGGGCATAATGAAAGCTGATATTTTCAGGAGCTGTGAAAAGCTGTGTTTAGTAATAGATGTGGTGATTATATTGCATTATTATTAGATCTTTTCAGATAAACATCTCTGTCTATTCTCCATCAAAAGAAGGCATCATACTGATTATCTTGTGTGTGTCTGTGTGTGTGTCTTACTCAGTGCACTTTACTATTTTCTTTATTGTCTGCATATTCACTTTTCTCCCGGCCTGTGGAAATTATTCTGACCCTAATCTTCATCTCTTTCTCTACTCCCTGCCTGACCCTTTTCATACTGTGAGTAGCGTCCGACGCCAAGCCGTACAAAAGCTGTTGTGGCACACAAAACAATGAGCCAACGGGGAGATGTCTCTGTCTGCTTCACACACATGCAGACGACACACCGATATCTGGTGATCTTAATCGTCACTGAACACCAAGCTTAATGTGTTTATCCGCAGCTGTCTGCATTAGTCCGGAGAGCGGCGTGTTGAAGGAGCTCGTGATGCCGTCGGGTCTCTCACCTTTTTGGCTTTAATTTTACTGTCGGGTCGCGGAAGGAATTTCTGTGGTAGTTTCTTCCAGAACTCGTGTGTGATTTTCTTTCATAATAATACATAAACAGCGACTGAATGAACATGAATATTTATGTCACGTCTGCGTGCAGGATTGCTGTAAACTGTGGAATTTATCACATATTATTATTCCCTCAACAAGAGATGGTGGCTCAGTGGTTTACACTGTCACCTCACAGCAAGCAGAACCTGGGTTTGAACCTGATTTGGCCGGGTGGGTCTTTTGTGTGCAGTTTGTACGTTCCATCCACAGTTCAAAGGCATGCAGTTAGGTGAATTGGAATGCATTCAACATGTCCATGGTGTGCTGTGCCTTTTTCCCAGTGTGTGCTGGAACAGGCTCCAGCCCCATACCTGCAACAGAAAAAGGGTTTCATAGAATTGATAAATGGAGGACTGCGTGATGCCGACAGTCTGCGGTAGGAAGATCGCCTTCATCACGCTTTTGGGCTGATATTAAGCTCTCGTGTGGGTGAAGAATGTCAAAGTTTGTTGGTCAGCCTGCTGTGAAATTTGTCCAAAGCTTTGGTTCAGAGCAACTGCCGGCCATGAAACTTGATTTAGATATTTGTGGAGCCCAGAGGGTGATACAGAAGCGCACCTCCTGACCTTTCTTCAAGGACTATTAACAGGAGAAAAATTCTGACTGACCAACACTGTTTCATGTCATGGTCTGCCATTCAAAGTACAAAGTTGCTACATTTAACTCCATCACCGATGAGTCTATTAGCAAAGCAAAATTAGCGTTACATACACTACTCTTTCCAACTCTTTTTTTTACAGTTGGGAAATAAATACTGCATCTTATAAGGTCCACTTGCAGTCAGTAGCTTCAGTCAGAGTTTTAGTTCCCAGAAACATATTATTGTGTGCACTGATTCATGTAACTGTTGGTTAGATGGCGTGATGGGAAAATTAATCTAAGACTGACTTGATTCCTTCTCAGCAACCTTCTTAAAACAGATTCACATTCTGCACTATTTTTCACTTTATATAGCTCCCATAATCCAGGGTATAAATGAGGCATACTTACCACCAGAACCTTGTCTAGTATCTACAACCTTTCGTCATATTTGGCTTGTAAAGAAAACTCACATGGGCAACCTTACATCGGTGAATAAATTGGGTATTCGTTCATTTAAAGTATGTGGAAATCATGTACCCTTGGTGAGAGATGTATCTTATTTCTGTTCAGCTACTGCAATCCACATGAAAAAAAGTTATAATTTCCATGGGCTGTCAGCTTTTTGTATTTTTGCCTACTCTTCTGGTGGAGGGGTTGTATGGAGCTTGAAAGGAAGACTGCATATTCAGTTTAAAAAAAAAAAAAAACTATATTATTTACAGCCAGTGGTTCAATTTGGCCCCTAACAGCCCTGACCTGTCACCAACATTTCCAAGCTTGCTGTCTTTGTCTCACCTTCCTCAAGAACATGCTATGTTTCATTTTAGTTGTTCGTCTTTTGTAAACTACTATCTTTCCTTAATTAATGTCTGTATGTTGCATACATAACTTGTTTCTTGTAAATGTATAACTTTTAGAGGTTATAGTTACATGTAGACATGAGTGAAGCAAAGAGGCAGAACTTCTTTAAAAAGTACTTGAGACATCATGACTGTGTTCTGTAGTTCACTGGGTAATCTAATCATGGCTTAATTTCTTGATATCAAAGTGTCAAGCTGGCTAAATAGTTCAAGTTTCTTGTCCCTTCACAATAACTTATTGTCATTGTAAGATTATAAAAAAAGAAAAGTAAAGAGTTTGGTCGAACATGAAGCTGATATGAACATAGAAAGGATGGACACAAAAAGTCATTCAAAATAACAACAGGGTGCCTTTGTAAAATTAGATTTTCCTGAGACTGAGGGAAGTAAGTGGGAAATTACTGCTGGAATAAAAATCTATTTGAATATTTTAACTCTATCTCTTAAAGTTTGACGTAAAAACTAGGATGTAAATCATGCAGTGAGGCAGGGTCTCTTGGGGCAGTTAGAACAGGAAAAGAGAGGTGCACATTTTCTCGTGAATGGCAGAACTGTTTGTTAGACATATGACAACAACAATGACAAGCAAATACAATCTTTCAGGAAGAAAACAAATAAACACAGTGCCTCGCATATAGTCACAGATTGGCAGAAAACATACTGAAAAGACAAGAGAAAGCTCTAGAATCAAGATTTCTGTATACACAAGCTGAAAATGTACCTTCAACCCAACAGGTCTTCAGAACAGCAAACTATATTGCAAAAATAAAAGTATAAACTCTGTTTGGAAGAGGCACGCTGCTCTCTACAATCACCTCAAAGCTGCAGGTGAAGATGTGAACTAAAATCTTCTTGAGATATGTGTGTATTAGGGACCAGCAGCAAAGAAGAAATGGCAGTGTTTCACTCTAACGTCTGCTAGATACATTCAATATCACAAGCAGGAACCTGGACAGTGGCCCACTCGAACTGTATGTGAGGCTTTGCACCAAGGTGTTTAAAGGCAATACACTGGAGAGTGACAGCAGGCTGGAGTTAAAAGACCCGAGAATGTTAAATTCAGCTCGACGAAGCGGGCAAAAAAGAAAGGTCACAAGTGAATCATTATTTCAGTCAGTGTGTTGAATAAAAAGACACGACCATGTGAGCTCACCTTAACGTATGATGAAAATTAAGTGAGAACCTCATCTTACTTCTTGGGATGCTGCAAAATAAAAGAGGAAGTGGGAGCTACAGAAGGTCTGCAGACCACAAAGATGCACTACCACAAAGGCTTCGCCATATCAGCCCTGGGATCTGGTAAACTCACTGGTCTTACCGATACGTTAACGGTACGATGCTGTGCACAACATTTTTAAAATGACTTGGACTTTGATTGTGTTCTCTGTGATGGCATAAACTGTAATATTAACTTTATAGGTCTGTGCGTGTTGATGTGAAAGTTACAATTCTTTCATCTCACTCGTTGGGATAATGTGTGTTCAGTTAGTACACATGTATGTCATATTTACATTTTTCTATCGAGATGGTTATCAAGAGTGTAAAGAAATGATGACTGGAATATTGTTGAATAAAATGATGAGCAATTTTAAAAGGTTTTGGTTGCTTATTTATGTTGTAATATTTTAAAGAGATTAATTTCACTTTAACGTAACTATTAGAAATACCTTTCTATCCATATTACATTTTATTACTATTTTCAACTCTTTTACTATAGTTGATAGGCAAAAGATTGTCATCAGCTGCAGTTTTGCAGCCTGCCAACATTATCTTGAATGATAATGTTCACAGCAGATGGTTGCCTCACCTTGTTACATTTTATTATTATATCAGTCAGAATTTGTTGTCTACACACACACACACACACACACACACACACACACACACACACACACACACACACACACACACACACACATTACTGGCAATCACAGATCTGGCCTGAATGACACAGAACAACAAGCCTATTATGAGTGTATCAAAATGCAATTCATAAACAAGGAGCATCATCAAAAGAGATGCAAATGAGGTGTTTATTGAAGATGAAATGTATGCGTAGTATGTGTTAGATGGAGATGGTGGAGCAGGATGATGGCTGCTGTGGGGGAAAGGCTCCGGATCTATCCTGGCTTCTGAGCTGGGTAGATCCTCAAAATCCTTCTTGAGGAAGAGGAGAGAAATGAATTCAATAGGAAAGTTTTATTTGACCTCAGAATATACATTATGTGTATTGAAAGTCTAATGTCTGGACACACCGACTCATTCAAGGGATTTCTTTTTTTTTTTCTTCACTATTTTCTACATTATAATACAAAATATGTTTTTAATAAAGTGTTATAACTAACTCTACCACTGTTGACCTGTTGTCAACAAATGTGAGGTAAAAAAATAAAACCAAAACAGAATACAGATTGAAGTTATTACTTTGGCTCCACTTGACAATACTGTAATGTTTTGTTTGACAGTCTCTCCTGGAATTTAATATATGTTAAGTATTTATTTCTGTAAAGTCAGAAAAATTAAGCAATCTGTCTCCTTTAAAAAAAAAAACCAAAAAAAAAAACCCATTGTGACGAGTTCAACCACTGATGTCAACCGGGTGTCTTTTTTTCTCGTTTAACAGTGAAACATTTCAATAGATGAAGTCCTGAAAGTACTTTTGTCGCATGAGGACTTTATCATTTATTCAATGTGATTACAACAGGATTTCTTTCATCATTCTGTTGAATAAAAACATGAAGTTAGCATGTTGTAGCTGTGGTGAAGCCAATCTTAAAATGTAGTCAACGCTCATTACCTGACTCCTTCGACTGACCTCTTGCTCTACATCTGTTCAACAGTGACCAGTCAGTCAGCCCTCGTTAGCTCAGAAAGTCTGATGGCTGCTGCCTGTGTTCATCTGTAAAACATGCTGAAAAACGTGTCTCGTATTTACAGCAAGGTAACTAACACAGTTTTGTTTCGGCTGTCTGCGAAACAATGACACACTTTAAACAGTCTCCAGTTCGTTCGGTAATAATCCAGCATTTCAAACTAAAGTTTGTCCACTGGTCCAATATTTACCTCATTATCTCTCAGACTCTGCTCAACTTTGCTGCTATTTGCTTCTCCCTGAGCCTTTGAACCTGTGTGTGAACCACCTACAGTTATAAGTATACAAGTACGTCAGTGTTGTGGCACATACACCCAAAAGAGCAGCAGCTCGTCTGTGCACCTGCTCTCACCAGGTCTACCTCAAACTGACGCACATTCACACGCCGCTTAATGCGCAAATACACCCCAGTAATTACAGACAATCTCACGCACATGCGAACATACCCTTACACACACACACACACACACACACACACAGACACACACGCACGCACGCATGGCTCTGAGAGGATCAAGCAGAGTGGTGGATATTGTAGATTAGTGTGTGTGTCTGTGTCTGTTTGTGGACACGCAAGATGTTCAAGGTAACAGGTAAAAAGTGTGTATATTTGTGTGTTTTATTGTGCGCACTACCAAATTCCACGGTGTGCAGGAGCTCTCTGTATTATTGTGTGTGTGTGTGTGTGTGTGTGTTAAAAGGTACCAAAATAATATACCTAATCCAGCAGAGTGTTTGTGTGTTATCCTTATCTCCTCTCACACACTTTATCCTCAGGCTACTTAGACTGCTATCCTGCTGCTCGACAGACACACACACACACACACACACACACACACACACACACACACACACACACACACACACACACACATACAGGCATGCACGCACGCACACACAAGCAGATGTACACGTACACACTCATACTTTCCCTCCCCATTTAACAGTAGGTGAAAATCCAAGTGTATATTAAACAATGCTGTATTCAAACTACAAATGGAGCAGATATGAAAAGAAATATGTTAAAACACATACAAACACACTTCTTTTACTTTTCGGTAACATTTCTGAAAATTTTACTTCCCACGAATAATGCCGGAGAGGTAATAATCAAATCTGGTGCAGATTCTCTAAAACCTGTGCCATTAACCAGGCAAAAATGAGAAATGTAAAAGTTTGTAAGGGTAACAGAGTGTTAATAAATAACCCCATTGGTATTTTATGCAGAAAGCTTATTACGATCTACAGTTACATTTTAAAGTTAGTGACCCCAACGGTCATATAAATAATGACAATCTGGTGTCCCAGAGAAGTGACGCAGTTCACAGGACACCTACATAAGTCCTCGTTAGGAGGAGGCGGTCGGGTGGCCGGGTCTATACAACTGGACTTTGGTGCTGGAGACTGCTGCTCACTTCCTGTTTCAAACCATTAGTTCAGGGAAGTTTTTAAACTGTAACTATGAACAAAAAGATGCATGATTTAAAAAGTGGACCAAACTTAATTCTTTTAGTTCAGAGGGCTCCGTGAGCTCCTGTCATGCCTGCAGCTCTGAACCTTTATGGTCAGTTCACTCAGTTAGAAACCATTCTGATAAATAATGAGTGTGAAACTCCAGTCTGCTGTCAACCATCATACCGAGTGGTTAACATGTTTGACAAGAAGCACCTGAAGATACGAGCATTTTAACTGTAGTAGTGAAAATATGCAGCCAGCTCCTGGTCTCTCTCTGGCCCTCCATCTCTGACACACACACACACACACACACACACACACACACACACACACACACACACACACACACACACACACACACACACACACACACATTGTAAGGACTTTAAAAGAGAATATTGTGATGCCTGTGTGTGTGTGTGTGTGTGTGTGTGTGTGTGTGTGTGTGTGTGTGTGTGTGTGTGTGTAGTGTGTGTAGTATGTCAGTTTGACAATGCAGTGGTAAAACTAAGCCCAGCTGACTCCCGCCCTCTCTCTCTGTCCTCTACAATATAGAAATCCATAATTCAACTGTCACTACTGTACCTCACAGCGAGCCCTACCGCTGGATGTGTGTGTGTGTGTGTGTGTGTGTGTGTGTGTGTGTGTGTGTGTGTGTGTGTGTGTGTGTGTTCATTGTTTTCTAACAACATTTTCTCTCGCTCTCTCCCCACCAGGTAAATCCCTGCCTGCCTTCTCACCTACACTAAAAGTAAGAAAATCAATACCTGTGATCTCTCTTTCTTTCCCTCTCTCCCTTTCTCGCGCCCTTGAGCTCTGCTTTGCCCTGTCTGGTTTCACACACACACACACACACACACACACACACACACACACACACACACACACACACACACACACACACCATGCCAGGCACATATGTGACTATTGCCTTCTTTCTGTGTTTTTATTCATAAGCAATAATGACAGACAGATTCAGAAATAGACAGTGGAAAAAAAGGGACTGAATTTCTGCATTGTGACGTGTGACTGCTTTGACATCTGTGAATTGTTGAAAGTAGAGGATAGTTCAGTGGCGTACACTATTACCCACATCTTTTAGTTTAATTATCCTTTCCTGTTCTGGAAATGGAATTCAAATTGAATAAATCACCTGGTAAATACATGCAAATATAATCCAGTCCGAACAAATCGTCACCTTTACTATAACCCCAGATATTGTCCTCTCCTGATGGTGGTGCCGGTGTGGTAGGGTTGCAACGGTATTATATTTTCATGGAACGATAACCGTCTCAAAAAATATCACAGTATGATGGTATTTAATTATTATTAATAAAAGTTGACAGTGTTTACCGGAGGTGCGTTCAGCTCAGCCAGAGTTGTCCGTACATTGAGCTCACGCACTGCTGTCAGAAACCCCAGCTCAAAAAAGATAGATGTGGAAAATGATTTCACCTGCATATTTTACGATTGATGTTTGAACACACATTTTTTTTGTTGGGCATTAAAGTTATAAAAACGGGACATACTTTGATCTGTGCGGAGGGATTCATGAAGATGTTTGATGTGTTTCCTCCTTTGGAGATACTCTGCATCTATCTGTCCCCGAGGACAAGCTCACGTTCATTTCGAAGATGTCTAAAGTTATCCCACGTTGCTTTTAATCACTTTTTTGGGGTGAAGATGATGATATGATCAGTTTGATTTTCACCGATGCATATGTGTGTTTGCTGCCCGTTGCTGAGTCTGACAGGCATTGGAGGAGAGAGGAGTCACAGTGTGTAAGCAAACATCTCCGTTTGTTGAATTTCTTTTCAATACTGGTAATAAGCACTTGTGCACGATATGATAAACATTAATTTTACTACCGCAGTATACAGTGATACTGGTACACCTCTGGAACCTAACTGTGTTGAAAAATCCATCTTGGTGCATTCAAGGTTTGAACAACAGATATACAGAAATTACTTTTGAATGATTGTTTTCCCAAAAATGTGCAGAAGCATCACCATGCACTGATACCGTGACTTTAGATCAGTGACATCAACAAAATGTTTTGTTTTTAACTTTAGTAAGTTTCATAGGTCTCAATTATCATGTGATACAAAAAAAAATCAGAAAGCACAAATCACTCCACATAGCCCAAATGGTGAGCAGCTCTTCGTGAAGGAGTCTTATCATTTTGTGAGGTTTTCCAAAACTTTCTTTACTTTCTGATTTGTGGAAAGTTATATTATTGATTGTTCCTTGTGCTGGATTTATAATTGAGGCAAGAGGTTGACAGGAGTACTCCCAAAGACTACAGCAGGAATCATAGTTCAGCTTTGGATTTCCAGTGTTGATATCACTACAGCAATATTACACAAATGCATTACATGTGAGCAATTCATGTTGTGTATTACTTCTTATAGCTTTGCTTCTATTTAAAATGTACTTTACAGCAGTAGCGGGCCACACATACGACTTTTAATTATTACTGAACATATTATTCAAACATGTATTGGCTCCGGTCGAGCAGGTCATGACCAATCACACACATATCAAAGTGTTCTTCTGCAGGACTCTGAACCCCAAGTTGCTCCAAATGGGCAGGCCAGTACCTAATCCCTAAAAACGAATCTCCATTCTTCAAAATACAAGAAAAAAAAAATCCCCTAATTCTTCGACGTATCTTGGATGTAACTCTGCACCTTTAATTTCATTCAGTACATGTGGGTCTATGAATATGAACTCGTCCCCGCCCCTATCTCCACCCAAACCTCCACCACTCACCTGCAGCTTCAGTGAGTAATTTGATGCTTTGGAAGCTGTATTTTTTTTGTGTGTGTGTGTATATAGTCTGTATGTGTGTGTGTATTTATTTATTAATTGCTCTTATTTTCTTTTTTTTTAAATCATTATTTTCATCTATCTTATTTTATGTATGTGTATTTGTAAATTATTTCATTTTGTGTGCACCTTTTTGTGTTTCTATGCTGCTGTGACGACTAAATTTCCCCACTGTGGAATTAATAAAGTCTAAGTCTAAGAAAGCCCACAAGCAGATGGACTTGGTTGCTAATATGAAACACCACATTGACTTGATAACAAACTTAAGTAGACTTTTCATTGAAGGGCGTCTTTAACACTCTTTATAAAGTTGGTAAGAATAAAAAATATACATTGTACCAAGCTAGATTTTTGCTTCCAGTTTCTGGCTTTGGTCTTTGGATTTCTTTTACATCTTATACAGAATTGTTTTAATAAAATAACAACAGCCTGGAAAGAAGTGTTTTACTGCCCTCTCAAAACTCCACATCCAAGCTGGAGCCAACTAGATGTGGTCATGCAGCCTACAGGATATCCTCCATTCCACCTGGAACCACAACAGTAACATCACAGTGTGCTGACAAACCCTAGCCTCTGTCTCATTGAATCGAACTCTCTTCAGAGGGAACAATGAAATCTATGTAACTGGACAATGTAAGGCTGATAGCAAAACGGTGTTACCACAGTGAGTTCTCTCATACTGATGACTGCTTAACGATAACAAAAATCACAACACCATGACTATGTCCAGCTGCCGTTCACTTGCCGGCATAAAAGGTCCTCCACTTAGTGGTCCTAAGACTGGAGTAGGGAAATATTTCATCTGTGCACTTAAGATATTTCCTTTTTTGGTGTTGTTTTTTCTTCGTGCTCTTTGAGGTTTGAAACAGTCAGGACTCAGTTGGAAAAATAAGATTTATTAGAGTTAAGAAACATTTGAAACCATTTGTTTTGATCAGTCAGTGAAATCTAATCAAACCACACCCTCACATCTCAAATGAAGCAGATTAGTGGCATTTTTGACTGTTCAACCCTGAATAAATGATACACTACAGATGTTTTTTATTTAAACAACCATTCAACTTTTTATTTAATATTCTTTGCCAGTTAGAACTGATCAGAAATTTAGGTCCTTGGCTATAAAAGTCTATATGTAGGTTGTTCGTTTGCTAATTTTGACCAATTGCGAGCCACTTTCGACCTAACCAATTGAGACGTTTTCAGATACCCCCAAATGCCAGGATTCATTCATCTGTATTCCCTCAAATCCCTCTTACCAATGGCACATGTCACACACTCATTTCTGATAATTTAACTAAATGTCATGTCTCTCACATTTATGGTCTTTTGATACCAGCAAATGAATCCGTTACAGAGAAAATTAGGTCAAACTGTGAGAACGAACCACAGATTACCATCTCTGATCAGTTCTGTGACAAAGCCAGCTGGGACCTATTCATTCATCCTCCTTTTGAAATCAACCCCATTTAGTTTGAGGTACTTCATAGACTTCTTTACTCTCTAAAATGTACCCAGATACAATAGAGAATGGATTTATAAAAATACTAACTTTCCCCAACTGATCTAACACGTGTTTTGGTCATTGTTCATCACCATATTCTTTTAAAGGAATGCCATCACCTCGCATGCTACATAGTACATGGTGCATGGTACACACTAAATAGAATAAAGACAACATATCAAACGTTGAAACTGAGAAATGCTATTGTTTTATGTCAAATGTATGCTTATTTTGACTTTGATGCCATCTCAAAAAAATTGGGACAGAGACATGTTTACCACTGTGTTGCATCACCTCTTCTTTGAGCAACACTGAAAACATCTGTGAACTGAAGAGACCAGTTGCTGGAGTTTTGAAAGTGAAATGTTGTCCCAGTCTTGACTGATTTAGCTTTACAACAGTTTACGGTCTCCTTTGTCATATTTTTCATTTCATGATGCGCCAAATGCTTTAAACTGACAGGACTGCAGGCAGGCCAGTTTAGCACCCAGACTCTTCTACTGGGCCAGGCTGTAAGATGTACAGAATGCAGTTTGGCATTGTTTTTCTGAAATAAGCAAGGCCTTCCTTGAAAAAGACATTGTCTGGGTGGCAGCAGATATATTTATTTACATATATATATATATATATATATATATATATATATATATATATATATATATATATATATATATATATATATATATTTCTACATACCTATTTATGTATAGGTTCAGATTGCTCCAGAACTTTTATCGCTCAGCAATAATGTTTCCTTCCAAGCTACCCATGCCATGTGCACAAATGCACCCTCATCCAGAATGGTGGCTTTTGAACTGTAGGCCGAAGAATGCAGCGTCCATGATTTCCACAAAGAATTTCAAACTTTCATTTGGATAGTTTTGGACTTTGCCTGAGTCCATCTTAAATGAGCTCGGGCCCAGTGAAGGCGGCAGCGTTTCTGAATCATGTTTCTATTTGGTTTCTTCTTTGTATGGAAGAGTTTAAACCCATATTTATGGATGCAGTGATGAAATGTTGATAAATAACTAAAATTAAAATGCCAAACTGAAACATAGACATAGTTTACTTTGTTCCTGCCAATTGTTAATGTTTCGGTGGAAGTGTGTTCCATTGACATGTGTGGTATGGCTTCTGCTCTCGCTGAGATCAATTTTAGTCTTTTCTGATTTGTAAGGCTATTCTTACTCTTTTTCATGCAAAGGACCAAAAGCCTTTGAGTTAACATTTAACCACCTGGCTGAACCAGGACAGAGGACAAGACAAGTAGCGAGAAGGAAACTAAAAAAGGGAGAGTAAGGATTAGTCCTGTTGGAGCAGACAGTTAAATTTGTGCCGTACATTTCAAGGAATATTATATGTTTTGGATTTGATATATGCTAAAACCTTTATGTCTCTATGAATGACCAGTGGAATCCGGTGTTCTCCTGGGATTATAAACGTGGAGAGAGGACTGGTAGGTTTCAGCACAAGGCTGCCTGGATACAGGCAGAAAGAAACAGGAAAAGATTAAAAGAAAGAGAAGGAGAAAAGAAAAGAAAAGAAATTAAACCATCCAGACTTTATTGGATTAATCCACCTGAGCTGGATGTCGCAAAAGAAGAGAGAAATAAAGAGATGTGCATAGAAACAATACAGACAGAAAGGGATGGTAAGAGCACAGGAAGATGGACGTTCAATCAGTAAACCAGTGAATGTGAGAGAGAGGAGGGCTGTTAATCTCACTTGTCCTTCACACCCACAGACCTGTGTACCAACCATACGACAGAATGGGACACTAGGGTTCAAGTGATGCCACAGTTTAGTTTGATGCCAAAGAAACTCAGTTTTTTGTTTTCTAAGAAATGATTGCACACATTTTTTTCAAGGCTTAAGAGCTTAATTACAACACATCCAAATTAATAATATTTTATATAACCCAGCATTATATACTATGTAAATAATATATCTCATGGTAAACCTTTTTATGAAGGTCATCACATCCTCACTATACTGCATGTGGCTAAAACCAAACTCAGCCTCAATAGCTAAGTTAAACAAATAAGTAAATTACACTTCTGAATGCATTGTTCTTTTGTGGTTCATATTTAGTAAACTTGACATATATATGTATGTATATATATATGTCAAGTTTTGTATTTGTATATATATATATATACACCGTGCTTGTAGGCACTTCAGATCTTTAGATCCGCATCCACCATGCAACACCATCAGAGAGGCGTCTGATCCTTCGAAATCCATTCGAAGTCATAAAGAGCTATTTTCAGCCACATAAAGAAGAGGCGGTCCTGCAAAAGATGGTATGTCCTCCACAGAGCCCTGATGTCAACATCATGGCATCAGTTTGGGATAACATGAACAGATGGATAACTGTTAGACAGAAGAATAGTTCTCAGAGATGTTGGACCAACCTCCCTGCAAAGTACCCGTAAAAAACGTGACATTGTACTCCATGTTGGATGGATAGATGAATAACAATACATGGTCAATATCAAGTCTATGGCTAGATCCTTTATGAAACACCAGAAGGCTTTGAATTTGAAGCAGAAACAGGAAGTCGTGGAGTTTGGACAACCGATAGATGAACTCCATCCGTCAGTAATGCAGCATTGGGCTGACGGCTGGTGTTCATTTAAGTACCAAGTCACTCAGTAACCGACATTGGCACCCGTAGGGCGGACCCTGCTGTTGCTTCACCAAAGCAATAAACAAATGTGATGCAGAGACTAACATACATTTGTAGAAACTATTTGAACACCTTCACTGTTTTCCAACTTTATTCCGTTGTAATTTAAATTTAAATGTTTTGTTTTTTCTGCTTTAATCTACACTCAGTAACCTATAATGCCGAAGTGAAAACACACTTTTAGATTTTCTTTCACATTTTCCAAAAATAGAAAACTGTAATTACCAATTTTTAATAGTATCTGCACCCTTTATTTAATACTTTGTAGAAGTCCCTTTGGCAGCAGTTCCAGCTTTGAGTTTTCTTGGGTAAGACTCTTAAAGCTTTGTTCACCTGGATTTGGGTAGTTTATCCCATTCTTCCTGGCAAATCCTCTCAAGCTTTGTCAGACTGAATGGGAACTGCCATCATCAGGTCTCCACAGATGTTGTATGGGGGTTTAAGTCTGGACTTTAGCTGGCCACTCCAGCACAATCAGAGACTATCACTGAAGGCTCTCTGGCATTGTCTTAGGCCTGGAACACATTGGCTGCGTGGCTAGTGCATTACCTGTTGCTGTGTGCGTCTCAGCTGTGTCTCACGTGTCATGCCATTTATAAAATAGACCCAACGCCTTATTTTTCACGTGTGCCGTGTTTGGTTCCCAGCTAAAATATACAGGGAAACGATCTGTGATCACATTTCTACTGTATAATCACGGCAGAAACATAGTGTAGGCTCTAAATATATCATGACGGTATTCCACCAGGTGAGGGGCGGAGATTTCTTCGCTCTACTCTCTCTCCTTCTCTCCCTGTATCTCTCCTCTGTGTTGGTGTGAGTTTTCTGAACCGACTGGAGAAGTGCATATTTCTTCACTTGTCAGTGTATGGACAGGTACATTTACATTTATTTCTTATTGTCTAAAATTTTATTCTATTAATGATTTTGATGAGAGCGGTTGAGGAAACTCTTTCTTCACTGCAGTTATTTAAAACCAAGGTTACATGCATGCATTGGTGACAAGCTTGCTAAAAAGATGACATGGACGTAACACATCGGACTTTTATTTCACTTATGACGAGCCCAACTTTTTCCACCTTTTTTAATCTCATCCATGTAGTCATTTTTTTTTTTTTTAATTCCTCAGACTGAAGAATGATTTGGCGGTAAACTTGCCATTAAGACTTGAATCCAGACTATCCAAACAAAATGTGTTGTTTGTTTTTTTATGATAGAATATGACAAACATTTTTTTTCACTTATTATGAGAATGTTTCACTGCTACCCTGGGATATTGTAGTATATTTTATTCCGGGGGTGAATGTAACAAGTTGGTAGTAGTGTATATGAGAGGATGGAGATTAAAATGGCTCCTGAAGTAATCCTTGGTATTCTGAGGCATTTTCTGATTATAAGTACATCTTTTCATCCTTCTTGTAAAAGTTCAGGTCAGTACACTTAAGTAGAGAAGAAGCACCTGATGATGAGAGTGAGTGATGGGAGCAGATTGTCTGTCAGTCGTTGAACTCGCGACATGCACATAAGCACGCACAAATATACACACATACATGTTACAGTCTGGCATTTAAGTTAATGACATGGAAATAAATTAGAAATGGAGCAGCATATTGAAAGTCCACTTGACATTTACAGCCTGACGTGGGAGACTTCTGATGCTGTGCCAGGGCTGTTCTTTAAAAAAAAAAATAATAATATTCATCTCTCTCAGTCAGACTGGCATTACAGCGATGTTACTTTGATGATTTCCATGTCTTCACCATGGCTGCTTTGAGTCACTGAGCTCAACAAGAAAATCTATTCTTTTTAAAAGACATCTTTTTTTTTTTTATTTATTTTTTTTTATTTTTAATAAAATGCTGGTTTCGTGCTGCCACAGCTGAAATAATAAATAGGACATTTTGTTATTGATTTAAATAAAAAAATAAAAAAATTCTACAAATAATCTACACTCAAAAACTTGTTTCACATATTTTCTTTTTTAAATGAGTCATTGATTGACAAGTATTTCTGTGCTCTAAAATATTGAATGAGAGGTTATTGCACTGGAATCTATTTTAGTTCCACCACCATCCTTCAGATCACACCAATGTGCATAGAAGTGAGAAAAGCAACATGGAGGAAACCAAATGAAAAAGAAATGTAAAAATGCCAGAGAAAAAAAACTATTTTTTATCTAAGCTTTTCCAATTTTGTCTTTTTTTTCCTGAGGGAAATATTACCTGTTGGCCCTCGTTTAGAGCTTCAGAAACACATGGGATTGAATTGTAATTACGGAATGAACTTTACGCTCCCTTTGTAAATTACCTCTACAAAGGTTAATTCTGACTTTCAAATTGCCCAGAGCTGTATAGTTTATCACGATGTTCAGGGCCTTTTCACACGACCAGATTACAGCCAACCCACATCAAAAACATATCTCCTCTTGGGGGAACAGTTCTAGGTACAATTCATTAAATGGAAATGTAACATGCACTCTGACCTGCACATTTACTGGAGCTCACTGGACATTCAGTAGAAGCGAGTTGTAAAGTAGAAGGTCCTACAGGCAACCTGAAAGTTACTGTACATAGAAGCAAATAACTCTTTGCAGATGTGAAACCATCCTATAGGTTTATATTATGAATACCAATATTTTAGCTTTATTTTAAATTCTGAGATGGCTGTTTCTTGTCAAAGTCTTGGAAGACATAGTTAACGCCACCTCAAAATGATTATGTACACACACTTGTACCTTTGACTTTTTATCAATAAAACAGATATTTGTATGGGAATTTTTTTTTTCTTTTTTTCAAGGAGTGTCTCAGTTGGGGAGGTGTTCCATCTATGAGTTGCTTAACATTTTTGGTGAGTAAACTAAAGTAGGACTTTAACTTCAGGAACACGGGCACATAGATTAACTCCTTCCTCTCTACTTACTTCACGCCTTATACTCAATAACAATTGAAAATCTGAAAATCTCTCGGCACCTCATCTGTCCATCAACGATCCTCTTCTGTCACTCAATCTACAGTGGCCACACTGTTTAGGAAAGATGAACAGGAACCTGTCGATAGCAGCTTTAATTTGTCACTTTAAACAATAGCAAAATTAAAGTTTGGGTTTGTAACTATGAGAGAAATAGCTAAAAATGTCATATATATTCACACATCTACTACACCTAAAGGTAAGCTGCAAGACATTTCCCAAGAAGAACGATGTCCCACAGGCTCTGCTCACCGTACAGGACAAACTTTTCGGTCATAAAGGGTTGTCAATCAAACCTGGAATGGACCATTAGTGGTGACAACAGACTGAACCCATCACTGGAATACAATATACAGAGTAACTTGTTACTGTAATCCCACTATTTCTGGCCATAACTTGTAACAACATCTTAAATTCAACATTCAGCTGACCAGCCGTGACTTTCATCTCTCACTCACTCAGTGACATACACTCATTTTATAGCTCTCTGTTGCGTTGCAGCCAAAAAAATATTCTATTCATGTCATTTACCTAATTTATGAACATGTTTATTTTCAGCTCAGTGAGAATCTCATTAATGTGTTTCACGAGGGGCGAAGCACAACCCTGCCTGTCCTCTCTCCATTACACTGACATGATGCAGGTGAGCAGAAACAGGTGAAGGACAGCGAGGGGACATCGTCCACTTGTTGATCGATCACGATGATAGCGTTCCCTTGGTTCAAGTTCAAAATAAAAAATGCTGAATACGTAACATAATATAATATGTATATGGGAAACACTACATACAGGGTGAAGCCAGTTGCACTGTGCTGAGGTGAAGGTTCTGAGTGGTGAGCCAGTCATCAATTCGGGGACTTTGCACCCGCCTCCACGCGCCACCGTACCTTCTGTGAGCCTTCTGTGAGTATGTCATGTAGGTGGAGGCGGTGGGTGACACACGGTTGTTCTGTTGATAGCAAAGCACAGACTATGGAGGGGGTCTCGCAAGGGCATCTGCCGGGCGCAGCTAGCCGCATCTCTGCAGGCAAGCAGCGGCTGTCGTGCGACTCAGGAGACCTGCGGGGGAGAATGGCGGAGGGCGTTTCCAGAGATGTTACTTTCCTAAATAACTAATTACTTTTTGTGTCAGGTAATTGGTAAAGTCATTTATCACTTTTGAAACGAAGTAACTCGTAACGGTAACTAATTTTCAGTAACTTGCACAGTACTGGTGCTGACTTTGCTCTTACAACATGAACATTGTTGCTGTAGTTAGAGAAACATTTTGGAGCAAGTTTTATAATTCTAGTGGATATTTCTGTGGCTTCCTAAGAAGAAAGTAAGTCGTATAAATAATGTAACTGAGAAACCAACAGACACGCAATGCACCATCAGGGAGATCTTACAAATGAAGTTTCTATCTACCAACTCCTGAGGACAATAACCAGCTCTTTAGCTGCTGGGTGTTTGACTTTTAAACCGTCTGGCAGATGTCTATTTACTATTTTTTTTGCCAGCCACGTAGTTTAGCAGGTGTTTTTTTCTGATAACATGTCTGTTGCTGCTGTTGGAAACTGTGCTGATGAGAGTAGTGAGACTCAACTGAACAGGAAATTTAAAAAAAAGTGAATATAAAACCAAGGCACCGATCTAAAACTAACCAGCTGCACACAGCTGCAGAAATGATGATTCATCTCGGACCCCTTTCTCTATATGTCCATGTAGTAATTTCAGTTATTGTCAATTGAAAAAAAATCAAATCCTTGTCTGGGAGTCCACAAAAAACGCAAAGTACAGGCCCTTATAGGCATTCATAAAGTGGAACATATTCAATATGTTTCCTGAGTGAGTACATTAGGACATTTTTAAAACTACAGAAGTTGATGCGAGGTAGAAGCTGTTTACAATATGATATGTACCATCATGTTTGTATCTGTACCTTTTTCGAGATAAAATGGAACCGCAGCATGATTATCCTTCCAAGGACAAACCTCTCTCCACATTCCAAGAGCAGTTGTTACTGATGGTAACTACTGTTCAGGCCAACAATCTGACCCTCTGTTGAAGGACTTACATACACACCTGAAATTACTTGGCAAATTGAAAGCTGTATATTACCAATACCTGCCACAAGGACAGATACAGGAGATTGTTCCTGCCCACTGCAATAAGACTGTACAATAACTCACCTCTGGCAAAATCCATCACACAACAATAACACGGTTGGTTGTCTGTTTTCTTGTTTGTTTAAAATGTTGCACTATTGTTTAGTTAGTTTTAATTTAATTTAATTTAATTATTCTATTTTATTTTATTCTATTTTATTGTATATACTGTACATTTTTATATGTAATATTTGTTACTGTTGTTTTATTGCTTTCCTGTACCTATAATGCTGCTGTAGCGAAAAAAAAATTCCCCCTTGTGGGATTAATAAAGTATCTATCTATCTATCTATCTATCTATCTATCTATCTATCTATCTATCTATCTATCTATCTATCTATCTATCTATCTATCTATCTATCTATCTATCTATCTATCTATCTATCTATCTATCTATCTATCTATCTATCTATCTATCTATCTATCTATCTATCTATCTATATGTCCAGAATACCTGCTTTATAGTTTTTAGTTCATGGTGTTTGTGATGCTCAGTTTTGAGTATATAAAAAAATCAAAACTGCCCTGCAGGATACATGTATAGGGAGAACGCTTTAACACTTTTTATTCCTCACATTGTTTGCTAAGAATATCCAAGCCCTTATCAGACAGCATTGTACACTGACTGGAACTATCTGCATGGAAAGAGCATTTTCACATCCTGGAGTCCCGACTTACACCATACTGTCTTTTAAATTGTTCCTTTCTGTATCACCAGCATTTCATGGATGATTTAAAGTCCTGTTCACTGTTGAATCCCAATTAGAGATTTGTGGCAGTAACCAAAGACAGGTAAGGAGATGTACTGCAGCATTATAATGTGTGACTGTCACTGACTCTACAGTCACCTGACCTCAACCCCACTGAACATTTATGGGTGCATTTGTAGAAAGCCAAAATCCTGACATGACGAGAAGCTCCTCGGAGCAGCATCACATCATGCTGGGGTCTCATCGCTCATCAGTTTTGAACAAACTTGTTGTGTCTATGCAGTTCAAGTTCAACTGTCTTTGAAGTAAACTAACTCTAAAATATTCTAAAATTCACGGGCATGTTTCCAAACTCCAATTTTTGCTCAAACTGTTGAACTTTTATTAGAATTTGTAATAAATTGTATTAAACAAATTCAAGATACAAGTATCTTCACAACATGTCTCAGGGGGCCGCCTAACAAAACACAGCATGACTGAAGTGAGAGCACAAGCAGGAATCTTTCTGCACTCATGAACAGACACAGGTGCACTAAACAAGTGAGCATGAATAAAATACCAGAGGGGTAAGGTTTGACAGCTGCTGCTGGATTTAGCTATCTGGTGCAAATTTGGTAAGTCTGTTCTTGTGGATTTGGCTCACGACCAAAGATCTGGAGGGTGTTTCTTCATCTAAATCTGAATGTATGTTCCTCCACTTCAAGGCTAACTGGAGAGGCAATTTATATCACCTTATCAGCGCGCAGAGGTTAAATTTTGGACATTGCCTCTCTAATGTTTGAGTTATGATTTGAACAGGTTCCAACTAACTAGAAGACGTTCTACCCCAGCATCAGGTGCCCTTTGCAAGTTTTAGCTAATTGGACTCAAAATGTGCCATCCATTGTGCCTGTGAACCATATTATAGTGTACTATGTGAAAACATAATGTATTTCTTTTGGGCTGGTGAGAAAGCCGTCAAGCGATCTAATTAACAATTTATTGTGTAAATCGTTTGGTAATCATTTAAAATTATTTGGTAACCATTTAAAATTATGTGGTAACCTTTAAAAATAATTTGGTAACCATTTAAAATCACTTGGTAACCATGTTACATCATTTGGTAACCTTTTTAAATCATTTGGTATCGATTTTAAATCATTTGGTAACCATTTTAAATCATTTGGTAACCATGTTAAATCATTTGGCAATCATGTTAAATCCTTTGGTAACCATTTAAATGTTGATAGTCGTATGCATCAGCACGTGACTGGGAATTTTACCCGATTAATCGTTTAGTTTAAACTGCAGCCAATGTGTTTGCAGACTTTGCAGACTTTGAGAGTTCATTCACTGCATTAACGAGACTAGAGTGACTGGATCATGTATGAAGCTTTAGACGGCTTTTCATTTGAAATTAAGGCTTTTGATAATTTTAAAGTTGTGATAACTCCACGGCAGTGGCTAACCAATAATGTAACTTCATCACACATTCAATCACTCAGCAACATATATTTGGGTTTCGAGGGTGGGCCACCCTTTGATCTACTTAAGAAGACAGAGCAATCCCACAGTCACACACTCAGAATAGTTCTGTCCAAGGTACCACCTTGTCGTTCAGGCCCGTCTGTTACAGTCATCATAGTGCTGCAGCCTCTCCGTTTCTCAGTTCAGTCAGCACCCCCCCCCCCCCACCCAAATGCACTGTATTAAACTTTTGACATGACAATTTTATGACATTTTCTTTTGTTAGCAAAGGCAAGGTGAGGCAATCAAACTCTGAAGAATACAAAACAAGATGGAAAATACACATCAGTTTAAAACAGGAAGAGAAACTCAACTCAAAGTGTTTTGAGTCTCCTTCATGATCTTCTAAGAAAACCATGATTTATTTTTTTTGGGGGGACTTGTTTACTTGTTTCAGCTCAGATGGAGTTCTGGATCCTGATCAGATGGTATCAGGACTCATCAGACAGCAGCAATGGAAATTGCTCAGTTTAGAAAAAAATAATACCAGAGGAGTCAGTGTTGGCTGTGTTCCTCCTGAACCTATCATTAGACATGATTCAATCTACAAAGTGTTACATGACACAAACAATTAAAACACATGTCTAAAATTGTCAAATCCATTATGTGTTTTAGTATCATTCTATTTTTAGATAGAAGCCCTGTGCAGTTCTTTGCCCTCATAGTAATTTTCACGTGTTTTGTAGTCCAGGTTCATGAAAAAGGAGGAAAACAAACAGCTATGATTAATTGTACTTCGGTTCCCCCTGACGTATGTGGATACCTTTGGTTCACATGATGCTTCATGCGGACACCTTCGCTGGTATGGTTGTTGCAGCCGTCAACAAAGGAAGGGTATTCTGAACATTTGTCTCAACATTAATGCTTAACTGATACCTTTCTTATTTAATAATATCCCATGTTCTACCAAAGGAAACTAGCAAATTGGAGCAAAACTTTATGTTTGCTAAATTTGGAGGAGTATGAATTAATGATCCCTCCCACAAGCTGTTAAAGTGTTTAATCGTCACTATCTCTGACAGCAAGCTGTAAACACTGAGGTACACCTGTTGTAGGGCATTGGCAATTAGTTCCATCCCCTCTAGGAGAGAGATTTATGAGCTTAAAGCTGCAGCATCATTGTTTATGGAAGCTGTGTTGAACAGCGATAGTCTTTTCTCTAGGCTTAATTAAACTAGTCATTTCATTTTATGGCAACATTTTGGAGGTATGTAAATGATGGAAAACATAAAACAAACAATTCAACTTTCATAGAGTTCCTGGTGCAGAGTTGCGGGTGGGGCAGCAGAGATCTGGTAGGAATAACAGCAGGATTAATACTTTGGTTAGATTACATGTTAGTAGATCTGTGTTTTTGCCCCTCACAAGGTCATGGTTTGATGATGTTTCTCAGTGATTCTTACCATTACCCAAATATTTCTATCAGGTATAATGGTGTTTGGTCACGATGTACTAAAATTAATGAGGTGAACAGAGTTAAAGTGTTTTTTATTTAACTTACTATTATGTATAAGCCATTACTATTCACCACTGCTGCCAAGTAAACACAATAGATACAATGTTATAGAGCCGAGGTATACCGACAGGTGGAGGTCAGTCGAAGATACAGGAAGAAACACAATCCTCTGAAGAAGCTCGGCCTCAAGAGCAATAGGTGGATAAGTCCTCCTGAATATGGAATTATGTATTATAGCATTTGAAATTAATAAGATAAGCGAGACATTGAACAAAGTACGGGTGTAACCCCTGGGTGGGTAAAGATGGAGGGGGTGCTGACATCTTCTGTTATCATAGACAAACACAGCAACGCAGATAAAAGAAGGAACCTCCATTTTACAACTTTCCCATTGTGCATGGGAAAGGATACACACGATTTTAGGGATACCGCAACATAAACATAGCTCATCTTCCGTTTGGGATAACCCTTCAATCTGTACTGGGAAAAATGTACTTTTATGTGATACATGGTTGGCAAAAGGGATTGTTGATGTATATAATATGAGGACCCTGAAGGAGCAATTTAACCCACTAATAACGGGGATTTCTGGAAGTATTTAAGAGCTGAGGACTAGCAGAGCATATTTCTGTTGACAATCAATAAAGAAAAATATAGAATAAGAAATCAAGGGTCACGCGTTCCTAAAGCATCCTCTCCAGTTTGTGCCAATATATAACAGAAAAATGTCCAATAGTCAGACTAGAATGTGGGAAAGCTGAGGACTTATATTGCAAAAGGATCTTGGTTGGGAGATGAAGCCAGATGTGATCTCAAACATAGATTATCTTAAAAGGGATGCCAACAATGTAGTAAGCTAAAAATGTGCTTAACCCAGAACAATAAATGCTGAAAATGTAATAAAGAAGTGGACAAATGTTTCCATGCTCTCTCGAACTCCCAGGGTTCTGCCCTTTTGGAAAGTGGGACTAAAAAACCTTGAAAGTTGGCTTAAACAACCTTTACCACAATGGCCACTATTATGTCTGTTCAAGGACATATCTGTCGTGCCAGCAGGCCTTAGTAAAGCAGACTTTAGACAGGAAGGGTTCACATAGGTCAGAGTTTACACAGTAGTCATAACTCATGACAAACACTGCAGCCTTTGAAAATATGTTTGCCAGAGTGAAGAAGATCTAAAGCAGAAGTTGCCCAATATGAAAAAAAAAATTCTGGTTTACATTAAAAGTGCAACAATTGTAGAGATGGTATATGGTTCTATATATGCTTGTGTATATAGTGTATGTGGCAATTATTGGGGCTTCCTTGTTACTGCCATTTAAGTTGGGTGTCATTTATTTTTTCTTATTTTTTTTAATTTATTGACTGTCATTCATCTCATTTCACATCCCATCTGCATCATCCGTGTTTGCATATAAAGTTAATGTTAAAATAAATTCTAAACAATTACAATTACAAAAAAGATGGACATTTTATCATTGGAAAAATGCTATGACTTGGAAGCACCAAGTCCAAGATGCTGATTTGCACAGTGAATGGATGTAGTGTTGAGGGGTCTCGTGTGTGTACAAAACATTATACCATCATTCAAGTTAGCCAGCTGACATGGATGCATTATAAAACATAAAGCGACAGGGATTTGGGAGTGACATTAATTTCCCCACCAAGGACACTAGACTGACAGCTGACACATTTCACAATTTGTGAAATGGGAATAAAATGAGCAAAAACAAATTGAATAAAGTAGCAATAAAACCAATGAAATGTGTAAACATTACAGCTACAAAAAATCATGACCTTCTGTTACAGAGTCAAGCATGACTGAGGGAACGACTTTACGACTAAACGCACGGTTGTACACATTTGTCGTTTTAACAGGTCCTTTGGCACCTCTGAAAACACTGAAGGAATGTGTGGTGTATGTCACAACAGTATTCATTTATCCAACTGCAATGGTAGATATTGTAATCATTGTCCTCGCTGTGTTTCTGTCAGTAGTTGGCCTCTTAGAACTCGAATGCCCCACCGACCGTGAAACCAATCCCCCCATGAGAACATCATTCCTGTGTCGCTCACTAGGTGGTTTCTCATTGGCCCGCTGTGTCTGGAGGCATTTTGTCATTGGTTCCCTTTCCCTCCAGGAGGCCACTGATTTGCAGAGACCGCTTGGGATCACAGTGGTGTTCATCCCTCCGGTTCCCTTGAGGTTGTTTCTTGACTTTCTCCACTTTGAAGGCATGTACACACAACTATATACTCAGTAAACTGTATATCTGTATGTGTGTGTGTGTGTGTGTGTGTGTGTGTGTGTGTGTGTGTGTGTGTGTGTGTGTGTGTGTGTGTGTGTGTATGATCTCCACAGGGCACCGAAAATGAGTTGTTACTTAAACTCAACTGTTCTAATGAGTCCCACAAAAGTCTAAAAAAGTAATCACAAACCTACACTATGTAGAAAGAAGGGTTTTTACTCTTTAATAGAGGGATCATTTTAACTGCTATGCAACAATTACCTTGAAAGTGGAAAAAATACATCATGCTTTGTTCTCTTGGAAGAAAAAAGAAGAAAGAAAAGAAAAGTGCAAAATTGCAATTTGCAAGCAAATGGTAGACTTAAGTTGCCAGAGCTTGGGAGTACAAATGGTGTGTTTATTACCAACCAGCACGTACTCAAACCTATAAGTTTGACAGTCTTAATATATTCTTGAAATTCGCATAAAAAAAATCTGTGAAACTTTTGTTATTTGCATTAATGTACTGTATGTGAAATTTACCATCCAAGGTGCAATCCAAAATGTCTAGAGACTGCTCCAAACGGTGCACAGAGCAGAGGGAAGCTTTAACCTTTGTGAGTTAGTATTCCAAATTCATTGCTTGATCAACATCAGCGCCTGAGTTACGCAGTGTCGTGGTCACTGGTCCGGGCACTTCTGCGATCTCTCCATAGATATGAGCAGAGAGCTCACTGTCAAATTTTGTGTCAAACTAGGAAAAAAACTGCAACAGAAAGACAACCAATGCTTCAGACAAGACAATAAAGCAATGAACCCCGGGAGGTGCTTTGAGAGACATTTGCATTTCAGAGGGGCAGAACGTTGCTGCCCAAGACTGGAAAAGGTTCATCAAGTCAGGAGTAAAACCAGGTGGGTTTCTTTGACATTCGTGGGGTTGTGGTTCACACTGTCAATGCCAAGTACAACTGTGATGTTGACTGTGCAATGACTTGGGTACTTCAGCTTGACATCGTTCACAGCACGTTCAAAATTGGCACGTTTTTTGCCCCCCAACAACATAATTGTCACTCCCCACCACCCATACTTGCTGAATTAGGCTCCCTGCCACTTCATTTTTTTTCCCAAAAAAATTTGACACAAACCTCGATGTGTGCTTTCTGCTTAAGTTAAGAAATCATAGTCCTGGACCGGTGGTAACAAAAGCGTGTGTAGCTCAGGTGCTGATGTTGATTAATCTTACTCATAAAAGTTTTAGCTTCCCCCTGCCCAGTGCATGTCACAGTGCTGTGCTTTTTGATTGACCTTTGTATCAAAATGCTAACTTTTGAAGCCAGTTCCATTGCTTTTGATTCTTGCTTAAGATGAGTAAATGTTTACATCTGATGAACTCTGCGATGGTCTGCACAAACCACTACGTAGACGTCCTCGTGCAGCCCAGAATATTTTAGCTACGCAGAGTGTACGCACAACAAGCGTTAGGACAAAAAACTATGAATGATTATTTTGACTTCAGGCTGTGGAAAGAGATTTGTGGTTCTACACCTTTTATAATCTATCATTAAAAGAGCACAAAGAAACCAAAACTCAAAAATGTGGGACCATCACTTCTTCCACATTTCCAGATTTTGGATAATTCAGATTTTGGTTGACATTTTTTGAGATATTGATATAACTTATGATGTTTACAAACACAATAATGCAGTAATATGGGAAATAATAATTCTCAGTGCATGATACTGGAGTAAACAGAAAAAAAAAAGGATAATTTAACCAGTGATAGAAAACTAACTTAAGTGGTGTTAGAGACAGATGAAATCATACAAGATTATTGGTCCCATCCTTTCCATGCTATAACCACAAAGATCTATTTGCACACACAGGGTTTTTAGTTCTTCATTGGTTAACGTAAGATCAATGTGACTGATCTGCTTCGCTTCTCTCACTTCATCACACAGTCTGAAAACACACTTATGAAACTCCCCATAAACACACACCGACTACATGAATGACCACTGATGAAACCCAAACACACACACACACACACACACACACACACACACACACACACACAATTTATGACGTATTATGAATTGTCTTAGAACTAATGACATTTCTAACAGAGAGCACATTGATTAAATTACCAATAATGGACTGGTGGCATTGATCTGAGCTCAGCACAGGCACATACAAACTCTTTAAAGACAGTACAAACAAGCCAAACTGTAATTAATTGTACTTTTTATTTTGTTTTTGATCGACCATACTATAAATACTTAAATACAAACTCTCCATGTCCGTCATGTACTCTTCATTTCTTTTATTTTATTTTGATCTGCTTTCTTTTTGTACCACAAACACACACACAAACACACACACACACACACACACACACACACATACACGTGCGCGCACACACACACACACACACACACACACACACGCGTAGGTCAATCATACTGATGTGAAAAACACACAGTGGAACCTTGAGATGCACCACAGTTTAAACATTCATTAATGCTTAATGAAGGCAGCAAAACTGATTGATTAGATTATATTAGCTGCTCTGTGGGAAGGTGAGAATGGCCTTTTGTTAACTGATTAGACTGCAGTAAATAAGTAATTGGATCAGGAGGTGGATACAACTTTCTCAGCCCTGGATTTAAAACTGATTAAAGGTATTTTCTCTGAAAAGAATCAAACCTCAGTTTAGTTCATTCTGTTGTTTTTTTTCAAGACTGCCTCATCATACTTTTTATTTTTTTGTCTGTTGTCTTTTTCTTTGGACTAAACCAAAGCAAATTAATTTGTCCTGAATTGATTAGCCTGAACGCTTTTACCTTAACCGTTACTTTTTTTGTTTCAAACCATTAAAAGAGTGGATCTTCAGTAGAATGTACTAAATTACATTCTTTTTTTTTCTTTTCTTAAGTTTTTTGAAGGCTCACTAGAGGATTACAAATAGTTGATATATAACTAATTAATAAGGTAACTAGAAGTGACGAATAATTTTAATCTAGTAAATTACAAGCGTACCGCGAGCCTCTGTTACAGTAAAGATTGCTGCAGCTGGGCGACCTAAAGTTCAAGCTGTCTGTGTTCAGACTCAGGCTGGACAGGATACACAAAGACACAAAGAAATCATCCCTGGCATTTTTCACCTGGGCGGCCCCAGTTGATGCAGCTGTTCCATGTATTATTCAGTTCATACAGCATTCAAATATCCAAACAGGTTCACATAGTTAATAGCTCACCTCTTTGTTTTATTCATAGTTGCATCTTTATAATTTGATCTACATTTCACCCAATGACGGTGCATGTTTAATGAGCAGCCACACCAAACAATATGAACGTACTGTAGGTGGAGAGCTATCCCACAGATATTAATCACAGTAATACAACAAAGAAATGTGCTAATTGTTACCACCATGGCTGAAAATAATCAGAGGACAAATTTGTTGCCTGTTGTTGGAAATGAAAAAATGTTTTCTTATAGACATTGCAGACATATATTTAAGCAGAGAAGCAGCAGCTGCACTATTTGATTTGATTAAGTGACCACCAGCAGTATGTATAGGTCTCACTTTATGATAGCGTCTCTTATTATCGCAGACATTAGCTGAAGGAATCATCATCTTCATCATCATCTTCATCTTCATCTTCATCATCATCATCATCATCATCATCATCATCATCATCATCACACACACTACCTGTAACTATTAAGTCCTGTAGTTACTTCATGTTTACTGCTGTACCTACACTCTCCTCTTCCTCAGTCTTCCCATCACTCGTCTGCTTGTTTATGGCACTACAACAGTGTCATTAATTTGGCACCGAAAAACAAAACCTGAAACTGAAAAAGGAATCAGCGCTGAACGAACAAAAAAAAAAAAAAAAGCATTCTCTGAAGAGTAACAGTCATTCAAAGTGTAATTTTACAATCTTATTTTTTTCTTATGTATTTGGATTACAGAGGGGTTTTTTTACACTGTATTTTTTCAGTGTCACAAGTTTCTATCTTTCGTTTTTTAGGTTCCAACTTCATGTCCCTGTTTCGGCATATAGAAGAGGGGTTTGAAGAGAGGGGCAAGAAGCACTGGACTTACACATAATTCACATACATTTGCATATTAATGAGGAGCATCTCTTCCTGTCCGGTCAGACGAAGACTGTCATGGCCGTGACCACGTTTCTTGCAGATGGATTCGACTAGTTCACCTGCAAACCGCAAAGTTTCTCGCTGCCGATTTTTTTTTCCCACATAACCGGGCTGGGATAAAGTTTACTTTTAGTAGACATTATGCTGGTTTGGCAGAGGTCTGCTGGAACAAGTGCTAACGTCAGCCATTATGTCACCATCAGATCCTCCCAGCTGACTTGTAGCCTGGATAGCTCACCGGTCCATCACAGAGCAAATAGACTTCATACCGATTACATTATGGAGCACTTTTGATATTGTTGAACAGGTGTTCCTCCGCTTTCATGGCTGTAAAAGATAAGCAGGTCATTAGTTACAATTCTAAGAGCATCTACACACTGGATCCCTTCACTTATATTGGTGATGTTTGGACCAACTGCAGGCATATCTTATATCCAGCATTTATCCCCCAGAGGCTTTATGGTTGACCACACAGCCACTTCTACTTACAGGTCAGTATGATCCTCACAAGGAAGGTTGAGGAGAACAATTTGGATATATACTTTCACTGTTTAACAATGTTCAACTTGTGTTTCCGTTGCTGCAGTTTTTGCAGCAGTGTCTCTGGAAATGAAGACAATTTGAAAGGCCCTTTGAAGTTTGACATTTAGAATGAATATCCGAAGACCTGGATGTACATGCAAACACACACACGTGCACATATCCTCATTTACACTCAGTACAAGGAACATTTTACGCTGTCTGTTTTTTCTCTACAGGAGACGAAAGACCTAAGAAACAAAGGTTAATTTACAACACAGTGTGTTGAAAGTAACCTTTGATTAACCTGTGGTAAAAAAAAACACACAACACATGCACATCTCTGCTTCTTCTGCCAGAGGTGAGGCGAGGAAACACACATACATACATAAAGGAAAAAAAAGAGAGAAAGACACACTTTTACCACACAAACATGCACACCTGTTGGCACTCTGGCGTTGAGTGACTCCTAGTTTAGACCAACGGTGCGCTGCGCTGCGCGGCAGGTGGCCAATTAGCAGCAGTCTGAGGAGGAACCTCCTGCTGGGGTTATAGCTCCTGACCAATTAGAGGGTTTGATTTATACCACCAATAACTCTGTACTCACACTATTGCACACACACTATGTATACACTGTGAGCTCCCACACCCAGGTACATAATGTGACGATAACTATGTGCGTACAGAACAAAAGACACAAAATCAAATGAACAAACACACACACGCTAATACACACACAGCCCCCTATACGTGCTATAATGATCAGCAATTAGAGCCCTGAAAAGTATCATTCATATTTCAGCTCAGCCAACTGTTGTTGCATCAGCAAGGTTTAAGCTTTTCAATATAGACTCTAATGTCACTTTTTTTTTTCCAGTATTTACATCTGTCTTTTACTGTACCAATAAAGCTGACAGGACTGAAATTAAATTGGGAGGAAGGAAATAGTGAAAAGGCACACAAGGTGGTGATGATGATGACAGTCATAACGATTATTTGTCTTAAGCTGGAAGCTTTAAATTCTTCATAGAAGTCTTTGGCAAAAGACTTAATTTTGTACACTGAGAACTTTTTGGGGAAGCTGATCTTTGGATCTTAGTTAGCCTGGTTCTGTCAGACCATGCGGCAACCAACAATGACACCTGTCGAGTGCAGATTTTCGCTGTCACCATCTTGCTAGTTCAGAGCGGTTTGGATTCTGAAGTGACAATATTTTTATGAGCTGGGGGAGGAGCCAGCGGTGGATCTGACTGATCGGATTGGAAACCTGACAATACTACGTCCCACCACCGGTAGCTGTAAGCTGACTGCACCACAGGCCTGTCAAAGAAACAGACACGCTCCCCCCCAAAAAAAAACATGTCTTTTTGAAGCTTATTTTCTAATTAATGATGGATTATTTTAAATTGGACAGACAGAAAACTAATGAGAATGATTGACTATAGCTAACAACACTGAGATAACTGGTGGAGACATTTTATTGACTTTGTATTTCATGAGAAGTTTAATGGGAGTTTATGGAGCCAGAGGCTTTTTTGGAGCCGACCTCTAGTGGCTCTTGGTGGTCTTGCAGCTTAAGGCACTTCTGCATCGGCCTAATTTTTCAGAGCCGGAGGCTACGTCCGCTTTTATATACAGTCTATGTGTCAGACGTTTGCTCAGCCACTCTGAAGGGCGGACCAAACAGCGACCATGTTGGTGGTTAAGTGCCATGACGTTGAAGTCAAGTGTTATTTTGTAAATGTAGGATTAGGGTTAGCACATACCGATTGGTTAAAGCTGCTCTAATATTTTTAATATTAACCCAAGGTCTATGTCGAGTAGGATGCAACGACTGCAAATGATTTCCTATGGAGCGTACCCAGATCCAGACAGACCTCTGAGCAAACGACTTTGATAGTATCTACAATGTAAGAAACATTCATGATACGTTCACAGCCTCTAGGTTTTAGTTGCTCACTTATTTTGACCAGGAATTGCCAGGGAAGATTATTAATAGCTGGAGCTAGTTTCTATATTAGTAAGTAACTTGACAAAAGGCCGACGTGACTTTAGGGTCATTGACTTGCTAATGTATACGATTACTTCAAACTCATCAACCAAAGTTCATTCACAAGCTAAACAAATATCCATGTTTTTTATCCTGTTCAGCTACTGCAAATTTCAACTTGCTTTCTCTCATACTGATTGTACATGCTGTTGTTTTATTGTTGGTTTGATGACTAATCTAACAGCTGGCCAAGGGACAGCAGTTGAAAATTTGCCATCTGACTGACATTGGCACATTTATTTGATTAAGTGCATTATTGCTGAGAAAATAAACAAACAACACTCCACGAGTACGAGAAAAGACTCATAAGAACACATGAAAAGCAATAGCTGGAAGCTCAGTTACATTTTGATGCAGAATCTGCTTTCTATTTGACGATAGCTGTGCCCCTTTATACTAATTTGATATAATGCAATTGAATCCAAACCCCAATTGAAGGTTCACAACAGCATGAATGTGTTCAGGAACTTTCATGGTAGGCTAGCTATTACATTCAGTTTTTCTTTTTGTACAAGTCAAATCCTAAATATGAGAATGACACCTACAAATTAACAGATCATCCACTGGGACCATGAATAATTACGGCACTTGACTTGAGGACACGACAAGTGCTGGTCAGTTGGAAAGTTTGGTTTGCTGTGGAACTGGATGAAAGGGAAAGATCGCTCAGGACTTTGAATGTGCACAGCAAAATAAAAGTGTCTGGCCAGCGTTGGACTGATATGAAAAGTCCCAAAAAACCCAGGAAAAGCAAAAACAAACAAGCGATTAAAAATAAATAACTGAAAAGCAACAATAACAAGCTGCAAATGTCATTACCAAGGATGTGTTTGATCACCAGCAATCAAGCAGAAGCAGCCGGTGTCCAATCCACTCGTCAGGGAGGTGATTTATTTGAGTGATAGAAGCCAAACGCGGCCTCGTTTTCTTTCAAAGCGCTGGCTCCAATCAGAGCCAATCCAAACTTCTCGTTATGAGTCTCAGACAGCCTTTCTACTGACATTACATCAACCCTTGTTGATCAATTTACATTCAACAAGACAGACAACAAAAATCCTTTGGACAGATTCAAAAGTGTGGCCACCTGGAGTCACTCATGGCAGTGAAATATCTGCCTCACTGGCTTGACTGCTGATGGTTTTCAGCCGAAGCCAAATTCCAGGTGAAGGAGGGGCGATGGGGCGATTAGTCAACTGCTCCTTAATCCAAATTGGTTGTGTCCAAAGTTAAACTGGAATCAAAAGTTCTATACGGCATCAGAAAGGACAACAAAATAAAGAAACTGAACCGCCTGGAGCAAAATATTAGTCTCTAACAAGGTGCACGAAACAAATCGGCAGCAGAGGAGGAATCTCTGCATCACAATACATAAAACCAACCAGCATGTGGCCTTCAGCAGGTTTTACAGGGAATTAAATTTTGTGATTAATTTATACGACCGGCTCTCAAATGATTTGAAAAGTTGGTTTCTCTGCAGAAAGCTCTGGTATTATCAAATAACCTTTGATGCAGCTGAAAGACAAATTAACCCTTCAAACCTGATGAATGCAAAGTGCGTTCAAATCCACTCCCTTTTCTTCTCGGTTGAATAGCGCAGCGAGTATTTATCACAGAGAGATGTAACGCATATTCTGTGGAACTACACAACTCGAGCTTTCCGAAAATGTCGGTGACGAAGTGTTACGGAGACAATCGAAGTTGAATTTGCGTCGTCGTTACACTCTGCATGAAGTGCTGCATGCACCTCCACCCCCGCTACTCTTAATCGAATAACTCCCAAAGTCCCGATCGCTTCACAACGTGCTGCATATCAAAATAAAGGACTTACCCTTTCTGATGATACCCGTCGTTTCTCTGTACAACAACGTGTTTTTTGAAATCACAGCTGACCTCTATACTGTCTCTAACATAAAGCTAGCATTACATTCCACTTTTTAAGAAATAATAATCATAATAATAATATATTTGTGGGCCTACACTACAGCTGAGTTACAAATCACAGGGCCGTATGCCCTGAATGTGAGTCCCTGGTTTGGGCCTCTGGCCACCTGGAGTCACTCATGGCATTTACTTTCTGTCCGGCACTGAGCACATCATTTTTCAAATTCATACAGTCATACAGTGTTCCACAAACATGGTTCAGATATTGCCAGATTCTACACAACTATGAAAATATATATTTACTGACAATATTTTCTGGTGAGATATATGTAAAAACATAATTTCATAAGAAAAACATACTTTTTTCTTTGATACAAAGGCTCACATAAAACATTTCCAAACATTATCAAATTAAATGATTAAAGATCTGGATAGCCCAGAGTGTTCTAAAAACAAACAATATATGGCATGAATGGTGAGCCCCTATAATGACCAAGATATGAGCTTAAAGGTTGTGAAATAACCCTGAAAATAGCCTGATGAGTCTGAGGAGGAAAATCCTACTGACACATGGATCCGGTCAAGATCAAGGTTGAAGAATAGTTCAAGTGATTACGTAGTTCAACCTGGAATTTTTATTAAAAATCCTAATAAAAACAAATCCTGGAATCCAAAGTCTCATGCAGTCATACAATAGAATTTGGAAAGCAGTGTTTCTGCAATCTTCATCTATACTCAAAAGTCAAAAATGTCAGTCGACGCAATAAGAGCAATCTGAAGCCCATGGAGGTGCGATTCCAGCATGTGTCCTCTAATTACAAATATTTTTTATAAATGCAATGGCTCACATGTAATTATATCAGGTTCATTTCCAAATGAATGTGTCCCAAAACACATTTTGAAAAAAAAAAAAAAATATATATATATATATATATATATAATTTCCTGTGAGATCTGTGTCATATGTGAGCAAAACCTCTGAGATGAATCTTTTTAACTATCAGCCGCATGTACTCATGGAAATAAGCTTGCCAATATGGGTAAGAGGCACATCAAACAGGCGGCAAGCAGCTCAAAAAATAACACACTAATAAAAATGGATTTGCTGGGAAATTGGGTGATGGAGCTCGAAGACGAGGCGTATACTGGCAATTTTAAAAGGAAGACAATTACAGATGGATATTTGTGTCTGAAAACTAAAAACCACAGACACGTTGTTGAGACATATTATCAGCTGTGCATGCAATCATATGTCGATAATACAGTTATGAAATGTGAATTTTTTTCCATCTCTGTGTCTGCTGTGTTGGTTTTGCTCTATAAAACCACTTGCGGTGGAGATAAGGAAGAACAGTTCACGTCACAATCGCAGTTTTTATCTTGTACATTTCGAAATCAATTCCATAAATGTGTTCTGTCCTCCATGAATAATGTTATAGTTTCTTCTCAGGTTGACACAGTGTAGTGCACACACAGAGTAGAGTCACATTAGAACACATTTTGAATTGTATAATCACCCCGCCAGGCAAGATTTATGACTCATACATCACATGAAGCAAGACGAAGGTTAAATACTTTGGGAATATGACATGAGGGCTCACATTATAGGGGATCACCCACAGACTAATGTTAGCAAAGTGGGCCACCAAACTTAAGGATGAAAAAAATGAGCCTCAAGCATTATCAGCAAAGGATTTTAAAGTAACTCTGTCCACAGTTTAATTCATTTTATAATATCTGAGCCCATGCAGTGTTACAGGGGTTGCCATGGGATCCACCTGCTGCCTCTCTGACTCAGACCTGGTCTGATTTACACTAATATAATAATAATAATCTTCTAAATATATATTTCAGTTAAAAAAATAAATTCTGATCAGTCGACCTTCATTTTACAGAATACGTCTGTACGCACGAGAATGGAAAAACAACTACAAATGCTCAGAGAAGCCTTGTGGGCTACAAAGTGCAATAACATCCACATCAGCCACATGTCAAATACCAGAGAAAATAATGATCATGCACAGTGAACTCATTTTCCTTTGGTGGTAGTGACTAATAACAAAAAAAAAAAAAAACAATAGTCTCCGAGTATTCATTTATTTGTAGTTACATTCTAAACTCGTCATTTCTAGTGCAAACCGAATCTGAACCAGTCTGCTGTTCTTCCACAGGATCACCTGCACTTTGTGTCAGAGGTTTGGATGAGGTTTCTGTAAGTGTTCTACGCAAATTTAGCTGATCATTACTTTTATGCCGAAGCTGTCAAGACTAGTTTCTTGTAAAATCTTGTAAATCCAGGAAGTTAAAAAGGTCTTAGATGCAACGAGCCAGTGACAGTGATCGGTACATATTAGAGCAGAAGAACAAAACTTCCAAGGCCAACATGGCTCTTTATTGTACAGAATGTGTGTGTGTGTGTGTGTGTGTGTGTGTGTGTGTGTGTGTGTGTGTGTGTGTGTGTGTGTGTGTGTGTGTGTGTGGTGGGTGTGCTCAGACCTCATTACCTCATTAAAGAGCCTTTGTCAGGGGTGCTGTAAAAAGAAAACGCTCTCACCCCAGACGATTCATTTCAGCCAATTGCCCGGCTGGCGTGTCAGTTCGCCTATGAGTCCTTTTGTCATTAAACACTGAGCAGACTTCTGTAGGAAAGTAAAGTATCTTTGATTTGGGAGTCCAAATCCTCAAAGACTTCAATCCCTTTTTCCTGATTCTAATCCTGCTGTCATTTGTCTTTTTCTTTCTTCCTTTCCTCTTCATCTGTCTTTCATAACCTTTTTCTCTTTCCTATTCCATCATTTTGATCCTATCACATGCCTTTCTGTTGTCTCTCACATCTTTCTGAGTTCCCATTCCCCTTGAGATGTCTCTTTTCTTCCTTTTCAGCAGATCACTTACGTAGTGAAACAGTAGGCTGGCTCCACCCGACTATTCCTCTCGGCTTCAGTCTTTGCTGTGTTTATCATACCCTATCCGCTATAAGGTTGGCTCAGCCACTTTAAAGGGGCGGAACCGTTTTGTGAACAGTGGGAGTGGCCAGGTGCGATAATGTTGAAGTAGTTCCAACAGTGGCGGCGATGGTGCAACATACGGTGTATGATGTGAATGGCTAAATGCTGCTCCAGTAGATACAAAATTAACACGTGCTCTACACACATTAAGATGCAGCGAGTGGAAACAATCCTCAACGGACAGTGGCAAGGCTAAATATGTTTTATGGAAATGTATGGACAACTCGTGGATAGATTACCATGACATTTGGTACAGACATTCCAGGTCCCAAGTATCAAAACTGTATTCACTTTGGTGAACCCCCTGACTTTTAATTTGTTTCCATCAAAAACTTATGAGACTTTTGTGTTTTTGAAAACTCGGATGTGAACATCATCCACTTGTAGCATTGTCAGTGTGAGCATTGTTTTTAAATCTTATTGGACGGTGGACTCTTGAGACTCTTTAAAAAAAAAAAAAAATGAAGGCAATAGGTGACCAGAGCTGCACAATTTGTTTCTCCACTGTATGCACTGAGGGAAATGCAGAAGACACTTGTGCGGAGGTATATTTTTTAGCTGTCCTCGGTGTCCTGTGTGCAGCTGGCTTACTTGCTATTTTTTAAAGCACATACCAGAAGCCACTGTCCTGTGCAGAACCACAAGCTGTGAGTGTGTGTGTGTCTGGATGTTCATACGAGTGTTTTGTCCGCATTGCTGACAGAATGATACTTGTGTTATCAGTGTTCACAACTGTGTATATGTGTGCGTGTTAGTCTGCCTTAATTCTAAATAACACCTGGGTCCCTGCCACTGCAGGATGAGCCCTAAGCCCTGAGATGAAATGCAGCCTAGCATGTCTACGTACACGCACCCACACACCCTCCTTGAGTGCACACATGCATAATGCCACACAGACACACTCTCATACATACTAGCAGAGAAACAAAACGTCTCCACCAGACACACACCGAAGCACAGAGGCAGGTAGCCGGCCTGCCTGCCATGCCAAGTAGAGGATTACACTGCAAATCAGAGGCTTACCTGGAGAGAGTGTAATGTAAAAACAGACAATACACCGTAATGGCTATCTGGATACACACCAGGAGGGATTGTCAACATTTTACTGTCGGTGTAACAACAACTGCAAAGAGCAAGTCACCATGTGTATCACCTTAATCATTAAACAGTAACTGCTGATGTAAAAAAGTTTTAGGATAATGACATTTTAGGATCTGATGAGATCTGTCGCTGCTGCGGATGTCTTATTATTTTTCATTTGGATTCTTTCCATTTAAAAAACACAAATTAATAAATAACAATTCCTACTGCTCGTGTAAACCTAAAAATGTTCTCACTTTGTAAACCAAATCAACTCCTAACCCTGTTGCACTGTACATTCGTAAGTTGAACACAGATATTAATGCACAATATTTAGCTCGGCACAAGTCATAAACGGACAATTTCAAGTAAGCGCCAGCAGCTTTAGTCCTGAAATAAAGAGATTCTTCCAGCTAATAAATCTGTATGTGTGCATGTGTTACGCATAACTGACATACATACCATTATTATTACACTCGGGACAAATCTGTGAAGAGATGTTCTGCGATATTCTTCACAGAAGTTACTTTTCGGTTGTTCTTTGTTGTTACACCTTCAGATTAAAGAAGATGATCTTTAATTTATCTCTGTTTTCTTGTTGAAAGAAAAACCTCCTGTACCATGTTGAGTTTTTTGGGCACTTCAAACTGTAAGCGCCCTCTGCACCGCCGTATTTCATATTTAGCACTTATTGTGAAAGTCCTGGCCAGGACTTTGCCCAACATGCCCATTCACATTAAGTAGTGATGAACACCATGCATCTGCCACATAATTATTTCACTGTTCATATCAACACTCAAATTAACTCTGAGTCTTTGTGCTGTAATCTATTAACGACCTTTGAGTTACACAGAGACACAAGAGCCTGAAAGAAAGAAAATAATGGTCTAAATACTTGCGGTCTGACCATATAAATATGTAAAATAATTCCATCTCTCCTATATGTGGTGTATTGCACCTGTCAAGGCTGGTCTTAATTATAAAATCCTTTCATTTCGTTATAATGCACTATAATTGGTTTTCTGGAGTCTGCCATTTAGTGATACTGTTCTGAACAAAAGCAACTGAAAGAGCATAAATCAAACTGAACAAATTGTCCAAAAAGCTTCGTCACTATTGTAAATATGAGATGAGGACAGCACTAGTAACAGACAAGAGGGAGGAAGAGGAAAGGGAAGGAGGGAATCAGTGGGTTTGAAAGCAAGGCCTCTTGCTGATTTCCTTTAACACAACTCTGGAAATAACAAATGTATGTAATGTGTACCTGTGTGTGTGTGTGTGTGTGTGTGTGTGTGTGTGTGTGTGTGTGTGTGTGTGTGTGTGTGTTTATGACAGTATTGTGCCACCTACTGCTGTGATGCTGCATTCTAAACAGAAGTGGCATCAATAAGTAATGACAATTCTAGCAAATGGTATAATGAACACACACACACACACACACACAGATAGTTTCTAAGGCTGTCAGATGCATATTGTGAAGGGTGCTTGTTAAAACCAGGCAACTTGTAGCCCTCCTTGTTAGGGGTTTGCTTGTTTCTGCAGATTCCTGTCATGATAAAATGTTTTCCCATAATAAGAGGTGACAGTCTCTGACTACATACACACAAACAGAGAGAGAGGGGGATTTAACATTTATTGAAATTCACATTCAGTCAGAGGGAGGCTTGTTCTCCACAAGCTTTGGAGGGACATGCAGAGCTGAGGTCAGAAGTATTTGGATTTTTTTTTGGGGGTGTGTGTGTTGTGACCTACAGAGGTTTTGTCAGTGTGTATCAGCAGTCTCAGGTGTGTGTTTTGGTATGTGGGATTTTTGCCATGATTAACAAATGTTTTTTTTTTTTTTTTTTTTTTTTTAAATCATTTTATAAGATTGTAAATATTGTTATAATTGATGTGGACAAACAACCCAGTCAAACAAACCCAGGTAACATCTGGTAAGAAAAAGAAAGCCAATGGAAAAAAAAAAGAAAATTGTCTGCTCACGGGACATACATTTTCATCGCAATATTTACATAATATTGCACAATATTTGGCCTAGAAAATGAAACTATGAAAGGATTAGTGTTATGAGGTGGAGTGTCCAACAGGACCCAAATGGAGGCACACAGACTCGGGTATCAGTTCAAAATACAGTCTTTATTAAAACAAACAAACAGTGGCACCTAAAGTGTCTATTTCCTTCCAAGTCGGGAGGGCAACTCAACCGACTGGTGGAACAAAAGGTGGTACCTACAGCGTTTATTTTCCTCCAAGTCGGGAGGGCAACTCAACCGACTGGTGGCGCCCACTTGTAGCTCTGCAGCAGGAACAGGAGCAGGAGGAACGGGAACAGACGGACGAAGGACGGACGGGTGACTGGCGGTCCTTGCGGTGTTTAGCAGAAACTCGCAGTGTCCAGAAGTAATGCACCGACAACCAGAAGAGTGCAGGGGCAGGTTACATATAGTCAGGGGAGGTGATCAGGTAAGCGAGCCACCTGCAGGTGGTGATCTGGGGAGAGTGATTGCAGCTGCTGGGACTGGTGAGGGGCGTGGCCATGGCAGGTGAGGAGAGGAGGACACAGAACACATGGGAGGACAATACCAAGCAGACAGGGGAATGACAGGATACAGGAGGAGAGGTGATCGGGGGTAAAACAGAGGAAAGGACAGGAATACTGACAGGAATACTGACAGTACCCCCCCCCTCAAAAGTAGCCTCTAGGCGACCAGACTGAGCCGGACCGGGTGGGAGGAGGGGGACCGGAGGAGGGACGGAGGACCACAACAACACAAGACACAAGTAGGGAAACCTAGGTGGACGGAGGACGGCCACGGGGCAGGACGGGCTCGGGGGACCTCTCCGTAGGACACCCATGGGGCAGGACGGGCTCGGGGGAACTCTCCGGAGGATGATGATGAGGCAGGACGGGCTTGGGGGACCTCTGCAGACGCATTGCTGGAGACCAGCGGTGGTGGCGCCGAAATCCCTCCAGACCCCGAGCTGGAGGCGTGGTGTCGATCCAGCTGGAGGGCGGAACGTCGACTGCGCCGGAGGCCGGCGCCGGCCGGAGCCGGAGGCGGGGCTTCGGCCCACCCGGAGGCTGGAGCTGGAGGCGGGGTGTCGACCCAGCCGGAGGCGGGGCGTCAACCCAGCCGGAGGCCAGAGCTGGAGACAGGGCGTCGACGACCCGTCCTGCGACAGGAAACAGAGGAGCGGCGCTACCACCGAGTAGGCCACACTGCAGGACCCAGTGGGCCAACTCTCTGGCTCGAATGGCATCTGGATCGCTTGCCGGAGCTGTGGGGTTGAGAGAGCCAGTAGCGGCCAGAGAGTCCGTAGTGGCGACTGACGGGGCTTTAGGCTCTGTCGTGGCGACTGTCAGGGCGACTGTCGGGGCTGTAGGCTCGCTCGTGGCGACTGACGGGGCTGTAGGCTCGCTGGTGGCGACTGACGGGGCTGGAGGCTCCCTCGTGGCGACTGACGGGGCTGTAGGCTCGCTGGTGGCGACTGACGGGACTGTAGGCTCGCTCGTGGCGACTGACGGGGGTGTAGGCTCGCTCGTGGCGACTGACAGCTACAAGACCAGAGACCAGGGGCGTAGCAGTACCGGAGGACCGGTGACCTTGGCGTAGCCTCCTCCTGGGGGGGTCCCAGAAGGCCAGGTGGGTTCCCTCAAACCCTGTCCTGGGTTCAATGGGAACAGGCTCGTTCCGGTGGGCCTGACTGGCAAAATATTGAAATAAAATCATGTATTTCGGACTCTAGTCTGTGGCCGCTGGGTCCATATTTGGTCGGTGCATTCTGTTATGGGGTGGAGTGTCCAACAGGACCCAAATGCAGGCACACAGACTCGGGTATCAGTTCAAAATACAGTCTTTATTAAAACAAACAAACTAACAGTGGCACCTACAGTGTCTATTTCCTTCCAAGTCGGGAGGGCAACTCAACCGACTGGTGGCTCTGCAACAGGAGCAGGGGCAGGAGGAACGGGAACGGACGGACGAAGGACGGACGGGTGACTGGCAGACGGTCCTTGCGGTGTTTAGCAGAAACTTGCAGTGTCCAGAAGTAATGCACCGACCACCAGAGGAGTGCAGGGGCAGGGTACATATAGTCCGGGGAGGTGATCAGGTAAACGAGCCACCTGCAGGTGGTGATCTGGGGAGAGTGATTGCAGCTGCTGGGACTGGTGAGGGGGCGTGGCTATGGGAGGTGAGGAGAGGAGGACACAGAACACATGGGAGGACAATACCAAGCAGACAGGGGAATGACAGGACACAGGAGGAGAGGTGATCGGGGGTAAAACAGGAAATGACAGGAATACTGACAATTAGAAAATAAAACTAAAGACTAACCAGTGGCAACGTGACACAGAGCAAAGAACTGGAAGTATTGTGCAACAGAAACAATTCTTCAAACAAATCCACAACCATATGTATTTATTTTAAAAAATATTTATAATTACAAAATAAGGCTTGTGGTGAACAGATTTGAACTCATCCTCTGCTCAGCTTTAAGAACAGTTATGGTTAAAGCTGTTTCTTCATACGTTTGTCGTTCCGGTTCTTTATCACTTCCTTTTCATTGCTGGGGAATTTTTGTTTTGTCTTGTTTTTTTAATTATGTTTTTTTTTTTTTTTTTTTTTTTTTACTTAACTATCAACACAAAAAGTTTACAACAGCAAATTCACTGTAAACTAAATAATGTCTCAGTGGATAAATAATTTTATTTGTTTTAATAAACATTACAAACTAAGCTGAACTCAGCAGATGGACATTTCTCTGTTCTCTATTTGGGAGCGGCTCAGGTTGTCACTGAAATAAAAAAAAAAAAAAAAAAAGCTGGTACCTAAGAGGTCAGTCCACCTAAACTCAGGATGGTCAGGTTAGGCTAACTCATTGTTGCTAACTTAGAAGCTAACCTCCTTCTCCTAATGAATATTAATTTCTATTTGTATTGTTATTGTTGAGTTTTAGTGAGAAAAATGCCAGGCTAGTTATGAAAAATAGAATAAAAACAATAATGTACTTGTATTTTGTTCAGCAGACAGTGTGCGTGTGTGTGTGCACGTGTGTTTCACTCACCTCATGTTTGAACTACTATTAGTAGTTGTTGAAATATGAGATGAGAACTTGTGATGAATGGTGGAGTTCATTTTGAACCCAAAATGGATAGGGTTCATCATCTATTTGTTCACTTGACCTCCCTTGAATATTTTTTTAAAGGTCAAATTAGACAAAAAATATGTCCAAAAAAAATTCAGATTTTCAAATTCTGGTGACCACGAACATCCAAATTTATGGAATTAAATACTGTCCAAGTGGACACTTTGGTATAAAAGTGGAACAGCAAAGGTCTAAATCAATGGGAATCATCATCACTTTGTCGAGTAAACTAGTTCACAAGTCGTTCAGAGAAAACAAAATACTCCGAATTATCAGATGTCTTACATAAGGAACAAATAGAGAATGCACTCTACTGGCAATTAGAATTTTTCATGCTGCTTGCCAGACAACAGTCTTGCTGGATGTGAGCTGACAAAGTGTTTAATTTGCAGGAGTGACTCAGGACTCCTGGCTGAATCCACTGATGGGCTCAGGGAGACTTCAATGTTCCCTTTTCATAACTCTCCCACGATTGAGGTAGAAGTTTTTGAACTGGAGTATTTAATGTTCTGAGTTATGAATTACAGGGATAAAGGTTTATGAGATGGCAGGACACTGCACTTGTCTTGCGTTGTTTTACTGCAGCTGCCTGTGTCTTCATTTAACTAAATGAAATGGCCAGCCTATACTGTTTTCACACAGGGCTCAAGTTGGTTTAAATGCGGGAACATTGTGATTATTTGACTGTTGAGTATAACAGTACATTGAGTCATGTTTCCTTAATTAGTTTCAGTTTAAGCTACATTTCCTTGAGAAATATGTTTTGCTCAACTAAAATTGCTTGACAAATGTAATTAATAGCAAGTATGAAGAATACATTTTTTGTTTAACAAAGCACATGATCATCCTCCAAATTATGATTGAACTAATATTATACTGTATGTATAGCCTTCTCCAACTTGATCAATATGCTGTTAATGAGCCAACATAACACTCAGAAGGGCCTTTTTTCACAAAACTTTCAAATGTTCTTGTAGATATCTATTCTTCACTTTTACTTGTATGATAAACTTATCAGACTTTTCCAGTACTTTTTGGACAAATAATAAATATAATGAAGATAAATAATTTCATTTGATTATAGTGACATCTGATGCTTCCAGTGAGGAGTTTTTTTGTATCCTTGGCACATTCAAAGTATATTCTTAAGTTTACATCATTGTTGTTGAAGTAGCAAACCTTCCAACACGCACACACACACACACACACACACACACACACACACACACACACACACACACACACACACACACACACACACACACAGAGAGCACTCTTGGTGCACTCCATACATCGTGTTTGTGTAGCAGTATGGTGCCCCTACTCAAGTCTCCCCCTGGGGAGAAGGCTCTCGCTGTTAATAGCCCCCAACCCACACACTCCATCTGCTTTTCAGACTCAGGTAATGGAACCTCTTCAGGCTGCACCCTACCAACCTCCCCTGAACAGCCGCACACGTACACACAGACTCACACAGACACACTGAGAGCCTGAAAACTTGGGACTAAAAAGCACCATTAGGGTTTAAGTCTGTACTCATAATGGGTCTTAGACCAATACTTTTAAGGTACATTAGAAGGCTACAAACAGACTTAACCTATATGTGTCACAAGAAAAACTGGACATTCTCCCTCTGTGTTTTTTGTGTATGGGCAGATCTTACAGCTTCTCAGAGACTAAATGTGGAGCTCCATCATATTTCTAAAAAATAATCAAAACATCACACGAACCAGTGTTCCACTGGGTGACATGAGCCTTAATTACAATGAACACAATCATATTTACACAGTTCTCCTTTCATAACTGGAGCAGTGGATCCCAATCTGGGGGTCGGGACCCCAATAAGGGATTGTGAGATAATCACTGGTACAAAAAAAAAAAATCTAAATTCTTCTTCTTGGGATTATTTTTTAATTTATTCAGTGTCTCATTTTTCTTCAATTCTTGCTTCTGTGTTGTGAAATACTACAGAGGCTTCTGGAAATATTTCAAAGGAAACTATCTGAGAAGAGAAAAATCATTGGGACTGGGTTGCTTGCAACTACAGGCACACAGCCTGTGATGATATGACTGACTATGCAATGAAAAAGCTTTCAAACCACTGTACTCCAGCACCAAATGAATATAACTGTGTCCTCTCCCTTCACTCCAACCGGTCGAGGCAGATGGTCGCCCACCTCTGAGTCGGGCTCTGTTGGAGCTTTCTTCCTGTTTAAAGGGAGTTTTTTTCTTACCAGCTGTCACTCACATGTAGAATTGCTGGTTGTTTTTCCATAATGTTGTAAAGTTCTTTTGTGAAGACTTTACTATGTTAAGTGCCATAAAATAACTTTGATTGATTTGGTGCTGTATAAATACAATTTAATTGAATTGAATTGACTAAAGATAGTCTGAAACAAAAGCACCATAAATTATTTATTTTTTTAGCAAATTCAAGATTTACATCTTCAGTTGGAATGCATGTGCATAAAAGTTAACTTGTCATTCACCCACAAGTGATGCCTCTTGTTTTTGTTCTGTTCTTTGTTTGTTTGTTTTTCTAGATCAAATTTACCCAGATAAAGTGTTGAACCTATTATTGAGAAAAAAATACCCTGTCCCCATCTCACCCGGTGCTCTTCCATTTTTCCTCAGGAAACTCCTTTAATTTGCACGACCCTCAAACTTTATTTTGAATAATGGTCATACATAGATCCATAAATTCGGTATGTTTGTGTAACATTACCCAAGTTGTAAAATCATGTGAAATATAGAATTTAGACTCACGCTACGTACAATTTCAACCCATCTGTCACCACAACCTGGCAACTCACAGCCTGATGCAGGTGCTCTCTACAGACAGACAGGTCAGTTGAATGTTGAATCATTTAGAAAAAGAAAATGTCAAAATAACAGGAGATCACTGTGTCACCTACAAAAAAACAACACACCAGCAGATTTCAGCCACACATGCATATTCATACTGTCATTACTTAAATACACGCAGGCTACATAGAAGCACACAGGCACAACACACATGTACTCAGAAGCATCTAAGCACAATTAATTATGTTCATGACTCTTATCCTCAGTAAAACTCTCTTTACCCAGATCATACACAGAACATGTGTGAGGCGGGAAAAGTTCACGTCGTCCCAGTCAAACCTTCAGAGTGATTTCTAGAACTGATGAACGGGGGCACCGGGCAACGTGGAGATGCTCGCACGCGTCAAGCACAAAACGAGATATGAAAACAACAAAGGAAAACTGTTACGCTGAAAATGAAAACTGTAAAATGTGTGCTGATGCTTGGCTGTTACTATGGCAATGATCGTGGTGCCACGTTACATGGACGAGGAATGGTCATCATAAGGATGCCAGACTGTTATTCAGCACTTATCCTTTTGGCACCGAAAGAAGGATTATCTGTTGTCTTGGCGACCACCGTGCGTTGCATCAATATAGGACAGTTGGAGGATTGTTATGGCATAGTTTGCCGTCACTGAATTTATGTAACATGGAGAACACTTAACAGCAGCGTTGGCTGATCTGGGGGACCACGAACAAATCGCCATGGCTGTTGTGGTTTTTTTTGCTAAATGCCTGTCTATTTGGAGTCCCGGGCAATGAAGACATTTCAGAAGTCATGTTAATTCTGCAGCCTGTGCTGCAAAGTGCCTGTGGATGAAAGTGTTGTTTTTTTTTTTTTTTATAAAAGTCATGCTGTGCCTGTGAAGTAGGCTAGTTAGCAGTTAGCCAGCATACTGGCTCAGTGTGTTCCCAGTTATTCTAACCTGCTAGCTCAGTATGTCTCCTTCAACACCTTGACTCTGTGCTAATTGGGACAAACCCCCTGTAGTGTGACCCTCAAGGGGAGCCGTACTTTTGTGGTGTGTCTGTGTGTGTGTGTGTGTGTGTGTGTGTGTGTGTGTGTGTGTGTGTGTGTGTGTGTGTGTGTATGCGTGTGTGCGTGCGTGCGTGTGTGTGTGTGTGTGTGTGCGTGTGAGTGTGTTACACCATGAGCAGCAAGGAAGGAACATAAAAAGAAATGGTATTAGCTTCCTCACATCTAGTACTTCCTTCTGTTTCCTTTATCTGATTGCTTTCCCCACACAAGCAAAGGCTAACTGTGATTATTAGTCTAAATATTTATCGAGGTATGAAGCATGCTCAGAGTTGGCCATGAAAAACAAAAAGGGTTACCTGACCCAGATAAACGTTCCATATTGTCATTAATGTGGGTGCTACCGAGGAAGAGTTCTATAGTGCATTTTATGTGTGCATGTGAGTTTGTGCATCATTTATTAACGTTGTTACATCCTTGAACCAATTTCTTCACAGAAGCAGGCGTCACGCTGCGTACCACACCAACACACCCTCCCATGTCCTTGGCAATGGGAGTTCAATACTTCCCTTCTCTTTGCACTCTTCTTTCAGTCCTTTTAAGCATGTCAGTCATTCGCTCTGAAACCCAACACCAAATAAAGTCCAAGTGACACTTTTTTTTACTGTTCAGAAAACTTCTACAGACTTACCAACTATGATGCCACTCACTTTTGAAGTTTTGAAACAATCCGTTGTCTCATAATCTTTCAACAGTTAGTTGGGATATACTGTATAGTTGTGATGTTGAAATCATTAAAATCATAAGTGGTGCTCTTAAAAAGCTCTCTTTTTAGAGTTGTTTTCCTTTCTGCTGTTTCTCTTCTAATTATAACCTATAGGCTATCAGAGAAAGATGCAAGATATATGTCCAGAAGCAGAGTACGAGAAAAGTTGATAATAAGTTTGAGATCCTCCATCTACCAGCCATACCTTACCGGTGCACGCAAACATCCTTTTTAATGTTTGACTGAAATCCTGCAACAAACATCACTGACGGACTGAATAAAGAAAATTGACCTCGAGATAAATATCATCCTTATAACAATGAGTCACTGACACTGATTTTACTGAACCTGTTCTACAGATTGTCCACTGCAGCTCGACTAAATTTAATGCAAAGACATGAAGCACAACAATGTTACATCCATTTTAGTCACTGGTAGGCCGCCTGTGTATTTAATTTGTCTCTCTTGGTAAATTCAGTGAACATACTATTGGCAATGGACCTGATGCAGGGACTTCCAGGGTGGAAAGGGTTAAATCCTCAGGGTGTTCCAAAGAAAACAGTTCAAGGCTTGAACAAAATATTGCACTTATTTGAAAAATCATAAATTCATTTGGTGACACTCACCACTAACACAAAAAAAATTGAAATGATGAGGTCTCCTGCATTCTCGGCTAACATGGGTCATGTTCATGAACACATTTGAGTTAAACTATCACTCACTGGCCATCAACCAATTCAGAGCGGGATAGTGCTCTAGGACTATTAGGAAAAGTACGTTTGGGGCTCTACAAGGGCCCGCAGAATCATAATTATATCCGTAACACTGGCTAATTGAAACATGCTGAGTCCCATTTTCTTTTATTTTCTTTTTAGAAAGTTTAGGCAGCATATGTCTGGAAACAAAAATACTAGCTGCAGCAGCATGTCTTAAACCTACAGGGTGGAAAGCTCAGAGAGTGAAGAGTATCAGGTTGAAGCTTATGTGTCCAAGTTGTTGAACAGCCAGGAGGCAAAGCTATCAGCAGGGAAACCAAAAGCGAGGCAAGTAATAAAAATCACAGCAAGAAACAAAAAGGATGTCAAAACAATAAAAGATCAGAACATAAAAGCAACCTGAGCTTCTCATGCCGGTTGAACGGAAGTTTGGGGCGTTTGAGTGCAAGAAAGTGATCACCTTGAATTTTCAGTCTATGCCTAATGTCTCAACTATGTTTTAATGATCCTTGAATCTGACCTCATGAAAGCCTATTAATGGTGTTTTCATGTTTAGAGCCAAAATGGTCATTGAAAGTTGGAGAAGATTGTCCTTCATGCAGGTCGTGGTCAATCTAAGTCTTGTCCAAAGGCAACTGGACTTCCTTTCAGTTTCTTGAAGATGTTTCGCCTCTCAACCAAAAAGCTTTTTTTAGTTCTGACACACTGGAGGGGCGTTCCAGGTTTTTAACGTCTTGCGGAGTCGTCAGTACCTTGAGAGTCGCTTGGGTCACATGTGGGACCCACCTGCAGATTGTTAAGGTCACAATATTAGCGCTGTGAATGGGTTTTGGGTTGTTGGTTCGCCTGGCCATCGTTGTTCACATCTGGGTGTGAATGGTTGTTTATTTTCCTTGGCAACTATCTGAGAACTGCTTTTTAAGTGGTTGATCAACTGTGTCTCACCACCTCCTCTGTTCAGCGATGGTCGTTCCAGTTTGACATAAATGGCTTCCTTTACTCCTCTTTCAAACTACCGGCCTTCCCTGGTCAACGATGTGTGCATTACTGTCCTCAGAGCAGTGTCCCTCGTCCTTCAGACTAAGGTGGACTGCTAAGTCCTGTCCTGAGGAGGAGGCTCGCCCATTGTGTCATGTGCTTGTGAAACGGTTGTTTTGTTTCCCCATTGTACCTGTCTGAGCATTCCTCATGGCCTTAGTGCGCTTTGTGTTTAAAAATGACGCTGATCCGTTTGTTGTCCTTTTCCCATCTGTCTGCTCTGTTTCTTTTCCTGGTTTTGTTGAAGGCCGAGTTTGTGTAACCACAGGTTTTAATAGCTTCCCCGATTTGTGCGTCTTCTCCTTTCCCTCAGTCCTAGTGGTCGCGTTCTGGGCCTCGACGGTGGTTCTAATAAACCCAGTTTGTGTTCCAGTGGATGGTGAGAGTAGATATTGGTCTGTCTGTGGGGGTTTTCTTCAGACTTCAATGGTGAGGCTACTGTCTTTTTAAATGCGCACTCCACAGTCCAAAAAGACCAGACTATTTCCTCTGACATCCCCCAGGGTGAGCTTGATGTTGCTGTCCACTGGGTTTATGTGTTTCGTGAAAGTTTCATGTGTTTTAATTTTGACCCAGGTGTCATCTAAATATCTAAAGTAGTGCCTGAGAACAGTTCCTGTGAAGTGGTTGGCCACTCTTGGAGACACTAGTGAGCCCAGCGTGTAGCTGTGCTTCTGTCTGTAGAAACCCTCATTGTAAGAGAACGTCCTGGCCCTTACCATGCATGGGCCCTGATTGACCTCTGCCTGACTACCATTTGTTCTAGTTTCAATTAAATATGGGTTTACATGATTCACTAATTATTGTCTTCCATTTTTATTTCCATTTTACACAGCATCCCAGTTTTTTTGTTTTTGTTTTTTTGGAATTGAAGTTGTAGTAATAAATTGGCAAAATAAAACAAAAATTGCTTCACCAGAATAGCCAGAGGGCTTATGCAAATTTATGTTGTGCATTTAAGAAAGGAGATCTCCTGTTTTGTCAATTTCCAGAGCAGTTCCATCATTTACATGAGTTGGTGTATTGTCTAACAAGCGGAGAAAAGTCTAACGATTCTGTCTTACATTCTAAAACTGTCTACCTGCAACTTGACATGCTGAGTCGCAGGTGACACCATCAACAGGTTTGGGAGTCGAGCTGCCAGCAGCGCTGCAACTTTTTCTTGCAGTTGGAGGATCAACCATAAGCATTTCATCAGCCATGCCAGACATCACTGAAATGATAATATACTTTACTTTGTATTTTCAGCAAAAAAAAAAATAAAAAAATCTGCTTTTGACTTGCAAATAGTCAGGATTCCTGTCTGCTCCTCTGTTTTGTCCCCAATCACCTCTCCTCATGTTTTCTGTCATTCCCTTGTCTGTTTGTTTTGTTTCCCCATGTGTTCTGTCCTCCTCTCCCCGCCTCCTGTCACCTCCCATGCCCACGCCCCTCACCGGTCCCAGCAGCTGCCACCACTCTCCCCAGATCACCACCTGCAGGTGTGCTGCATTTCCCTGATCACCTCCCCGGACTATATGTACCCTGCCCCTGCACTCTTCTGGTTGTTGGTGCATTACTTCTGGACACTGCGAGTTCCTGCTAAACACCGCAAGGACGGCCAGTCACCCGTCTGTCCTTCGTCCATCTGTTCCCGTTCCCGTTCCTCCTGCTCCTGTTCCTCCTGTTCCTGCTCCTGTTGCTGTTGCAGAGCTACCAGTCGGAGCCACCAGTCAGTTGAGTTGTCCTCCCGACTCGGAAGAAAAGAAAGGCTGTCGGTATCACCTTTTGTTCCATCAGTCGGTTGAGTTGCCCTCCCGACTTGGAAGGAAATAGACCGTGTAGATGCGACCTTTTGTTTTTGTTTTAATAAAGACTGTATTTTGAACTGATACCTGAGTCTGTGTGCCTGCATTTGGGTCCTGTTGGGTCCAACACAAATAACAGTGGGGAAAATCTGTTCTAAAAATCTGATCTGAGAAAAAAAATCTGATTCGCCTGCAGTCTGAACAAAGCCTTTGTCACACAAGTGACCTCGAAACCTTGAATATCAATCTTCTACTGCTTCTAATGGACTTTCAAAGTAATAAAACCCACCAGTGCAGCAGCACATATGAGTGAGTTGACATGAAGGTCTTTTTTCAATCAGGTAATAATTCTGCCACTGCATGTAAAGTTTAAAAAAAAAAAAAAAATACTTTTTTAAATTATTCTGGACCACTTTCAGAATAATAATCAGTCTTCATAACCACCTGCATGAGAATAATACAGTGGCTCATTCCTGCTCTGGTCACCAACCCAAAGGTAGCTTTACTCCCTCCTGAAACAACAACTAGTTAGGGAGTTATTAAAGAGCAGTGTAACTTTTGTAAGTGGTTGGATTGTGACTGGGGAGTGTTTGATGGGTAAATTGGGAGCTGTGGGGGCCGGAGACTCCACAGCCTTGAGTCTCAGTGCCACGCCAACACTGAACAATCTGTAATTGGCACCAAATTGAGGCGCCCGACTGTCACCCATAAGGAGAGTCAGAGGACAAGAGGAACAAAGGAGTCTGAAACACAAGATGGCAGGACCAGCGAGGGATCTACTGCTGTGACCACGATGAACCAAATCTCTCTTTTTTTCTTTCCTTTCCATCTGTCTATCTTTTTTCCACATTTCTCTGTTACTTTACTTGTAATTCTCCTTCTTCTTCCAGCTCTCTCTTTCCATAGTTCTGCCTTCATTTTCTGTCTTCCACAAACTCTTTATCATTTCCCCATGCATATACTCTTAATGTGCCTCCAACCATATTTTCTATGTTTCCTTACTGTTTCTTTGCCTCTCTCCAGTTCTGTTACTCTGTTATTCTCATTTTTACTCTTGTTTTAACTCTTCCTCCTCTCGGGGAAGGATAGATTTAGCTGAATATATAGTTGTTGTTTTTTCCTTTCCATCTGTCAGTTGATCATTTTGTGCGAATAATCATAACTGGGTACAGTTTAATTTGGTCTCATCAAGTGCATCTGCTGTTTGATATGTTGTTGTATGGAACCGTGACAGAAATCATAATGAGAGTGGAACAATGTCAAGCTAAATGTATACAGAGCTGTATTGGTAGGTAGAGTTGGGTTATCAGTGAGATATTATGTTGTTGTTTTTTAGAACAGCTTGTCACAATCAGATTCCATCCAAGTGTGAGTCACACACACACACACACACACACACACACACACACACACACACACACACTCACTCACACACACACACACACACACACACACACACAATGTGACTTGCGCTTGCCTTACAAGTCACTGGTAATATGGCGCCCACACCTGTTGACAAAACTATGTGTCATTGGGTGCTGTGCATCTTCCAGTGTGCAGGGCAAACTGTGGGTATTCTGTAGAAATGTAACAGACCGCTTCATTATGCGGTCATAATGCAAATCATTAAGCTGTAGGCTACATAAAACTTAAACCATAAATATGTGATTTTATTTAACTTGCTGGGATGCTTTCATCATCACAATAATTACAGTAGATAATCAAAAATAGGCCAATTTGTATGTTGCAGTGGTAGTGATTTAAAAAAAAAGAAATTTAAACATGGTGGAAAATATTTTGTTCAAAATGCAGAGGCACCAACATTGATTATCAGCCATACTGCAGCAGTGAGTCTGCAGGCAGCCAAGGAATAAGCCGGGTCTGCTGGGTAAATGAAGGAGTCCGGCGAGCCCTAAAACTCCCCGTCGCTCTGCTCTGTATTGTGTATGAGCTGCAGTTAAGAGCAGGTATCAGTCAGTCAGATATATCGGGTTCTACAGCTTAGTAACACTCAGCGGTCTGAGTATCAAGTGCACACAGCTACAACAAGCCTTGACCATCAAACATATCCGTCAGTCAACACCTGACCTTGCGTCAAGTTAAAGTTTGCCGCCCAGAACTCCATTAAGACGGACCACGCAGCTTTTTCCTGACAGCAGCTCGTACCATTGTCCCATATCTTTCACATTTGCAAAAGCACCAGCAGAAAGTAGCAGTATGTTTCCTTTTTTTGTGTGAGCAGTAGACCTGTGTGACCAACAGTTACTCCTAACACCGCTCTGTGCATTTAGCAGATCTGACCTGGACATTTTGTAGTGGACTACAAGTGTGTGGCAGGAGGAGGTAGAAGGGCAGTGATGAAGGAGTGCAGTTTAGACGGTGTCCCTTCGCAATGCACCATTCGAGTGTTTCCAGAGTGAAAATATGATGAGCTTACTGCTGTGTGGGTGCTTGAAGGGGACAAGTGTGTTTCTTTAGCTGGGACCCTGAGGACATTTCTTACAGGTGAAGCCTGATGCAGGAAGTTTATCTCCTGGGAAGAACTGAGGTGAAAGTTTGACTTCTCCAAAAGTGTCGTTGATTGCATCACAGCGTTCCTCGTTTCTCTGTTCTTTCTTGTATTTCTCCATGCTCACGGTGGGCTCCTGAGCGGGCCGGCCTCCGCGGAGAACGAGACTGCCCTTTGAATATATCAGATGATATATTTTGCATCAGACGTGTGGTGATGAGGGGAATGCCGACATGGACTGTGGATGAGCCACAGCTTTAATGTGTAGAGTTGGGACAGTCTTCAAACTGTTTCTGTCTGCAGGGAATATTCAGTCATCAGTTTATTTTTAATCTAGAAAGCATTTTTTTCTGTGTTGACAGTGTTTACTAAACAGTGCTAACAACTCAGGTGACTAGATGAGGAATGGTGCTGCTGTAAGATTCAAGCATCTATTCAGCGAGGCAGTGACATACAGTGTACTTCCTCAGGCTGATACTATTCATGTTCAAATCATAAATGTAATGTCTGCACTGCATGCTGACATCACACTACATGAAGAACCAGCACATGGGCGAAACAAGTTTTGTGTGTGTGTGTGTGTGTGTGGATGTATGCTCATTAATGCTACGCAGTTTTAACGCTGAAGAGTTTCATATAAATAATGAATCCAGTTTTTTTATACGCTTTGAGGCCAACATCTTTTTCAGAAGTTCAGTCTGTAGTGGGAAGCAAAACTGTGAGACTACTGCTAAAAATACAGCTGGTATTATTTTTACACAAATTTCAGAATATCTTAGTATTTGTTTACCCCCTTTTTCTTTAATGACAGAACCTCTTGCACCTCATGGAGTCTTTGTGTTTGTTTAAAACCTGATAACCTGTTTTATCCCAGCAGAGGGCTGGCTACCGAAGTGTAATACTAATTTCTTCTGTACTAGCTTGTGTCAAAAGGCCTCATCCTTCGATACCGAATGTTGATACATGTTTTCCTTGTAAAGCACATAACTTGTGCTCTGATATGCAATCAGAGCACAAGTGAAGTAAGTGGAATTCATCTCATCAGTGTGAGTTAGCCACAGCATTTATCTTATGTAAATGCACCAACTTAGGTTTCAATTTAGGAAAGTAATTGTTGCATTAGAACACCTTACTTCATTTACACATATTTGGCCACACATCAGTCTGAGTTGTGCAGTTGTATCTTACGAGTTCTCTGTGCACCGCCGGCTAGCTCACATCTACTGATACAGCAAATTGTAGCAGGGAGGCTAAACCTCATGCACAAAGTAGTTAACCTGATCACTGCCTCTCATCTGCTGAGATTTGATTGCTGACCTAGAAGTTTTGCAGTCTCAACTGAGTCTTAAGAATGGCCTTCTTACATGTCGCAACTTCTTATGTTTTTAAATGTTTTTGAATCCTCAACTTCTCAGATTATTTCCAGGTTTACATGAAATTTATCACAGATTTTTTTATGTGTTCTCAGAACAGTGGATACCACTGCAGTGAGTCCATTTTGTTGGTATTTAAGTCCTTAATCTAACATGCACAAAAATCCATAGGAAACAAAACATGCCAACATGGACTGGACAAACGTGTTACTGTCTTAATTGTAAGAAAAACATTTTTTACAACTTTGAGATAGAAGAAATTACACTTTAGTTCAGATAAATTCAGAAATACATTATCCAATGCAGACATTCAAAAATGTACCATAAGTTTCAAAGATACAAAAGTAACAATATGATAGGTAATAGTTGATAGTCTATATGGATAGTTTTGTTATTTTTACATTTTTTTTTTAAATCAAATATGGCTTTGTAATTTTAAGTTTTCGCATATCCAGAAGGAAGTGTAGGACTTTTTAGCAAGCAAAGTAAAAGAAAAATGATTTTCATTCTCACGTTCCAGCTTCTCAAATGGCAGAAAATGTTGCTTTTACTGGACATGTATAATGGTTATGATATTCCACAGTGTTTTCCAGGTCAGTCCTGAGCATTCTGCTCTGCTAACAGCTCGCAGCCAATCAAGGTGGAGGCAAGGCTGCTCAACATGCTGCTCCAGCCCCGTGTGTGTATGTGTGTGTGTGTGTGTGTGTGTGTGTGTGTGTGTGTGTGTGTGTGTGTGTGTATGTGTGTGAACACTCGGTAGCCCTGACCCCCCACGGTGTTTCACTGTAGGTGTGCAGATGAAAGCTCTGCTAGTGTATGTGCATATAGCCACGTGCGCGTGCACACACACACACACACACTATCATGCAGAAAGAATGTTTGAAGTGGCACCCAGCAGCTGAGCTGACTTGTGGCCGTAACTTCAGTTTGACATCTGGATAAAATCCCCCCCGAGAAGAGCACACACACTCTCACTCGCTCGCTTCCTCTCTCTGCAGCTCAACATGTATGAACCCTGCCATGCTTACACAACCAGTGCAACAATACGATTGGCTGTGAACGGTAGTGACATCACCAAATTGACTTGCAGCTGAGGAAAACTGTGCATAAGCAGTAATGAGAGCTGTGTGTACAGCCTTTGGCTCATATCTCCCTATTTTCTTTCTCTTCTCAGTCTCAGGACTGGCCTCCGTGTCCTGCTTGTGTGTGACATGTATTGGGTTCATTTTACATTATTTGTGGTTTTTTTAGGTTCTTCTTTGGGAATTTTTATTTTATTTTATGGCAAAAACTGCCAGATACATGTAAGAGACCCTTTGTTCGTTTCATACTGGACGTCTACTTTATTACTACAAAATCAAAGAATAAAATCTCAATCAAATTTTACCAATGAATCCCATATTTTTTTGAGTTGTCTTTCCGATTCACCTGTTTTTAGATCCGGTATATTCCACTTCAACTTGAATGACACGTAAATTGTAAGATGACACCGTTTTCAGTCCTTCAACATCTATTTGTTTGGTTGGACTCTGTTCATTTGTAGATTACTGTGTGTACTCATAGTTTCTGACCTTATGGAAAACATTCAGGCAAAACATTAACAGGTAGGAACTAGCAAGGCTTTACTCTTTAATGCGTGGATGTTCTCCACTGTATTCCTATTGCCACTATTTCCACACAGTAACAATAGATATATCACGCGTAGGGAAGTATGGGCTATTTAAAAATGTGTCACACCATTGTAATACATGTCAATTATTATTTAAAACTATTTGAAATGACATGACGTTTGTATGTTCTGTAACCCAGCAACATGAACAGCTTCATTTTACACATAAAAGATTAAAGCACAACCCTTTAGATCAAACTGTGCATAAATGACAGTTTTACTCAAAGGTGTTATAATGAAGCTGAAATTGCTCTGCTATATACTACAGATGTACTCTATACATTTTCAGATGTACCAACGGTTCTATTAATTTCACTGATAACTGCATGTTGTGTCCCAAGTGAAGGCATTCAAATGGGAAACTTGTTTTCATGCCTTCCATAAAGCTGTACAAGGTGGCACTGGAGCCTTTTTCACATCAGACAACATGATATATTTATTTTAAGATGTAAAAAGGTGCCACTGCAGATGTTCATGGACTGTGATCAATTATGAATTAGCCTCCTGGATGGTTGCCAGGACAGTGCTGCAGCTAATTTCACCAGGCGGAGCAGCAGCGCTGTGGGATGGAACAAACTCCTGGACCGGATCCAGATATTTCCCTCATGAGCTGAGAGTGTGAATGTGCAGTCGCTGTGGTCGGTTCTGATCCATGCCTCTCACTGTCACTGTCAGTTCTGGTTCTGTAGAGTAATTCACAGCTGGCTGAACTCTTCCGATTTATCCAGGTATACATGTAATGTTAATATGAGCTCTTCAGGGTTTGGCCGAGATTTTTTTTCTTCTGCTAGAAAACATAAAGTTACACTTCACGCTTTTTTAAAGTCTCTCCTCTGGTCCGGCTCGTAGTGGAGGCCCGGCTGCTGCTGTATTAAATCAATCAAGAGAGGACATTCAATTTTGTCTTTTAAATTAAATTCACTTCATTTCACTTTGACCATGAGATGATTTCAATTCAATTTTCCTGTTTTGGATTTTGCCAAAACTTGTTTCTGAGATACTCAGTGTGTCTTTGTATCTGTGGGAATATGTAAATCCCCGAGATAGGACACAGAACCCAAAGGATTTCTTTTGAAATCCTCCAAAATAAGTCCTTATTTCTGGGACCCCCTGCTGTATGTCTGTCTGTGTGTGTGTGTGTGTGTGTGTGTGTGTGTGTGTGTGTGTGTGTGTGTGTGTGTGTGTGTGTGTGTTTGCTTTTGCTTGCTTGTGTGACCATATATTATATGTGCCTTTGTGCGTGTGTAAATATGAACTTTGCATTTGTGACTATGTGTGTGTGTGTGTGTGTGTGTGTGTGTGTGTGTGTGTGTGTGTGTGTGTGTGTGTGTGTGTGTGTGTGTGTGTGTGTGTGTGTGAGAGTGTAAGAGTGTTTGTGTGTGTGTGTGTGTGTGTGTGTGTGTGCGTGTATGTGTGTGCATGTGTGTGTGTGTGTGTGTGTGTGTGTGTGTGTGTGTGTGTGTGAGATGACTGCAGGCCTACCTGTGATACCTCCAGCTGAGTTGGTAATGAGCCCTATTGATTGAGGCTGTTAATTAAGAGAAGTTTTTAATTAATCATGTTCCCTGAATCTGCCTGTTGTAAATTATTCCTGACAGATAGACACTTGTTTTCAACACGGCAGATGTCGTAAAGTTTTCAGTGAAACCTAAGAAACGAGGAGGCCCACATCGGAAACAACTGAAAAGGTTTGATCCATTTTTAATGTATTTGATTCATTGAAATGAGGAAAAAAGTAAAGGTTTTTTTTTTTCGTTTATTCTTGACTGGCTTTTAGGGGAGCAACGTATTACAGTGAAATATTGATATCATATCAGATGTTGAAACTGATAACATAACAGATACACATAATAAATACTGTTCATCAGTACGCAGACCAAAACACAAACTGTTCTAACAGTGGGGAAACTGTCTGATTCCTTTGACAGACACTTACAATCCACATTATTCAAACATGTTGTTTGTTGAAAGAACATTAATAGTTACTTGTGTTGTCTGTATTTGCAAAAAACAGTGTTGTTTCAAAGCAGGTCGTTCCTGGTTTGTAGGATTTTTTTCAGGTCATCAGTGTAAATTAATGTAAGCGTTATCATTTTAATTCACAACATCCCAGATCACAATAATTAACGCAACTTCAAGCAATCTCCGCAATATTTACGGGAGCTTGCAATTTTTTTTTTAATTCCTAGGATTTTTCCACAAAAAATGTTGCCAATAGAAGTTGTGTATGAAATAGTCTTGTCCAAAAAAACCTCTTTCTTTTACAATCAGCACGGTTCTCCTCCTCTCACCACCCAAACAAACTCTGTGCATGCAAGGAAACCTGAAGGAGCATAAAACATGGAAGTGACTGGGTTCATGGAAGTGTGGTCTTCATATTAAAAATAAGCTAATTAAATGCTTTTTATCAGAGGAAGTGATTACATATTACTGTATGCTAAAATAATGTTATACACACACATCAAGTTGTAAGAGACGTCACTTCGTTGTTGTGCATACAGTAGGCCGATGTGTTGAATTAACATGAATTAAACAGCATCTAAAGCTCTCATTTTGATGTAGTCGTTGTTTCTATATTACAGTCACAGACTGTCTGTTCTGTTCAGGTTTTTTTTGTAACTTTTAGCCCAATGGTTCTCTTAGTTGAATAAAAGATTAAATAAAAGTAATATTAAAACTAAAATATGCATATGATGTGCAGCATGATTATTATCACAGGACTGATTATAAATCATTGTTTATCAGGTAGTGCTTTAAAAAAATCACATTCCTTTTTTCTCCACTTGTAATTTTTTCTGACTCCCACAATTTTACTGCACAAATCTCAATTAAAACTGCAAATTACATCAGAAGTTTTGAGAAATCTACGGCAAAATCCAATATGTTTGATCGCAACAATCACAAAAAAACTCTGCAAAATCCTGAGGGGATTTCTGAAAAAGACCAACACAATATTTACATGAACATCTCATCAAATTGAAACCATAAAGTATTAAGGTGATAAAAACAAATGTGTTTATCTGTTAAGCCCAAAGCAGACAGCGGTCAGCGCTCAGCTTTCTACCGAGCTGCCGCAAACCAAATCAACCATTCAAGCAGCTCAGAGGAAAGTGAAACGTAGAGCCACAAAGGTCCTGCAGCTCAACGCTGCGGGAGCATTTTAATACCTGAGGGTGACAGGAATGACTGCAGCAGTTTTCTGAACCCCGTGGTCCTGTTGTTGGGATTTTGACACCTGGAAAGTAACAGGGCATTTTTAGATTGATTGCAGAGAGTCCAAATTAAACTGTATAAATGTGGAGCTGCACTGTATCTATGTGATGACATTTCTCTGCAAATTTGAGGAAGATTTAGTAAAAAAAAAATCAGATGTGTAACTTTTGGACATTCCTCTGGAGGCATCATACTGTCATTCCAAATAAATGTCAGCTAAAGAACTTAACAGCAAGTAGACTTGAAAAGGACTATTTACTTTTGCAGGAGGATAGTTAAGATCTTGAAAAGGACAAACAAACACAGAGCTATAGTTGTGGTAAACGCCGCTGAGGCACAAGAGTCATTTTATCACGAGACTCAAACAAAATATGTTTGGAGCAATAAAGGACTTCATTATTTTGTATTTGGAGAATGCATTTCCTGTGGTTTCTCTGGCAGCCGCAGCATTTATAAAGCAGCTAAACAAATCCTTTTTATTTATCTGAGGCTAAATAAAACCGGTTGGTTCTGTTCCTCTGTTCCTCTGACATGTTTACAATAAAAGCTTTCCTGTAGATATTTCGTTTTCTGCTTCTTCTGTTTGTTTGTTTAAAAAACAAAAACTCTCTGTGTGCTCTCTCTCCAAATGAGGTTCTAGTGGTGAATCAGGACACTCCACAGTTTGGACTCCTTTCCACGCAGATCATCTGATCTGCAGTTCATCTCTGGAATCTCTTCACTTTCCCCAACTGCATTTCATTTTATCACAGTTTTTTAAGACCAGGTGTGATACAACACAAACACATTAAGAATCCAAATAGAACTTATCTACAAAAATTAACCAGCAAAGTAAGTAAGTAAAGTAATGAGTAAACTAATAAATAATGCTGAAATGTGTGCAGGGGAGTTGTGACAAGATAGCAGAAAAAAAGCAGAGTTGATGGAATATCATGAGTTCTTTATAAACGGTCACATGGTGCTTCTACCTGCACCTGGTCCTTTATTCTTTTGCCCTTGGCTGAATTTTTCATCAAATTCTATTGAAATCAGTTAAATCCTTGGTGAGTAAAAAATAAAACCTGGAGGTGTGTTTGGTGAAGTGTGAACATTGTCTCGACATATTCAATGGGGAGAGTTAGAAAAGTGACTGTTGTCTGGTGCCAATAATTTATAATTTCATTAAGTTAAAACGCGCCGTCACACACTTTGATCATCATTTTTAACTGTTTATGGTTAAAACAACCAACAACTATAATCCAATATTTTTTTTAATTTTTACATGTTAGAAATGTGGCCATTTTTGATAAATGTATTGTCGACCTTGGTTTTCTTTCATTGCACATTGCAAATGTGCACTAAGAATTTCATAAATATATGTATATAACATAATGAAATGCATCTGCAATATCATCCAAAATAATCCTATCCATTATTTGTTTTCTCTGTATTGGTATACCTGTATCTGCATATCTGGTTATGTTTCGCTACTTAAAAGCTCTAGGCGGTGGGAGGGGAAAGATGGCACTCTTGTTAATTTATGAAAAAGTCAATGTTCACTTGGAGCCTGAAACTGATCTGAATGTATCTGAATGTCTCTGAACTGAAACAGTATGTCATCATCATCATATCATCACGATCTTTGTGAAATTTGCAGAGAAAATAAGTGAAATGGGCTAAAAGGAGTTCGTCCCAGTCCGTCTTGTGTGGAACACAAATCGTGACCTTTTTCCTGTGTTCTGTGTCAGCCTGCACAGAGGCTTAGCCAGTTCATTTTATACAAACAGCCTTGTGCGTGCGTGTGCGTGTGTGTGTGGATGTGTGTGTGGGTGTCAGGCAGCAGGCCACAGCGCTAACAGGATTAGCATGGTAGTGGCATGTGTGTCGGAGTGCACACGACCAGTGGACTGCGGCGAGACGCTGCACACTGAGTGAGTGAGACGGCGGAGAGGTGCGACTGCTGCAGACTTTTGGCTGCACTGCATTTGTCACGCTGGTTAATGAGGTTAATTCTGCTGCGACCTCTATATCTCTCACAGTTTTGCTACTTGTCAGGGTTGTTAAGCACATCCTATTCCGACACTTCACCCATAATAACAGTATTAATGAAAGGCACTTATTCTATTGACCTACATTAGGTTGACTGAATGTGGAGGGAAAACCTCTCACTGGTGGAGAGTAATTCATACAGGGAGCATTATCAAAATGCTGGATGTGACAACCTGTGCGCCTTACCTGCGTGCGCTGTCTGAAAGCCGACGTGGGTCAGACTGAACTGTATGTGACGTCTGCCTCATGCTGCAGAGGGAGGTTTCCGAAGGACGACACCTACTGATGAGCTAAAGTGCGACCTCTTTAGTCTGAGGAGGGGAGGTGTGGTCTGCGCTGTCAGGATATGTGATTGTTGCTCTTTTTAAATGTTTAACCAAGTATTGACCGAGAGATGGGCCGGTCAGTCTGAACTAATGTGCCGCAGCAAAACATCGTTCCAACCTTTTTTTTTGTCCGGCTGAAAGGTGACAACATGGCATTAAATTAAATCTCACATATGTCAATAATGGTGCAGCCATGAAGGTCATGACGTTTGAATATTTTGTTATTTTTAAACATCACATAGCTGTAATAAGTGGAATAACTTAGAGCCGGTTGTAAATTCCCACGTTATTTGTTTCCTTTATTTATTATTCCCTTCAAAATAACAATGTTAATTTGATACTAATTATTGGGAAAATTGAGACAAATCACAGGTAAACTTTGTATAAATTAATGCCAATTCACCGCGAGTTCTAGAAGAGGTAAAATGCAAAATAATATATTTATCTTCAATTTGAAAAAAAAAAAATGTATTCATAATAAAATCCACAATGACAAAATAACCCTACCCCCAATCCTAAATACCATCTAACCCAAACCTTTACAGATTAGACGGACATGCAAAAAACTGGTATTTTGTCTAAAAGTACGAACACAAAAAATGTTTATAAATCAAGGCTAAATCTTGACTTGGGTTTAAATGAAGCTGTTTACAAATACTTAAAAAAGGAACAGTACCGAATGCAAATAACGACATTATTACTAAAATATTATTTTGCCGTACTCACTGTAGTTGTGAGGAATCATTCAAGACACTTCAAGTTCCCTTTTTGCTTTTACTTCCAAATAAAGCAGAAGCTAATCTGACCGGAGCTGCAAGGTTCAGACTCTTTTTTGATGATGTCACATGTTCTGAGATCTCAGCATGACTTTGGTCTTAACATGATTAATGACAGAGAGAATGATGCAAATAAAACGTCATTTTGCTTGAAGGGGAAACCAAACAGAAAAAAACACTGTGTACATTAAAAGGTTTAAAATGGGCTGAGGCGGCTGTTTGAACAACTGGAGCTGTGCAGGACATGGCAGGATGATTTAGAGGGAGGAACAGACTGTTTGACATGCGGAGAGAATGAATGTATAAATAAAAAATGCTCATCACTGCTGGTCACCTCACTGAGGCTGTAAAAATATAGTTTGTTGGCAGAATGAGTCTGCAGTGATGAAATACAGGAAATAACTCCAATGAATCCTTTAAGATATCTGCACATTTAATATCCGAGTTAAATTTCATCCATTATTAATATCCATTGTCAAGTCATGTAAGCTACATGCTATTTAAAAGAGTGGGCAAATGCCCTGGAAATGCTACAAATATGTATTATATCTCTGACACAATAAATCATCACAGAAAATAAAGTATTTCCTCTGGTCTCTGAAGACACTTACTCTGTAAACAGCCCATGTTCTTGTATGATAATTCAGCAGCATTTCTATATATAGTTTGCCGTTTCACCTTTATTTTTCATTTATATTGAATTTCAGACGTGGAATTATGGTGGTAAAAAAAGAGAGTTTCCTGGTTGTTTCGCCCAGGAGCCTGAACATGTCCTGTGTCGAAGCAGGTTAGGTGTAAAGCTTAAGTTACCATGGCAATCCGCTCTGCAGAAAACTCACCATTGTGAGACATGAAAAGCAGGGTTAAGCCCGGCGTTGGCTCACTAACCCACTGATCTGACTTTCTAAGACGGAGTCCCCGAAGACATCAGTGGATTTTTTGATGGCACTGATCTCCGTTTCCATCGATGTTCTCTGCAGGGAGAGCGGAAGGAACCCTCCAACAAAACCCTAAATAAATTGTGGCTCCGACATGATTTTTACACTCCAAGGAAATCAAAGCATTCGAGGGTTTTCTGACATTCAAAAACAGTCTAAATGCACAAGAAGGAAAAAACATGACCTCTTGATTTCATATTTGTGATCAATTCTCCTGAGAAGAAAACAAAGAACAACATGCAAAAAAGTAAACAACACACAAATACAATGAGGACACATTTATTACAATATGGTTATTCAGGACCAGTTTTTTAAAGTGTTATTGAATTCAAATAGCCGAGCGCAAGAAATGCAACGATTAATCAGATCCAACTGAAGCAAATCTTCAGGATCTGGTTTTATGCAGAGAAAACTCTCATTTTCCATGCTTTCAGAGATGATGTGTGGTTTGTACTCACAGGGAAAACACAAAATCTTGAAACAAACAAATTCAAAATGTTCAGAGCTTTTCAAAATGGCGTCTCTTAAAGGGTGGGATGAGAGGTCTGCGAACAGAGAAGACGAGATGACGCTTTCCTTCGGGCCGTCTCTCCTCAAATTAAAGAGAAAAGTGTGCAGTTTAATTACATGTAAAATATGAAGAGAGTCTGAGAGAGAAGTGCAAACCCTGCTCACATTCTCACCAGCAGACACCTTATTGTTGAACTGCTGATTTTGTAGAGTTACAAAAGAACGCAGTTCCAACACAGGAAAAGCTGCCTGGTTTCAGACTACTTAACTATTCAGCAAGCATCCTGAAGGAAATATACTTGTGCTCCGGGCTCGGTAACAAAAACACTTAGAAAAAGGTTAGGATCAGATTGTGTGAAGCGGAGATGAACTGCAGGTCTCCGGAGTCCCCAATGAACCCTGAATGCACCGCACACCTGTACGCCACAACATCAGGGCACAGATATGTGGATCCGTTACTGCCTTCCATTTATCAGTGTGTATAGGTTCATCTTCAGTCGTGACTGTTGTGATATTGGCTGCTCTGGAAGACCTCGTGTACCGCTGTAGTTGATTTTGACAGCACTAAGATTAAAGCACCACGTTCTGTTCTGTGTACAGATGACACCTGGCCACTGATGCATAATTCGAGTGGAAATCCAATGTGTTAGAGTTGTCGAATCCTCGTAGCGGTGTACTCTGGCCCAAGGCTGGGGATTCGTACTCTGCTGCTGTGCAAGAATTGTCCTTTTCATTATGGATCGGCCTGTCGAGCTGTGGACTCTGCGTTGAGCTGCTTCTGGAGACAAAAGTGCAAGGCTTCGGGGGCATGTTTTTGGCAAAATATGAATGCTGAGCAGTTTCCATCAGGGTCTGCACGAGGCATGATATGTTCTCCACTTCACACAGTTTCATGTACACACACACACACACACACACACACACACACACACACACACACACACACACACACACACACACACACACACACACACACACACACACACACACACGCACTCACTCACTCACACACACAAACCCTCCTGCTGCTAGCAAAGACAGGATTAGCCCGCTCACCCCCATTTTTTCTTCTTCTCCAATCACTCTCGCTCTCTCTCTCTCTGTTTTCCTCTCATCCAATCACTTTGTCTCTCCTCTCAGCACAATTCAAGCTACGCTCCCGTTCTTTCCTGAGTCTATTCCTTGTTCCGCATCCTCTCCCGCACCCCCAGCGCTCTCCCCAGGGTGCCATAGTAACTCAGTGGGAGGGGAGCGTCACCCCTGCCTCACTCCTCTCTGCAACCACACCCCCATCCTCTTCCTGTTTCCCCTCCAATCATATCCCCGCCGCCCGACTCATCCAATACCCGCATCCCCTACACCTGCAGATTGTAGCCTGCTTTCGGCCAATAAGAATTGGCGCTTTCTATATCACAGCAGGGGGTATAAAGCTGCTCAGCAACAATGAAGCGAGAAAAGAGATCGTAGTAAAAATTGTGACCTAGTTTCTCTTCTTTTTTTTTTTCAACACCCACACCCTTAAATTCTCTCTCGTCTGTAAGTGGCAAAAGCCTCTTTAGAAAACATCAGCGTGCTTCTCAGATCCCCTCCAGACTGAGAAGTCCTGAGCAGGGAGGAAGGTATGATTTAAAGGAGTTTAATAAGGTTAAGCACACCCCATCAGACAACTCTATTAGGCACCGACTGCACTCATTGTCAGTGTTTTTACATTTTTTTAAGACATTTTTCTTTTCTAACTGTAATTCTTTTTCAAGTAGCAGCAAATTAATTTTTCCTGTTTTGTCTTTATTGTTAATTCGATTGTATCCCAATAGAAAGTGCAAAATAAACTCACATGTTGAATTAGTTATGTATTTATTTATTTAATTTTTTGGACATTTGAGCATCACGATCACACAATATGTACTTAACAAAGAGGTTTTTCTTTCTCAGTATAAAATGCACCAGTCCCGAGCAGTGGCAACTTTAAATAGGGTCAACGTTTTTCTTTTTATGTCAGCTGTTACATACCGTTATTACATTTGAAGAATATGCAACGTTTTTACTTTGTTAAATTTAGACCTGCATGAATGCTTTCTTTGATGACAAATGGAAACGTTATAAAAGTTTAATATTAGGAAGGAACTATATTCAAGGTTACATGCTCACAGCCTTTCAGGGAAAAATTCCTGCTGATATTGAATCAGCTTTTTTTTTTGTTATTTTATGTTTTCATTTTTCTGTGTGTGTAAGTTTTTCAGTTTTACTTTAGACTTTCAAAAGAGACAGGCATTGGAAGAGGAGGCAGAGATGGGAAACTTGCAATACGTGCAAATGAGACTTGGACTTAGTCCATGTGTGCCTTTGGGAATTTGCACACACTGTATTTAATGTCCGGGGTTGTGAGACATTATTAATTTGCCTGACTTTTATCCATCTAGAAATGTAGCACCTCCAGTATGCGGCCGTACCGGAGCACAAGTGGTGCTGTTTTTTTAGTTGCATTTGATGATATCTTGACTGTCACTGATTTATTGTTCGTCACTTTGGATGAAGTCATCTGTGTAGACTCGGCATCAACATATTGCCTAATTTTGTTTTTGTTTTGTTAAAAATTAACAAGAAGCACTTTCAGCATTGAAATGTCATAACTTCCCTTACCAAGTTTTTTTGTTGACTTGAAAAAATATAATTTGTGGTACATTTAGAGAGAAATGGAAAAACTAAACAAAAAGATAGTAGGAAAACTAAATATACTAAATAAAATCAATTGAATTTGTCATTTCCTTTGGACTTGACATGACTTGTGGCCTTTGCTGAGTAAAAGCTTATTTTAAAGCACAGTGTCCTTGGTGCTGGTCTCTTTGAATGCACAATTCAAAGTTCTCGCAGTGCAATTAACGCTGTTGAAGTCATTTAAAGGCCAAAACACAGAGGCGCGCCACACAGCACACATTAAAACAGCTGCTCCATTTTTTTTCTCTATGCAACACCTCACACCCCGGTGCTATTTCCAGTGTCGCTGTGCCTGAAAAAAACATATTTTTTCCTCCAGTAAAAACAACTTTTTTGTACTTTGCCTTAGCTCCTGGGCAGTTGGACTTCCTCACCTCTTTCTCTTGCCTTCTTACAGTGGATGACGAGAACCTAGTTGTTGAGATTGAGAAATATCCCGAGCAGTACAACCCACAATCCCGTTATTACGATGACAATCGGCCATCATTTCATTTTTTTCCATGCAGTGTGTGGTCTTACACGGTGTTGTGTGACGCATCCTACTGGATACTTCCTATACGTGCCGAGGTGTTCTCAGCTTCTCAGGCTGGTGACGCCAGGTTTTATTGTGTAAGTCAGTCCATTCTTCCTTAAATTGACTTCTTAGGGCTACCCACAAAGCGTGCAACATTTAATTCCAGTCAGTAGTCACCATGCTTGATGATTTAAATACCATATAACCTGACATGTGTGCGTGAGCCTTTAATGGATTTGTCCCTGAGGTGTGCAGTGAGACATAATGACAGGGAGCTAAAACTGTGGTCACTCATGAACACAGGGTGGAGGGTCAGTGCCTCTCTAACCATGTGTCTGCATTATATTACTGCTGATGCTTGGTCTTTGTTGATTTGTCATGCCCAGTAAATATTCTATAAAGAGTGGGTACAAGTACAGCCTGTGTCCAACTTGTATCTTCAAGTACAGTGCACAGTTGGTGCACGGGGAACTGAGGAAGAAAGAAAATTTAGACCTGTCTCTTATAGAGAGCAACAATTCTTTGCTAGAAAAAAACACGGAATTTCAAGTGAAATATTCCCAGTTTAACTTGTGAAATTTGCTGACAAGATAAGACTTAGACTTAAACATTTTTTAATCCCACAGTGGGGGATTTAGTCATCACAGCGGCATAGAAACACAATTAGGAAAAAGGTGCACACAATAAGAAAAAAATTACAAATACGTATACAATAAAATAAGACAGATAAATATAATTTTTTAGAAAAAGTAAGACCAATGAATAAATACACACACACACACACACACACACACACACACACACACACACACACACACAAAAGTGGGGAATGAAAAACTGACTCAATATGTTTTCTTGAATCTAGCACAGACATCTAATTGCTACAAAAATAATCTAACCTTAAAAGTAGTTTTCAAAAAGACTTGGAGTAAGAGCATATGAATGAATGGTCAGAAATTCATGTTTAGCATACTTACAACTAGATTATCACACTGTGCAACTCACCTGTCGGACTTGCCACTTGTCTAAAAATAGATTGAATGCGTTACTAAGACAAATCAAGATCAGTTAGCTTGAAACAGACCTAATAACCGAGTGAGAAAAAAATATACTTATTTAATCATCCTAAAATAAAACATCATAACATGCTTCATTTTACTTTTCAAAAGCAACTTTATTGGCCAGGTATGTTTACACATACAATGAATTTCGCTCTAGTTTCTCTCTCAATGTACAAACACAGAAACAGACCAAAAAAAAGACATTTAAAACATAAATAGACAGCTAAAAATCATATATACTCAGAATATCCCGTTTTCATGTTTCATATTTAATACATTTCTTCAGAATATATTCAATATTTTGTGCCATTGTCAAAACTAGCACACATGATGACCAAAATAAATAAATAAAAACACAAACCTGTAAGTGGCTTCTTGTTCTTATTGGGTGCATGCTGGAGTAAAGACAAGCTGCTTTGATTTCAGTGGGGAGAGTGTAACCGTGTGATACAGCTCAGATAATGGACATCACGGCACCAGGTCACTTTTGATGGGCAACGGCAGAAACTGAGCTGCGTTTGATCTGGTTCAAATGTCTACTCAGTGGTTCAAATGTGCTGATAAATGTCTTCATTCAAGCCGTAGCTAATTCAAAACTCACCACAGTGAAATAGTCTTTTTTTTTTTCTTTTCGGAGAGGCAGGGATTGGTGACTTTGATGTGAATCTGAAATGAGAAGCCTGTGTGATATGGCGCGCGGTAACCCAGAGAGGTGCCTGTGAGATTGGCAGAGAACTATGCCCCTGGAACTCTGTATCTGCTATTAGTAATTACACAGAGTCTCAACATGGCGCTGTGCCACACAACCAAGAAAGCTGTCATTAAAACTCCTTGGTTTTTTGGACAAGACGAATGGAACTGCTTTGATGTAGGTCACAAAAAGCAGACTTTTTTCTGATACATAGACACACACTGCTGTCCCAAAGTGCCTGCTTGGCAACATGTAGATGATTGAAAACACAGATATGGTTTTGATGTGGCTCAAATGGTAAGCCATTGTTAAAAAGAGCCCTGCTTTCTTTGACAATATTTCCTGCCAACATTTCCACAGAAAGCCCAGTACCATTCCATATGGCACATGGAGAAACAGCTTGATTTTTAGAGAAGGAGATTGCACTCTTTGATGCTGATTCAAAGCCAAGCGTGTGATCCACAGACACAATGGGCCACTGAGGTGCCAGGATATAAAGTGCAGTTAAATGGTGACTCTGAACCACACAGATGCAAAACCCAATTAAGCCTTTAACAAAGAATTATTTGGACAAGATTTGGCTTTGATAGGGAGTTGAAAACAGTAACGTGAGTCTAAGACACTTTCAACTGAAAGCGACCCAAAGGTAGATGCAGTATATTGGCATTTACATCAAATATTATTACTGTGTTTATAGAAACAGCAGGAATCATGGGTCATTTCAGATCAGTGGGTTTTTGGAAACCTACACTTTCTTGTTTGAAGAAAAAAGTTACAAAGAAAGTGGAAGTGTTTTAATGAGAATACAAAAATATAACTTAACAAGAAAATATCAAACATTCCTTTTTCTTTAACAGTGTGTGTGTGTGTGTGCGTCTGTGTGGGTGTATTTGTGTGTATCTATGCACATAAACAAGCTATCCAGGCTGCTAACAAGAACAAAGAGTATAGTTGGTTCCTGACTTTCTTTAATTCTGTCACATATTGGTTCCTGTCTTGGTCCATGTGTCAGGAGTTCAGTTTTGCCCCCGATCACCTCTCCTCCTGTGTCCCCTGTCTTTGTCTGTGGCCACGCCACTCACCTCCCGTGGCCACGCCCCTCACCAGTCCCAGCAGATGCAGCCACTCACCCCTGATCACCACCTGCAGGTGTGCTGCATCTCCCTGATCACCTCCCCAGACTATATGTAACCTGCCCCTGCACAACTCTGGTGGTCGGTGCATTTTTGTTTAGCCACCCGCCCGTCTTCCGTCTGCTCCCCGTCCGTCTTCCGTCTGCTCCCCGTCAGCTCTCCGTCAGTCCTGTACCTGTTCCCGTTCCTCCGGCCTCTGTGTCTCCTGCGGATATCCCCGTCAAAATCATCAGTCGGTGGAGTTGCCCTCCCGGCTTGGAAGATTGTTGACGCCGTCCCTTCCGCTGGTCTGCCGGCTGCCCTGTTACCCGTGCCCCCCTGGAGCTGTCGGTCGAGTTGCCCTCCCGACTGGACGTAAAGTGGACACGCTCGGTGCCACCTTTTGGTTTGTAGTTTTTTTGTTTGTTTTTTCGCTGGACAATAAAGACTATATTTTTGGAACTTGAAAACCTTGAGCCTGTGAGCTTGCATTTGGGTCCTGGAAAAACACCCCACCACATAACACCATGCCATTGGATATATTGGCAAATAATAAGCAAGATGAAACCTTTGAATCGACGTGGACTGTCTGAATGCATTACTGTGGCAACGCAGAGGACGATGCACCAGTTGTGTCCTCCAAATTCAGGAAAGAGAAAGCCATATTTGGAGAAGCTTTTGAAATGACACTTCTTTGTCAAACCATTCAGACTTTGTTGTTTATTCTTGAGATGGAGAGTTCAAAGGAGGCTGCAAACACAGAAATGGAGTGTCCACATCAGGGAGGCTTCATCCTGTTGGAAGCATGAATGTTGTTCATAAAGGTCATGGCAATTTGCGAATTCCATTGAAATTTTTATTGTGGCCTTTGTGGCTTTAGAAGAAAAGTACCGCATCACCACAGCATGTAGATACATTTTTCTGACGACAGTGAAGTCCATATCTGTTTATATATATTGATTTTGACCTGAAACATGACAAAATGTTATTGAAAGAGATCCACACCATCACTTAGATGATGTACTGGACAAGTGGCCTGATGGCTCCACTGGATAGAATTTCAATTACCCATCAAAAGGTTGAGACATTTCACTCCAAACCACAAATACTAAGATGCTGAACGGGCACGAGAGGAAAAGTCAGTAGAAAGTCTGTGGGCTTCATCCTCTGGTAACTATGAATGATTATGCAAACTTTGATGAATATCCATCCAGTATTAGGATATTATTAAGGTATTTAAATTTGGAACAAAGTGGTGGACCGACAGTTCAACCAACAGACTGACTGACATTGTCATCCTGAAAACAGATATCTTTATTTTCTTTGGTGAAGAAGCAAGCAGAAGAGTTTTAGTTTGACATCTTTAATTCAGAGGATGATATAACCAACCTGGCACGGCACTATTAGGAAAAGAGAGGATGCTGTATTTGCCCTTAATGTTACCTGGGAATGTTTTTAAATGGTTAATTCCAGTCTTCAAAGTGACAGATGACGACAGTCCTTTCATGTGGTGAAGTGACTGCAATTGACTTAGCTATCAAAGATAAAAGTGGCCATAATTAAATGTGAAAATTAAATAAGGAAAATTCAGCTCTTATAAGTCACCTTTTAATCAAAACTAACTGACACACACTTGGGTGTCACCATTCGATTTCTAATTATTATTCTCATGGTGCGCAAATGGCTCTTGTTCATTATGAAAAGACATGATTCTAATTTCTTTAATATTTGTCTCAATTAAAATCATTATGAGAGGGAAAGAAAAGGAACGACGTTGACGTCTCTCGACTTTTAAAGGTTATAAGTAGAACAACACCTGCTTCCAAGATTCTCAACTGCCAGTCTTAATAGACACAATGGCGTTTTAAATGCAATGAAAGGCACTGGGTGAAGGATTTTCTCATTTTAACCTGCGTGTAAAACAGAAGGGGGTAAAGAGAGGCTGAGGACGGATGAGAATTGGATAGAAGTAACACTCCATTGACACGTGGCCCTGAGTTCAATCTGTATTTGGAAGTCTCCGCTGAATAGAAAACGACACTTTTTTTTTGGTGTAAGGTGTAAGGCATGCGCTGTACAATTAGAATATGATTGGATTCAGCAGCCCACTTCTGCAGGTGGTGTAAATCACATTGTGACTATTAACCAGGTGCAAGTGATGCCATACAGTACATTTGTTTCGAATTTGTGAGAAAGAGAACTGTCTTTCTACTAATATTCCTGGTGTTTGTGTATCTTCGCCGAGTTGTAATCACAGTTACTAATCAGCTGCTGAGTGAGCATTCAGTGTTTCTGGTTTGGTTTGACTTTCAGATTGGACCTCGCTTGTCCCTTTTTTACAGCCGCTACGGGATGGTAGTGTTGATCATTCAGTCGACCATAATACTCAAGCTGGAAATTGTTAACAGATATCAAATGGATCTATGGATGTTTACGATATGGTTCACACAGGATGACTAATCTTTCCTCTAGAGCAGTTCCCAAACTTTTCAGACCATGTGCTACAAGATACCAAACCAAATTTCGCAAGTTGCAGCTACTAACAGATGGGAGTTTCTTAATACTAATTTAAACGCTCAATAGTCACTTTCATTCATAATTGGTCGGCTTGGGTGAACTGACCCTTTACATAGCTCATCAGCCCACAGGTCAGGGGTCTCTAACCAGTTGCTCGCGATCCACCCGTAGCTAGCCACCCATTTCTGAGCCTGCTTCTTCCTGTTAAAAGGGAGTTCCACACTCACTTGGGAATTATTCAAATGTTGAGTTTCTGTCTATAATGTTGCAAGGTTCAGTTATAAGTACCTAAACCCCTCCCACCTTAGCCCCTCCGTCCAGGCAAGCATGGGCATATGCACGCACTTCAGCTGCAAAATTGTGAATGTGATGAAGTCAAGCATTTTTTTTCTGAATGTAGTTGCAGCAGTGGTAAAGTGTTGTGGTCTAAGCTGATTGGTTAAAGGCTGCTCCAATAGTTTCAAAATTAACCCGAGATCTATGCCTATTAGGATGCTACAACTAACATTCCCATTGGAGTCACCAGACCATAGACTGTATATAAAAGTGGACGAAGCCAATAGGTCTGAAAAGTGAGGCCAATGCAGAAGTGCCTTAAACTGCAATACCACCGACGGCCACCAAGGGTTGGCTCCAAAACGACTCTGACTACATAGACTCCAGTGGAACTTCTGAAATACAAAGTTGACAGTTATTCTCCACATGTCATAATGCTTTCTGAAACCATATTTTGTCACATACCTAGAGTGCAGTGAGATTCGGCTTCATGAGCTGAGATTTTAAGAAATTAGCGTGCGATATCTGCTTTCAATACAAGAGAGGTGAAATTCAACTGATCCTTATCAGACCATTACAAATTATACTTGAACATCTTACAGCAATGTGTATATCCAGAAAATTTGCCCCAGTTTCTCTAGATCATCCACAGATGTTCCAGTGGTTCACCGAGCTCTTGATGATCTGGTATAACCAGGATTTTTTTTCTGAAGAGACGCTTTAGATGCTTTTTTTTTTCTCACGTCACTTTTCAACACTTTTTTTTTTTAAACTAAATTCTGTCCCCCTGTACTGTATTGGAGGATCAGAATAAAAATCTCGGAAAGATGTCGATGAACGTCAGCATGTTGGGCTGAAAGTACTGTATATGTCCACTTCAATACCATCAAATATAAGTGAAAGGTCTTTTGGTGGTTTGGGTAAATGGATTTTTTTTTTGTATGCTGTACAGAGAGATGTTTGTATTCTGTTTGAAAAGCTCAACTTAATACAGCAATTGCATGGCGTGACAGCTTTATCGTTCTTCGACTGCAGCTAGACAAGATCTTATCTGAATTCATGTTCACACGCAGTTCAGCATGAAGACATGCAGTATGTGTGTGCTTTTTTTTTTCCTCCTCTGAACTCCACAGGATGGCAACATAGCACTACATTATTAGTGTAACCTTGATGTGGTGGCTCGAATGTTTTGAAATGTTCTTCCAGTGCCAGTTTGGTCAGTGCTGGAATCGTGAGATAATGATTCCGCTGCATGTTAATTAATGGACAGGACAGAGTGTGTTCCATTTCCAGGTGCTGGCAGGGAAAGAGAGATATTTCTTGCTGAAAGGTTTCATTCTGAATACCTAAAAATATTAATACACACATGCAGAATAAGAGGGAAGACACCAGCAAGCAGTAATAACAGTGTGAGTGAGCTCAATGGTTTTAACGTTAAAACATGACACAAAGGCTCCTATTTATCATGTTCATCCAAATCATTTTAATAGTATACATCTCACTCTGAATTATCAAAAGATGGTCATTCATGGTAGTCAGTGGCTGAATATGAGCCATCAAAATACAAGCAGTGAGTGTAACCTGGTTTCACCCTCAATTCATTTTCAGCTCAGAGTTGGGTGGGTTTGTTTATGGTATGTTCTCCTGTCCTGTGTCCGCTGTTGGTGTGACTTCTGAGGTAATGTGACATGAGTTTACGCCAGAGAGCTATTGTTATCATTTTATATTAATATATCAAATTTAGTTTTTTACAAAACTGATTGAGCACTAAGGTTTGTGGATTTGCCTATGCAAAAGTGTAAATGGAATAATTAACTGTTAATCCTGCTGATGGGCGATTTTTTTTTTTTCTTTGTAAATGAAACACATTCTCTGTCTATGGCAGTACTGATAATGGAAGAAGAAAAAAATTACAATTGGCTTTTGTAACATGACTCTTCATAGTCTAGAAAAAACCTTTATGAAGCTTTTTTTATTTTGTCCAACTTGTAAAATGTGGCCATAGAGGTGAGATTTCGATGATCCAATCAGTCTATTTGGATCACTCTCTTTGTCAGTATAGGCATAGACCAACAGAAGACATGGAGTGTGTGTGTGTGTGTGGTGGTGGGTGGTGGTGGTGGTGGGCGGGGGGGTAGAAGGTGAAAAGATTTAATGCAGAAACATTGTGAGAGAGTGGGTAGACAAATAAAAAAGCACAAGGAAAGGGGAGTTTGTAGCGGTGAGTGGGTCAGACACAAAAGAAGGAAAGATGATGTGATGAAGAAACAGAAAGAGAGGAGATGACAGAAAAAGATTGAGGTGCTGTGCATGTTTGAGAGGGAAAGCAAGCAGCCACTTCAAAAATCATGACTCTCATTATACATGTATTGTTGATAGTTTAGGAGGAAGCCCGCCCTCACTCCGCAGCCGGGCCAATCGCTCTTCTTGCGTTCCACTTTTTCTCAAAATTCCCTTATTATTACATTTCAACAGAACTCTCTCCTCTGACATTTTAACCCTTCTATTCCTACTAAACTCAGACCTGATGTACTTTTTTATGAATACAAATTTTTTTACTCATAGTTTGGCTCTTTGAACATGGTTAAATTTCAAGCATGCAGTTAACTTAGAAAACATAAGACGCAGATTTCAGTATTTCACTATTAGCTTTCACATTAATCCAAATTCTGAGTCAGAGGCTGTTCTATAATCACTTGAAGAAATTTACATCTAAAAAGAAGCTTCCCTTTGCAGACAGTAAACATTATCAGAGGACAATGGTAGTTGTTAATTACACCAGAAAAATTATAAAAGTAGCAGTGTGAGCTTTGTGCAGGCCACTGAGGGCCGTGACACCTGAACGTGAGCATCTTCAAATCTGAGACACTGCACAGTTTGGCATTTGATACTATTGTGTAAACGCCTGTTAATCCACTCTCTGTCTCATTACGCCTTTCTGTCGGCTCTCACAAAACATCTTTGACGAGTTTTGGATGGCCAAATACAAACAACATTTTTGCATAATTGATATTTCATGGTTTGGCGCTTAATGAATATCTCATCAACACAGCTGACCAACACATACACACACACTCAGCAGGGCATTCTGTCAGAGGACAGCTGATAAAGACAGACGATTGAGTTTTGGGGAAACAATACTCAGAAAACAAGACACAAAGGCACATATGGGCATTCTTTGAAATTTCAAATGTTTTTTTTTCTTCATATACTTCATTATTTTAATTTGACTACTTACATATGGTTGTTTTTAATGTCTTTAATATCAGAGACACCAACATTTGTTAGAATATATTACTGTGTTGTATTTATTATCATTATTTATTTAGGGTGCGTTTTCACCCTGTGAGGTGTTCTCAACAGACAAAAAGTCAACATAAGCAATAATATGCACCCTATCAGCATTCACAATGAAGCAGCCTAAAAAGTGCATGAGAATATTAACAATAACAACAATATCTGAGGACTGCTTTAGAAATGTATTGTTACGCCACGAAGTTGCAGGATCACAACAGAAAGATGAAAATGATCATATTTGAAGTAGCAGAAATAAATGAATAATAAAAAAAAAGAAAAATTATATAAATAAATTATGAAACTAGATTGTAATAAAATATTATAATGTCCCGGTTTTTAGGCCCAAATATGGGTTAAATTCCCTAAAATGCAATTCAGGAGTCAGTCAGTTGGACCTAAAGTAAATGTGGGTAACAAGATGATTCAAGACAAATGTATTTATTTATGTTCTGTTCTGCAAACAGTCCCAACTCAAGATCTTCATAGATTTGAGTTGTCATGGAGATGTATCTTTTGATGTGTACACTCTGAGGCTGTTTGGATCACATTCTGAACCGTTGCATTGTAGGACTCCTTGTCTGTGTTGGTTAAAAATATTTTTCATCACAGTCGTCATCAGTAGCATCTTTTAAAGCTACTTTAGCTTTTCTTGTGAACTACTAGAAGCCCTTTGCACATCTAAAAACCCTCCAAATGGAACACGCTGTGACAATCTTTGTGAAATCAATGTTTAATCTTTTAATCCAAGCCAAGATACTGGCTTGATTTTAGCTGAAAATTTAATTTTTTAGATGTTGGAAAAGCTCCTCAAAGGCCAACAGACCTCTGAGCAACTATTTGCACTGGCCTCACCATACTCTTCATTTGGGGTTAACTAAATGGTGTGTAAGGCATTTCATTTGAAAATTCAAAACAGATAAAAGCAATATTGATTAAAAAAAAAAACACCACATAGCAAAATGGTGTTTACAACTGACACATGTCGGCGAGCTTTTGGCAGATCTAAATATATTAAAGAGAGATTGAACATTTAGGTTTGTATCTGACCTTGATTTTCAAGGAGATGTTCTAATGTAGGTGACAGTAGTGACTTTCACTGAAAATACTGCTCAATGTTGGAAAGGAAGGGTCTTACTATGTTAAACACACACACACACACACACACACACACACACACACACACACACACACACACACACACAAGTCAGCCAATCAGAATAGATGAGGCTGCTCTCCTGATGTCATTTACATAATGATAAAATCACTATCTTAAATGTGTTGGCCCCAAATAACTACTGATGACACTGAGCATACACTCACACTCACACGCACACGCACACTGGCCGAGACAATGGCAAGGAGGTGAAACTGACAGTGGCGCATTCAGCCGTTATTTTTGTCTTTTATGTGTGTGCATTTGTGTGTGTGTGTGTGTGTGTGTGTGTGCGTGTGTGCGTGTATGTGTGTGTGTGTGTGTGTGTGTGCGTGTGTGTGCGAGCATTCCCTGGATTACTGGAGTGTAACTGTGGCCAGTGAGAATACGCTCTACTGAACCCTGTCACCAAGAGAGGCAAACACACAGAGAGAGGAAAACTGGGAGGGAAGACGAGGGACATCGACAGAGAATAGACAGGAGAAGCGAGAGAGAACAAGAATGACCAATGGAAAACTCTACAGGGAACAAATGAAAGACGGGACAAAAAGGATGTGGAGAAGAGGAGAGGAGCTGGGGGAGAGAAAAAACAGTGTACGCACCACAGTAGCCTTTATCTGCATCTGTGTGTGTGTGTGTGTGTGTGTGTGTGTGTGTGTGTGTGTGTGTGTGTGTGTGTGTGTGTGTTATTCTGTTTATCAAGGGGAAGGGAATTGAGATCCATGCACAGTTGTAGAGCTGCCCCACTTCACACTCTCATACTTTGATGCATTCACACTGGGAGCAGCCCAGTACAACCACAGTGGTCTGCTGGTACTACGGGCCACTGAGTAGACCTCTGGGCTCAGAGGCAGATTGGTAGAGTGTTGGCGCAGTTGTTGAGAAAAAGGGGAAGTAGTTCTTGATTGTGTCACAGCCCAGTGACCACTCGGTGTCCTTTAATGCATGGCTGAAGATTGCATTTGTTCCAAGTCTTCCGCTAAGAACCTTTGAAAAGTTGATGCTAATAAAACTACAAAGCCAAGCCTGTGGTGTTACAATTAGATGGTCGAGAAGTGATTAAGCGTTATTAATTTTGCTATAAATTAATTTCCCTTAAGTTTAACTTTTTTGTAATTAATTTAAGCAACAGGCCTTTCGAATAAAAATGTGACCCTTTGAATATCTAAAAAAAGAAACTACAGCAGGGTGTAAAAGTGTGACTAATTATCTTCTATTTTTTTTGCACACCATAGTCTATTTTTACATAGCATTTAAAATCATAGTTATTTTTAATAACACAATAAAATAATACGGAATACTTTAATGAAAGCATTTACAGTATTTAACTTAGAGGTTGCCCACTGGAGCGCACTGTCACTCAGCAGACTACTGCCGGGATACAAGTTCAAAAGAAATGCTGCTTAATTTGAGGTAATTTAAGCAAAATCTCACACACACACACACACACACACACACACACACACACACACACACACCCATTCATGTCGTGACCTTGAGGTCAACGAATGTCCTAACTTTTTACTTCAACAAAGCTGATGGGAAGCATGGCTATAGCTGTCATCTTTGCCACATCTTTGCCACTGCCTGCTGATCTGTGGATGGACCTTCTGCCCGGTGCTGCACTCTGTTCATAGTTGTGGTATACTTACGTTACGATGGTTTTAACAAGCACAGCTGCAGTCGTCTTTGCATGTTTCGCCTCTTCGTACAGTAGCATCTAATCCAGGGGTGGGCAAACTACGGCCCGCAGGCCACATCCGGCACGTTGGTCTTTTTAATCCGGCCCACCGAAGATTGGTACAGAATTGCCCAAATCAAATCATATCATAATTATGACTGCATTCATTTGACCTTGTCCTGTAATACCTGGCGGTCCACCAGGTGGCGCACTAGGCGCAGTGACACATTGACTTGATTTTGCGGAGGCCGGGCTGCTCTCTGTTGTTACTCTGCTGCTGCTCTGAACACATCTGCAACAATGAACGGGCCAAAGAAAAGAAAAGTCGACAGCGAGCGCCGAGTGTTTCATAAGGAACGGACGACTAAATACTTTTTCACTGAAGTCCGGTCGAAGGCTGTGTGTCTTATTTACCAAGAAACCGTTGCGGTTTTAAAGGAATACAACATCAGCCGTCACTTTTCCACCGAGCATGCTAATTGCGCTAACAACCAGTCAACGCGGGAACGGACGGCGACCGCTCGGAGGTCGGCAGATCGTTTGCAGGATCAGCAAAACACCTTCATCTGACAAACTGCCATCCAAGAATCAAGCACGAAGCCAAGCTATTTGCTGGCATTCAAATTAGCAAAGACCAGCAAGCCTTTCTCCGAAGGGGAGTTTCTCAAAGAGTGCTGGTAGAGACAACAGGTATCTGGTGTCCTGAGAGCAAGAACAAATTAGAAAAAATGAGCTTATCACGCAGGACGGTGACTCGCCGTGTTGAGATGATTGACGAAGACTTGGCTAGCAAGCTAAACAAAAAAGCGGAGTCATTTACATTATAATCCTTGGCATTGGACGAAAGTAACGACATAAAGGACACTGCTCAGCTTTTAATTTTTATCAGAGGGATTAATGACAATTTTGAGATAACAGAGGAGTTTTTGGCCGTGGAATCCCTGAAGGGGAAAACGCGGGGAGAGGACTCGTATGACGGCGTGTCGGGGGTCATCGAGAGGCTCCAGCTACCTCGGAGTAGCTCGCCAACGTTACCACAGACGGATCGACAAACCTGACTGGAAAAAACGTCGGGTTGCTCAAAAGAATCCAGGAGAGGGTGAAAGAGGACAACCCTGAGCAGGAGGACATTTTCTTACACTGTGTAAATCCGTCCTGCAGCTCGACCACGTGGTGAAGCCGGTTGTAGAAGTGGTTAACTTTATTGGAGCGAGGGGACTTCACCGTCGTCAGGTTATTAAGTTTCTTGAAGAAACTGACTCTGATCACCAGGACTTGCTTCATCACTCCAACGTCCGCTGGTTAAGTTTGGGGAAAGTACGTCAACGAGTGTTGGAGCTCAAACAGGAGATTATCTCATTTTTGGAGCTACTTGAGAAAGCTGACGATTTTCCTGAGCTGAGTGACACAGATTGTCTTTGTGATTTATCTTTTGCTGTGAACGTACTGACACACATGAATGAGCTGAACGTGAAGCTACAAGGGAAAGACCAGTTTGTCCATGAAATGTACACAAACGTCAGAGCCTTCAAAACCAAGCTAGCTTTATTCTCAAAGCAAATGTCAAACAAGTCATTTGCTCATTTCCCCACACTGGCTACGCTGAAAGACGTCCTCGACATGAAGACATACAGGAAATCACTGGACAACCTGCACGGAGAATTCTGCCATCGGTTCTCTGATTTTGGAAAAATTGACAAGTCACTTCAGCTGGTGTTGTGTCCCTTCAGCTGGTGTCGTGTCCCTTCAGCTGGTCTCTTGTCCCTTCACACAAGACCTGAAACGGCGCCACAGGAGTTTCAGTGTGAACTGATTGATCTCCAATGTGACACCGTCTTCAAGGAGAAGTTCAACTCTCTTAAACTGGATGAGTTTTATGCTTCATTAAGCGCAGCCACATTTCCAAACATCCAGAAGATGTCCCAGAGGATGCTGGTGTTGTTTGGCGCTACGTATGTGTGTGAGCAGACTTTTAGTGTGATGAACACCAACAAAGCACCTCACAGATCCCAGTTGAGTGATGAACACCTCAGATCTGTTCTGAGAATTGCCACAACAAAACTAACACCAGACTTTGATGCACTGGCAAAGAAGGGTGATCAACAACACTGTTCCCACTAAAAGTGAATGTAAGTAATAACACTGTAACGCCTTTTTTATGTTTATGTTTGATATGTATGCATCTGGTGCTGGCCCGGCCCGTCTGTCAAATTTTAAAAGTCAATGTGGCCCCTGAGCCAAAAAGTTTGCCCACCTCTGATCTAATCTCACAGCAGGAAGACCGTGCTGGTGCTTCGGCTGCTCACCTGGATATAATACCGAGGCTGCTCACAAGTACAACTGGCCAAATAAATGAATAAATAGAGATGTTTGTGTGTCACATCATGCTTAGACAGCTAAGAAAGATCCAGTGGCTGGTTCTGTTTTAGAAGTGGCACTCGGGCTCCATGATTGTCAACGTTTATTTCATACACTGGTAGCACAAACAACGAACAGCTGTGTCAGAAAAAAATGTGGTTACTGCAAGCAGCTAATTTACAACATTGTTCTCATATAATTTCACAAAACAAATCGAATACAAATCCCCGGACCCGATTTAAAATTTCACTAATAGCATAGTGAAGTTGCTTTTTCAATGTTTTCAATTATTCAGTTTGCAAGGTGGATATATGTGATATTTACAATATGACAATTATCCTCACATCCACCAACCAACAAGGATTTCGTATTAATACACCGCTCTACTCTTATTAATAGTCCCTCCAGGATCTTGTGGTGTTTTTTTGTGGTTGTTGCGATCACAAATTATTGATCTTAATTAGTTTATTCTCAAAAACTGTTTTTCCATTGGCTGTTTTATGTGATATTGTGTGTGTGTGTGTGTGTGTGTGTGTGTGTGTGTGTGTGTGTGTGTGTGTGTGTGGTGGTGGTGGTGGTGGGGGGGGGGAGAGGGGATTGAATCACAGGGAAAAATTGTAAGTAAAACAAAAATGTTGATTATTCTATTTCCTGAAACCTAATAAAGAAAGAGTCATATATCACCACTTTCTTTGAGATTGAGCATTCTCATCTTGTATTCTATTTTTTGAACTTGACGAACCATGAGCTCAACATTGGAAGACAAAAATCACAGACAGTCTGTGTCTGCAATATAGAATACATGGACCACATATATTGTAAAAATAAGAGCTTTATGTGTGTTTTAATTTAATTTTCATTTATCACATACTGTAAGCAAAAAAAAACAGTGCAAAATACAACTGCAAAGTTGTATAATAAATAACATATTGTATGATTAGAGTGGCACAGTGGTGCAGTGGTTAGCATTGTCACAGCAAAAAGGTTCCAGTCCCTAACCCTAACCCTTTCTGTGCGGAGTTTGCATGTTCTCCCTGTGCCTGCGTGGGTTCTCTCCGGGTACTCCAGCTTCCTCCCACCATCCAAAAACATGCAGCCCCCCCTCCCCCCCCTCCCCCTCGTGACCCTGTTCAGGATAAAGTGGGTATAGATAATGGATGGATAATTAGAGTGACAGTGAGATGTGATGATTTATTGGAATGAAATCATATTTACCATGAATCCGATCACTTGTTTTGACGTTTGCAGCCTTCAGACAGCATGTGGTTTGTTTTGATTGTGAGAGAGGAGTTTGAAGACTGTAAATGAGCAGTTATTTTTGTTGATAAAGCACATTTATTTTGGAAAGGTTGACTTTATGCCTGCATGCCTTCAGCAGGGGTGAATTTATGGGGAAATCACAGTATTTTGCAAACTCCTGCAAATATTGCAGAGATTGGTTGAATTTGCATTAAATATTGTGATAACAAGATGGAATTTCCTGGAGGGTCTGCAATGATCAGGAGTTTTAATAAGTAAAAAAAAATCATAGCATATCAGATTGTTTTTATGCCTACATCCCAAATTGCTTTTTGCTCATCCAAGTAACCACCTCTATCTTTGAAAAAGAAAACCTAGTGATGTCAATGGTGACCGCGGTAGCTTCACAGAACAGACAAAACACTTGCAAAACTTTTCATCATCTCTTTAATTCATCCATGATTAGCAGTATTGTTTACATGTAAGACACAATGTAATTAAACAAATGACAGAAACAGGTTGAAAAACTCATTCATTATGCATGCATGCACTTATTCTAATTACTGGCTCGGCTCTGGGATCTGATGCACATGTTTTTGCTTAACACTGAAGGCCCAGGCTGTTGTTATTATCAGTTTGGAATTATAGCACTGATATGTGTAACTTTCTGAAAAGTCAATGAATGTCTTTAGATGTTTCTGCAATGCATTGCAATCAAAGATCATGTTCACAAATTATTACCAGTAATTTTGAATCTCCTTCAAGATTATTTCATCAGGTTTTTGGCTTGTCAAGATGTTTATCTGCCTGTAACATTATTATGTGTGTGTGAGAAAGAAAGTGTGTGTGCATATGTGTTCCAGGTGTTAGTGAACACGAGGGCAGGCTGAAATGACTTAACCCTGTTAACCCACAATGTGTGTGTGATAAAGTGTGTGTGTGACATGTTGGGTTCATTCAACCTTACTCTCATTTCAGCTGACACTTAACATCTAGAATCTGTCAGATCAATTATTATCACAATCTTTGGCTTACATACACACACACACACACACACACACACACACACACACACACACACACACACACACACACACACACACACACACATGCACTGTGTGTTGGTGTTGATGCAGGGATTGTGCTATTTTATTGTGAAAATGCATCGCCTTCTCCACGCCATTCATTGGTCTGACTCCCTGCTCTGTGCAGCTTGATGTAGCTTCCTACCGGTTTCTGTCAAAACTAGAGTTGGTGTACTTTTAGCGAAGCAGACCACCGAGCCACATCTGGGACGCTCCTGACACACGCCGTGGTGTTTGGCGAAATCCAGACCACCCGAAGACAGCCTCTGACCACACCAGTCACATTCAGTGAACACTGTGGTCTGTACACATTCATGCCTGAATTGACCGTTCAAACCAACTTAAGCAGACCAACAATGCCGACGGCATTTAGCATTCAAAGGTGAATCTCGTCAATCTCTGCACGTTGACACTGTGGAGCTTTTTGATGAGCTCAGTGACGTGCTAGAGAGATGCACACGGCTTCCCCAAAGCTTCTCAGCTCTGTGTTAGCTTCGGAAGATTGTGTCCGTTACAATTCAGGAGCTTCTCAAAATGTTCATTCCATTGTCCAACAGACTTCAAAGTACAGGTCAGCACTTCTCCTGCCTGAATGAAACTACCAGGTCTACCCTGCATATTCCACTGAACACAATCCGTCCTCTGCTCAGCTTCACCAGGAGCGTGTCAGAAGCATTTTGTTGCCCGATTTCTGTGCTTCTGTCGTGGGCAAACTTGTTTGGTCTGTTGTGTGTTTATTGTTGTCATTTCCTACTTTGTGCTTGCAGCCTACAGACAAAGTTAATACAGCCTGCTGTGTTTTAGTCATTAAAAACATGAATCCACCTATTTGATGAGTAACTATTTCACACGCGGTATCTGTAGCGGGACCGCAGGAGTAGACGGTGATGGAGTGATCTGTTTTTACGATCGGAAAGTTGCACACGGGTGTTTTATTTTGAAATTTGACCGGATTTCCTCCGACTGACGTCCTGCCCGGCTGCTCTGCTCTATTCGGCCTGCCACGGTCTCCGGGTGGCTTTTGTTAAAAAACAGACTCGTTGCCTATCTTCAGCGTTGTGGTGCGGTGACCCGCTTCTGGAGGCACAACGGGTAGGACGTGAAGCATTGACTTCAGTGAAGGCGGTTCACTCCGGCAGCCTTGTCAGAGACGGAACCAATGGAAAAAAGCCTTCAGCCTCCTGAGTCATCAGATTATGGGCTTGAACCTATCTGAGGCGAAGCAAAAGTCCTCATCCTGGTCTCCCTGAACTCTGTTTAAATATTCTGAAACAGTTACACAACACACCAAGTGCAAAATTAACGCAGAACAACACTGCAAGAGCTGCACAGGATCGCCCAGCCCAGAAAAACGTCATGGTGGAACCCCCTCACTGCTGCTGCAACAGAGCAAATAGAGCCATTAAAGTCGGAGAATTACACATACCATTCCTGCTGGATGAACCAGAACGGCTGCAGGCTGACAGTCCTTTACTGGCCATTAGCCATGCAGACACATTTACAGACTTCATGTCAAACAGTTACCCTGCAGATGCAAAAGCACTTGAAATATGTATAGAGCTACTTTATTGTTTGAATATTTGCTTATTGAGGCAGAGACATGATGCTTGAGGGAAATAAAACTGAAAGACACACTCTTTGTAGAACAGGATACTATAGAAGGAAACTGCTTATATGTTGTAAAACAGGAAAAACAGAACAATTTTGCAAATGTTGTCATATCAAATGTGTGTACCAAATGTGTCATTGCACTGGACAAACATGGGCTACACAAAGATGCTTTCTGGAAGGTCTCTCTTTAAAGCTTCACTGATTGGCGCCTTCATTTTTAGATAATGGAACGAAACAGTCCAAATTTGCTCAATGGAAAAATTTACCTGGGTTAAACTAACATGAGGCAAGCAAGTAGTTGTATCGCATCTCACTACATTTGACAGAGATGCACTTCAATCAGAGAAACACGATGGAACATAATGGAATGATAATAGTTCCCAAATCTTTGTGCAAATTGTAGAGTTTTTTTATGAGAGAGAAGTTGGAACCTTCTGAATGCTGTTGGAGTTTGTTGAGAGGAAATCAAAGCCTTTCAGTACTGGTTGAGGCATACAAACATGGTGATAGCCACCTGATTGAAAAACCTCGACATTCTCACAAGGACGTTTACAGACTGAAGTATGCAAACCCTTATTCTCCAAAAGATGATAAAAGAAATTCAGTTCATGTTGTCCAACACTCGCCAGTCACTGCTGCAAGGCCCTCACTATGTGGTACACACTCTTCTGTTGGGTCGTTTACATACAGCAATCAGGCACAAACATCGGCCAAATAATACACTTCCCCACTTCCAACAAATCTTTATGTTCAGGCTTGGACAATCTGCGTGAGTCAGAGTATTGACTCTCAACTGCATGCACAACAATAAAGTACTTAGTAAAAATATGGACTGAAACCTCCTGTATGTCTGATTTTAATGGCTACAACATGCTGAACTTCTCACATTTGCCTCACCTGCAGGAAATTCACAGCACAACCGATAAGAACGACACTGAAATAATTAAGTCCTGACTTGGTTAACATTGCTGAAGCTTGTAGGGCAAAATCACTATTGATGTGTCAGTTCTGCCTGCTTAATATTTAAACGAAATGTAGGTTCAGCTGGTCAGCTTCAGCAGACGTGATGCATCGCAGGTCTGCAGTCTGGGCTCTTCTTATTTCTGTCTTTGCAGTGGAAGGACTCGTTTGTAGCTTCTTAATGGGCAGCTTGAGATAGCAAGAAGAGACAGAATTAGGTGACCTTTCAACTCAGTGGCTCAACTTTATATCTTGAGAATACAGCCAAACACTTTATACTGCATTTAACCTTTACTGAGTTCAGATTGAAATGCAAGCTCCACCACCTTCCACGTGTGGTCTGTATTAACAATAATTCTAAATTATTCACTTCCATTGAGAAATCCTTTTATTGAGCCCCAAAGATAAATGTAAAATTTTAAAGCTATAGCATCTCCCTGAAAAATGCATTTTTGCTCAAAAAACTCTTCCGAAATTATCCTGTCATCAAATTTTGAACAGTTTAAGCAGTAAAACTATTAATATAGTTGCTGTAACCTTCCGCCCTTCTTTTGTAGGTGATAACTCGCTCAGGAGGGCCTAGAAATCACATCCCTAATTATTTGTTTCCTTCTGCTCTTTATTTGATTTTCCCTTCTTTCACTGCCACTTTATTTTTCAGAGGGGCAAACAGTGCCTTTTCACTTTCCTCGTCTCCAGCCTCTTTATTCTATTTTTTTTTCTTCCACTTTGCTCCGTCTCCTCAGTGCTCAGTGCCCTTTCATCTCCTCTTCACTACCTCTTATTGTAGCTTTCCATTCTTCTTTTTCTCCATCCCTTAACCTCTGGTGCTCTCTGTCATCTCGGTTTTTCTCTTGCTTTGTTCCATATATTTTTGCCATCACCCCCCCACACACGCACACACACACACACACACACACACACACACACACACACACACCCTTTATCCTCCACACAATTTTCTCCCCTTCTTCAATTATCTTACATCCTTTCTCTCTTTACTTTCCTTGACCTTTCTTTGAACATTTATCTTCACCACACAAAGTGTTTCCTCAACGTCTCTGCTAAGAATTGTTCATCCTCTACTATTTTGCTCAAATAGAATCTTTAAATTTCTTCCCTTTTAACACATGAAATGAGTCGATTGAGGTCATCTTAAGTGATCTCTTGAAACCACAAGGTGAGTTATACAAATAACCCTCAAGGAAAAAGCATTATATGGATGACAAAATACAGGAATCTAAAACTCAAAAAAAATGATTTTTGTAAAAGTCTAACAAAAAAAAAAGAGATGAGTTGATCTCAGCAGATTAGCTGTCAGGTATTCAGTAATCTGATCTTTAAACTATCTGTGCCCTGTTTTTCTCCCATTCGGTGACATGTATTGTGAGTCTCCATGAGGAGCACACTGGGCCAGACTGACCACTGCCACTCAAAGTCAAAGCTCTCCCTGACGATGGAAAAGATATGTGATAAAGATGGTGAGAAATGACTTTTCTTCAACGCGTGAAGACTCCTGTACTCTTCTGACAGCACATGTTATTTGAACCTATAGCGGTTGCCCTCACATCTCATGTGATGAAGGTGCTGGAGAGGCTGGTCTTGGACCACCTCAGGCCGCTGGTGAAATCTTCACTGGACCCTCTGCAATTTGCGTACCAGCCTCATGTGGGAGTGGACGATGCCATCATCTACCTGCTGCAACGAGCTCAGTCTCACCTGGATGGAGCCGGTGAATCTGTGAGAATCACTTTCTTTGATTTCTCCAGTGCATTTAACACCATCCAACCACTGCTGCTGAGTGAGAAGCTGCGGGTGGTGGGAGTGGACGCGTCCACCGTCTCCTGGATCACTGACTACCTGACAGGCAGACCACAGTTTGTCCATCTGGGCAGTGTGCTGTCTGATACGGTGGTCAGTGGCACTGGAGCTCCTCAGGGAACTGTTCTGTCTCCCTTCCTGTTCACCTTATACACCACTGACTTCCAGTACAACTCAGAGTCCTGCCATCTGCAGAAGTTCTCTGATGACTCTGCAGTGGTTGGGTGTATAAGGGATGGACGGGAGGATGAGTACAGGGAAGTAGTGGAGGACTTTGTGGAGTGGGCGGGAAGAAATCACCTGCTCCTGAATGTGGCCAAGACCAGAGAGATGGTGGTTGACTTCAGGAGGAAGATGACGGCTCCACAACCGCTGAGAGTTCTGGGAGAGGAGGTGGACATGGTTGAGGAGTACAAGTACCTGAGTGTCTCCATCGACAACAGACTGAACTGGAAGACCAACATCAACGCTGTCTACAAGAAGGGGATGAGTCGACTCTTTTTCTTGAGGAAACTTCGATCCTTCAATGTGTGCAGCAAGATGTTGGAGATGTTCTACCATCTGTTGTGGCCAGTGCATTGTACTTCTCTGTGGTCTGCTGGGGGAGCAGCATTGGAGCCGGCAACACCAACAGACTTAACAAACTGGTTAAGAAGGCCGGCTCCATCATTGGCTGCAATCTGGACAGCCTGGAAAAGGTGGTGGAGAGGAGGACGCTGAGGAAACTGTTATCCATATTGGATAATCCTGACCACCCTCTCCACCACCTGCTGCAGGGACAGCGGAGCACTTTCTCCAAAAGACTCCTCCAGCTATGCTGCCACAAGGACAGATACAGGAGATCATTCCTGCCCACTGCAATAAGACTGTACAATAACTCACCTCTGGCAAAATCCATCACACAACAATAATACTGTTGTCTGTTGTCTGTTTTTCTTGGTTGTTTAGATATAAAAAAAAAAAATGCACTATTGTTTAGTTAGTTTTAATTTAATTATTATATTCTATTTTATTTTATTCTATTTTATTGTATATACTGTGCATTTTTATATTTAAGATTTTTTTAATGTTATTTTATTTCTTTCCTGTATCTATAAATGCTGCCGTAGTGAAAAAATGTAGCGAAAAAATAGTTTCGTGTTTTGTTTCATCCAGAATTCAATTATTTCATTTTGGATATTTATAATCCCAGTGATGAATCCTAATGGTTTTGTTGACATCCTTACCATAAAACATGGCCACTGTAAGGGAAAACCTTCCTTTTCTAGCATCAGTACCCCATAGGCTGTATGTTTTGAAAAATCATGACTGCTGCTGAATGGTTTGCACTTGCGACACATGGTTGTGGGGCGTAATGAATATTGCATCCTCGAATGGCACTTCCTCATCCTTCAAATTAAATAATTTTTACAGTAAAGTTTATCTCACTTTACTGTTATCAAATGACATATTTGACAGCCTGTGACTGACAGATAATCTGATACAGAACAAATCACCTGCCTCCACTTGGACTCGTCTAGTGTGCCAGGACACCAGAGCAGAAAGTGTTGGGACAATTGTGGGGGTCGGGCTGGGGCCTCTTCACTCCCCTGCTTATTTGCAGCTCCAGGCGGTAGCAGAGATCCAAGAGAATTGCCCTTGCTAGTGGAAAGAGCATCAACAGCCATCTGCAGTCCTTGAGGACATGCTCTGTCCTCAAGGCCACTCCGATAACAGAACACGGACTGTTGTTGCCTATACTGTAGCTGTGGGCCTTCGGGCTCAGAGTTTCTATATCATAATTAAAGACTGATGAATTGGAAAGTTATTTTTCCACTCAAGTTTAAACTTCTAAAAGATTTGTACATGGTTATTAAGTAACACACAGGCATACGAATGCATTTTAACATGTAGTTGTTCATATAAGCTCTAATTTAATGAGTGCTGAAATTTCCACTTTAAAATCAAGTCTGATTATTTGTTTTCCGAATTAGGCTGAATGAATATTTAGCTCCCACTTGCCTCACTCTGAAGCAGCACTGTGTGGACGTATGAATGGATGTAATTATCATTATTTCAGCCATCTTGATACTGTCTCTTGTACTCTGTGAGAAGTCAGTCCATTGGCATTGTGGTTTGCTCTGTTTTCAAGGTTTGTCTTAGTTTTTTGTTTGGAATATAATTTGATTCTTGAGTGTCTCTTTGTATTCCCAAGCAGATTTTGAATCTTTGGCAATAATTTTCCTGTTCCTGAAAATGAAGGAAAGTCATATTTAGAAAGATCCAGACACACATTGAGAATGCCTGAGACTGAGACAGTACCCAATGCTTTCTAACCAAATATACCATAGCAGCCTGAACGTCTTTTCAACTTAGTTATTGTAGCAGACCAAGCACAGATTGGTTAGAATTAAAAGCTACTGGACACTCTGCCTCCCATTAGCCTGGTATTGTCTCTTTTGTCTCTTTTCCTCTGTGTTTAACTTTGTAGACGGTCCCTACACTCCTCTCACAGCCAGCTGTACAGAAGAGGGTTATCTGTTCAGCTTGTTTTGATTAAAAGTAGGTAATAACCTGTGATTGAAGCTCGTTGTCAACATTCCCACTGTAGGAATTAGGTGTTGTTGTGTTTTATTGACGTTTTGCTGATGAGGTATTGATTCAGGAAGTTCAAATTTGACAATGTATTGTCCATCTTAACCGAAGTTGTGTCTCCATGACTTCCTGTAAGGATGAGTACATTTGCTGCAGTGTCGCAGAGAGACACTTACATGAAGCAGAAGGACTGTTTTGCTCTGCGGTGAATGATAATCCTGAAAACGTGATCACCTTTGCTGCTACATTGTAAGACATCTACCCGGTGCTGGTTGTAACAATCGTTGTGCTCTCATTATCAGCTTATATTAGCCCTTGTGTTGTCCTTGGGTCAAAATGACCCGCAGCTGTGTTCAACCAAGTTCTATTTTATTTTCATATTTTTTGGGATCATTGGTGACAAGGAGGTTGTGAGGGTTTCTTTAAAGAATGATGACCAATGATCCCAAAAAAATATAAAAATATAGAAATAAAATAGAACTTGGTTGAACACAGCTGCGGGTCATTTTGACCCAAGGACAACACCAGGGTTAAGAAAACACTGAGATACTGAAAACTACTCCACGCACATCTGGGCACACTGGACAGATTTCCATTGTAAATATCTATTTTGTTTACGACTTTTTCTGAGAGCTTGTAACATGCAAAACCACAAATGGCCAAAAGAGGCCTTTAGTGTTCTTGTTGTTCAAGTCTTTGAGTGATAGTAATCACATCTTGTTCTAAGCAGTTAAAGTTCTTTCACAGTGGCACTTTTTTTTCATGACGACAGCAAATCACTTCCACCAACAGTACAGCTGTGCATCTGTAATGACAATCCTTGCTCTGCATGGTCTCCAGGGACTTTAAGAGATGGAAACTGTGCTTATAAAGAATATCCCTTTGTGTCGTAACAACAAGAGCTTCTATGGCTGTAATGATTTCTAACCTTGTTTTCGTTGCAATACATCCTGCTACAGTTCTGTAGGTCCAAGAGAAATGTATTATCTTCAAAGAAAATTGACACCATTCTGAGAAAAAAAATACAATTTTAGCCGTTCCCAGGAACTGCTTCTTTCAAGTATTCTTGTATACCAGCACAGACTTATCAGAAACGTTACTGTGCTGCTGAGTACCTTTTATAATCACATAAATACCAATACCCAATGTGCATCACATAAAGGATGTGTTCCTTTATGTGATGCACATTGGTAGTCATAGATGAGAAGTGAATTCGATTTACAGTAGTTATATAGCATTTGACCATATTTAGTGTGACTCCCGTACACTCTCTCACCTACTGCTGGTGTCTGTAATGCAATAGATATCGGTGGTTACATCAAGGATATTAACATTTATCCCAGACGTTTCAAAGTATGTAAGACAACTTAGTACGCCCCTGTGTAACATGAATAAAGTGTCAGCAGACTCAATATTTATCATCTTACAATAACTGTTACTTTTAAGTAGAAGAGTAGAGTATTTGATCTTGTATATAATTTAAAAAGTTGTATTACTACATTATTAACATTATTATTATCAATCTTTAAAAGAAAAAAAATGATATGTCTTTATAATACGTCACAGGTGTTCTGTTGGATTGTAGTCACGGGTGATCTTCTTTAAAAACTCCTGTGTGATTGCTGCACTGTATTGGGGATCATTGTCGTGTCCTACCAGGCTTCTTGACACTAGGAATGATGTATTCCTTCAGTATTTAGACATTTCAACATTCACAGGTTCATCTTTAAATGTCAACTCCCCTTTACCAGCATTAGCACTGATGAAGCCCCCCTTTGAATCTACTCCCACCTTCATGTCTCACGGTGAGAATTAACAACATGTCATCTTGTATCATTTTGTGAGCAATAATTTTTGGATGCTCAGATGGTAGAGCGGATTGCCCACTAATCGGCAAGGTTGGCAGTTCAATCCCCAGCTGTAAAGACACTGTTGTGAGAATGCGTGTGAATGTAATCCGGGTGGCGAGCACCTTGCATGGCAGCTCAGCTCCATTAGTGTGTGATTGGGTGAATGTGAAACAGTGTAAAAGCACTTTGAGACCGCTGAGGTGATAAAGCGCTATATAAGTGAAGACCATTCACCATCTCTAAAACATCACTTTCTTCAGATAATCCTTGCGCCACTTATTCTGTTTTTCAGTGCAAGATTGTTAGTTACTTAAAAGTGTCGTCATTTCTTGAGGACAGCAGCTGCACCTTTGTATCGGTAGCCCTCTGTCACAGCTTCCCTTCTTATGAGAACATTGTGTGATTTCAGCGAAAAAAAAAAAAAGGTTATTGACAACTTAAAGCAGAAAAAATAGACCCACTTCTACAGTCTCTTCTCTTCTTCTCTACGCCTCTCTTTCTGCTCTTCTCGGACAAGTAAAAGTCACATCACAAACATCCCAGCATTGCATATAAAGAGCTGGATTGAGATGCATTAATCGGTGGCTCTGCTGATCACTACTACTATTATATATTATATATATATATATTATATTATACTACTACTACTACTACTACTAATAATAATAATACCTCACTAATCTGTAAAAGTGTGGTAACTTAAAAATGTTCCTGCTGTGACAGTAATTTGCAGTTGTTTCTTTTTTTTGGAATCTGTCCTAAAACTGCAATCTTGAATAATTGCACACAAAGTTTCCCCAAAATTACAATGCATCATCAGGAGGAGGCAGCAACTGATCCACTGAAAGTACAAAGAAATGGCTCATTATAGATAGATAGATAGATAGATAGATAGATAGATAGATAGATAGATAGATAGATAGATAGATAGATAGATAGATAGATAGATAGGATCGCACTCTCCTGTATTCTCCAAAACACAAGTGGTCATTTTTTACTTTCTTTTTTTTAATTTATTTTTTTTACACATTTATATGAGCAGTCATACATCGTACATATGCTGTTCAAAGCTGTGAATACGCGTACACACACACACACACACACACACACACACACACACACACACACACACACACACACACACACACAGTCATGTTCCCATCACTTCAGAGGACATTTCATTGACTTACATTCATTTCCTGGAGACTTACCCAACCCGGACTGTAACTTCTTCTCCTCCGAGCCGAACTTTAAACCCAGTCTTCATAATGACATTTGTTATGGAGATTTATGCTTTTTGTCCGGCGGGCAGGCCCCCCTCAGTGTGACTTGTGTAAACATATCTAGGTCCCCACAAAATGAGTAATACAAGCACACACACACACACACACACACACACACACACACACACACACACACACACACACACACACACACACACACACACACACACACACACACACACACACACACAAGTGACATCTGGAGTGTTTCTGCCTCACTGCTATTGTTGCTCTCCTGGTCGGACTGACAGCTCTCTCTTTGTTTTTTTCTCTTTTTTTTTTTATAAAAATAAAAGCCCTGTGTATTCAGCCGTTGGTCTGTGTGCTAATGCGCTAGAATGCTCCAGACAAGAGATCTCCTTAATTTATGTATGTGTGTCTACCATTAGCTGGTACTGATTAAGGAGGCGCAAAAAGTTGATGATGTGCCAGTCGCCCGTATTTGTGTCACCTTCAATTACATACTTAGACCACTGAGCCGTATGTTTGTGTGGCTGAGCGTGTTTTAGCACATACCCAAGGAGAGACAAATGGAACTTTCTTAAAACTTTCTTAACCTTGTCCGACACCAATCACATTGAATGACACCGTCAGAGTCTATTAGTAGTATCTCAAAAATCACAAGGCGTGCATGCTGTTCCTGCAGAGTGATGCACCTGCGTCTTTCACTGACTATGTGCAGCCTTTCTGATGAAAATTTTGACTGAAGAGCTTTGACATAAAAAAATTCTAGCACTTTGGATCAAATCAGTCATATAAGTCATGTTTTAATGACTTTGCAGTTTGCAGAATTGCTAAAAAACAAATTGCACAGTTTCATCTCAAATTCAAGCATTAATAAAATATGTACATTAAAAGTCAGAAACATGGAAGATACAAGTTAAGCTGCTGATTCTTGCAGGGAACACATTGTGAATAAAGGTGAAATGAAGAGAGGAGTACAGCAGGGGTCTTCAATGTTTTTCAGGCCAAGGACCCCCAAACTGATAGAGAGATGGAACAGTAATATTTTATAAAATATATAAACATTTTTTATATTAAACTGGAGGAGTGCAGGAGGCTTGGAGGGACAGGTCCAGGCTAGTCTGGCGCTGTGAGTGAACTGGTGTCCAGCTTGAGAGAGCTCCTGTGTGTCGCTGAATGTGTGCATTTCTGACTGAAAGATAACATATTCTGCCTCCATTTATCCATTCGCTACAATATGTTGGATTCATTTTAATGTGTATTTAAAGACGTTTAAACTTGTGGAAAAATATGTTTGAAAAAAAAAAAAAAAAAAAAAAAAGCAAAATGGTCTTATCAACCAAAAATGTCACAGACCCCCTGCAGTACCTCCGCGGATCCCCTAGGGGGTTGCGGACCCCCTGTTGAAGACCTCTGGAGTACAGTATTAAAAAAAAGTGTTATATTAGAACATCTTTGTAAAATTAGCACAGCATATCAGTTGTGTTAAATTACAACTTATTTTTTAAGTTTTAATAATTTGTATGTGTTTATTAAACTGAGAGAACCATGGGGCTCAAAGTTAAAAAAAAAAAAAAAAAGAAGTGACCTAGCTTTACAAAACAGACATTCTGTGACTGTATGTGACTGTAATATAGAAACAACGACTACATCAGCTTTCAAAATAAGAGCTTTAGATGCTGTTTAATTCAACACATTCCTGGATGCTCAAAAACAAAGTGCAGTCTCTTACAACTTGACGTGTGTATACAATTATTTTAGCATACAGCAATATGTAATCACTTCCATTGATAATAAGCATTTAATTAGGTCATTTGAATGTAAAGACCAAAATCCTTGGCAAAACTATTTAGTATGCCACAAATTCAATTTTAAGGTGACAGGGTTGAATAAAGATTTTACTTGGTCATATGTCAGTCATGTGTCAGAGTAAGTGCTTAACCGAATATTATTATTTTTAATGCAGGGTTAAGGATTTTTTTTTTAAACTTCTACCGAGGAGGTTGTGTTTTTAGTGCAATTTGTTTGTTTGTTTGTCTGTTTGTCAGCAGAATTACAGAAAAGAAATACCGTCCCAATTTAATGAAACAATAATTGCCATGCTCTCACAATGTGCTAGTAATGCACTTATGATACCTTGTAATGTCTTCTATTCCCATTCAGAATATGCATGTATTTTATTAAATAGCTTCATCAGGAGTAGAGGTTCCCCGCAGTCCAAAATGCACATCTGCAATAGCATCCAAAAATGATACATCAAAGTTGCGAGCAGTATCGGGTAATACATTACAGTTGTAGAGGCTTGTTGGTGATGTGATACCAAAATACAAATAAGAGGAATTATTCTAGTCCAAGTGGACAAACCAATAGAAACACATCTGTGTCACCAAAAGGCAAATTTTGTGTGGATACGTGTGATCCCTTAAGGTCTAATGCCAAACTATTACTTGAGTCCCACTATCAGGTCTACATTTTTCATATAATTGAGGATATTCACGCACCCCAGAGGACGAACCCTTTTCTGTGTTGGTCACCATAAGCTTTCCTGGAGTTCTTTCATCTGGTCAAATAGTTTATTCCACACAATGTCTCATTAGCCACTGAACAGATTGTCATACTGACTTTACTGTAAACATGCCTCGGAGAGGATGTTTTCACAAATGCCCCAATAATATCATCCATAGCATAGTTTCAAATCATAAATATCCAAGCTTCTATTTGTTGTGACCATGTCTTCTGTTTTCATCTACAAGTCAAATTATGCATCGTAACTTGGTTCATGAGGGCCATCTCGGAGTTGGCACCCAGTTTGATATCGTTTAGTGGAGTTTGGTAGAAATATGTCAAGCTGAGATTTGTTTTTGTTTTGCTTTGCAGATTCCTCTGATCAAAGTTGGAGTGCTGCTCCCCACTGTGATGAAATAGAACCGTAGGACTCCCTCCATTGGGCAACTCGACTGGAATTCACAGAAAGACACAAGAACAGAGGTACGCAACCATGTGCAGACAGTCACACACACACACACACACACACACACACACACACACACACACACACACACACACATTTCCACACAGTGGCTGTGATGGCTGGCAACCACCGCAGTTTGAAATGAAAATTGAATACTGACCATTCGACATAATGCGTCTCAGTTTTGAGAAGAAAACTTTCATGAGCAGGACCTTTTCCTGCTCCATATTCAATTACATAGTTATGCACAATCATACGCAATCACACACCAAGCACGAGACCCATGTGTCATTTATCCCTGCAACATGTAAACATGTTCCTCAGTTGCTTACTAATTAAAAAGGATGAGTAACCAAACAGAGCTACAGAAAAATCATTCAGGCAGAATAAATAAAGTTGCAAATGCAAAGACAACCAAATTTGTACACTGCAGAATCACAATAAAATTCATATTTAACTGCATGCTAAAGGGTTGTTCCACCTTTTTATGTCCTTGGTGTGTTTTGTTTTTTTATTCCTATGGTGATGACTGGATCTTTTGGTACTTGTGGAGATGTGGGAACACAGCATCATTGCCACAGCAGGATACTGGATGCGCAAAAAGTGCTGTCAGACAGGTTGGAAACAAGCTGACAGAATAGCCTTTCTATATAAAACCCTATTTCTGGAGATGACACCAGAAATAATCACTCAAGGGACAAATGTGAGCATGCAACTGTGGCAGGATACTGCAGGCAAAAGATCAACCAATATTAAATAAGTCATTGCCAATAAATAATTGTACTGTTTGCCATGGTTTTACCTTTCGATATAACCCTATTTTTAGATGATGGAACCGCATGGTGGAAATCTAAAAATAAGAAACCAGCTTTATGAAAATAGATCTTTATGAAAGGAACTCTATTATAATTGTAGTAAATATTTGTCACACTTTGTTATACCAAAGTAGCAGCTGTTGTTGTGTCTATAAAACAACTTTCTTAATCAGAGTAATTAGTATTAGTTTGTAATTTACTCCATTAGTGATTCAGGGTGCCTTACCCCAATACATGACTTCTGAAAAAATTGCGCCGCCACAAATAATCTGGACTCAAATGGAAGCGAGTAGTTTGAGGATACCCAGTTGTCGACCAGTCAACAAGCCATCTGTCCACCAGTAAACAGTTTTGGTTTAGTGTCACTGCACCTGTCTGGAGCAGCGCCAAATAATGACAAATCTCCAGTGCAGGCTCGGATGTGCCGATGCGCTCGTCGGTTTGGGTTAGTGCACCAATGGCCTCTTACTGCGGCCGTGATGTTAGTTTGGAAGGGTGTGACGCCCCTTTTGGCTGAGATTTAAACTGAGATGCTTTTTTTTAGAAAAGTTCTTACACGCTCGTCTGTTGTAACGCAATGGCATTCACTTGCCCCGCTATCGCCTTCCATATGCCAATTTTGTTAGGTCATGTTGCCACTGCGTCTGAAACAGATGAGTGAGCTGTTTGATGAATTCATTTCTTTTGTTTAGATTTAATTTTCTTCCCTCAAATTAACAAAACAGAATGTTGCCTTAATATCTGTGCCAGTGCAGTTTTATTGTAGCACCTTTGCAGTTTACTATTATCAATGACACATTCCATCGGTCATGTTTGGCCGTGTAACTATTTGTATGAATTGCGTGTATCCCTTTCAGTTCAGTCAGTAGCTTTAAATGTCAGCAGAACATGGTTTGTCTCATCCAATGTGAAATATATTAATTGATGCTGCCTGACCTCAATCAAGAATAATTACACTTTTCATCATCCATCATCGATGAACTGACCAACCTATACACTCCTAATAACCATTTAACTAACACTGAACTGAAAAAGCAGATCATTTTGTAAGATAAGAACACATCTAATTAAGTCTGAAAACCTGATCCTGTCGTTACCACGTCTGCTCATCTTTCATTTACAGACTCTACTCTTCCATCACTCTCTCGTATTGATTTCGATTCCGTCCTCGTTCAAACACTTATTTCATGTGATCTCTCCTTTTGCCACCAAAGAACAAGAAACCTGCTGAGAAACAGTTTCTCAAATTGAGCCAGACCTTTTAAAACTGACCTTTGATGACGTTTGTTAGATCTGAGCTCACTGCTGTGCCTTGAATTCAAACTTTATATCTGGAATATAAGGAAAGAAAAATATGTTCCATAAAACAGTTCTCTAACCTTCTTACATGTTATGTCACAATACTACAATACAATATAATACAATACAGTAACAGGAACAGAGAAGAGGAGGGTCTGGCCCTGGAAGGTCATGCTGTTCATATGCTGATTGGAAGGGTTGGGCCGATTGTTCTTGTCAGGCTCGTGTGTTCTACAGCTTGCTTTCTCTCTCTCCATAACTCTTTCACCCTCCCAAAGCACTTCACATGAGAAGCAAATGGAGCGCCTTTCAGAACCATCATTAAAAAATCATTATCATCTCTCATCTCTCCCTGACCTTTTACTCAGTAAGCCTGGCATCAAAAAGTTCAGCGCCATCTATCAATCAGTCCATCAAACCGTGTGTCTGCATGCACTTTATTTTAATCCAAAAATTCATCCAGAAAATGTGTTGCCACTAAGAGTGAGATGAGAAGTTGATTATGGCACCAGATGTAAATAACCCTACAGTTCACACATTAAGTCTTAGTTTTGTTGTTAATTTAAAAGTAAACAGAATTGTTTAATGTATTCCTATTCATGTTTTTAGCCATTCTTAAGCCTCTAGGAATAACAATGTGACCATGTTAGATTATTTTATTACATATGAAATACTTGTCAGAGATATTTAACAAAGCTTCACGACCAGACGGTATAACTTTTTCATAAATCGCCAACCAATGTAGTGTTGAAGGATTGCTGTAACTTTACATTAGGCAGCGAACTTTGCATACGTATGAGTTATGTCTACCATTTTGTTGCGTTGAACGTGACAGAGTGGCGGTGTGAAGATCGATCAAGCTGAAACCCACAATGACGTCACTGACTGGTTTGTGAACTACCCCTTTAAAACCTCCAGTATGGTACCTTGCGATTTTGGAGTGGGAAGTGACCATATGTGTGACCAGACGAGCTGGGGGGGAGATTGACACTATTTTATGAGACAAGTTGAAAAGGAGTCTATGGAGCTGGACGTTTTTTGGTGTCAACATCTAGCTGCACTCAGTGGTATTGCACTTCGTTTTTCAGACCCACAAGCTACGTTCACTTTTATACACAGTTAATGGCTGGACCCCGTCCCTAGTGGCCCCTCAATGGTAATGCACGTCTTCATACCCGAGTTTCTGCATGCATTTTGAATTTCTCCTGGAATTAATATAAAAACTAAGCATTGTTTTTGAAAAATATGTCCTCATAACGTACACTGGGTTTATTTTAATATATAAAAGCATTGAACAAAGTATAGAGCTGTTTAAATTAATGCCTGAACATGGCTGTGTGGTAACAAAATTTCAAGCTATACAAAAGCTCTTTCACAATTTGTAACTTGTAAGTTTCAACCATAAAAGTTGATGGTGTTTTGTAACTTTTCTTTTATCCTAAAAGCCTAAACTGTAGAACATTTTGGGAAGAATGTCAGCCGTCTTATCTTAACCATGGTTATTGTATTGCGCTTTTACTGCAAATAGATGGCATAAAAAAGTGTCCACTAGTGAGGACAACAGGTCTAAGTTAAGCAGACTGATATATATGCTGTCGCGAACCAAAAGTGTCATGTCTTCATATGAGGACGCATTTTTCAGAGCAGAAGACTACTTCCATTTTTAAATGCATTGTATGGGATCTGTACTGTAATACCAATATCTCCCCTCCAAACAACTCTTTTCTAGGATCTATTCTAATATTATAAAATCAATTTAAAAATTGAATTGATGGGAAGAACGAGAAGAAGTTCCTGTCATTCTCATTGTCAGACAACAGCCCTATAAAAACTGGTCTGAAGAGGAGAGGAGCTGTTAGGGCAAGACAGACTTCTATCACCGAGGCATTTTTCAGTGGGAGGCGATATACAGGACAAAGAGAGAGTGTAGCTCTGGTGACATTTATATCGGACCGTTGGCAAGTGATTCACATCTGTTAGAGCTTCAGTTTATTTCTATACTTGTCTTTACGGGTGTCCCTTGCACTCTTTAAAGGACACACTGACGTTTTATTCACATCGCTATAAATAAATATGCCACGGAAATAAGTTAATGTTATTATAAAGTAAGCAAGGAAATAAATAGATGCCACAATAAACAGCCTCATAGAGATCAGAGCAGCAACTTTTGAGTTCAGCTTGTAGAGAGATTTTTGTCCCTGGGATGCCCTCAAACCAATCCAATAAATGATTGGCTGTTTTATTGCCAAAACTGTTATTACATTTAAATAGTTTACTGTATAGGCAACCAAGTTTACCTTACCAAGGCCACTGACCCAGTCTCATTTATTTTGAGAGACAGCTGACAGATAATTGATTATTGATATTTATTATGGGATTTATTTGTTATGGCATTTATTTATTTCATCCTATATTTCACTGATATTCTCCGGTTTCCATTTGAATAACATGGCATTCTATATTAAACAACAAGCGTATGTAAATGGTTGATTCCTGTCCTCTGTGTATTTTTATGTATTCATAGCCAAAGCGAGGTAACATTGAACATGCAGTGCAGCTTGATCAAACGGTTTGACCTGTGTATTTATATAGTTTATAGATGATCCTCTAAGAGCACCGACATTCACAAGATGCTTAGAAAATGAAAATGGTCTACTTTTGATTTCTTATTTCTAAAACACATCAAACTTTTGTACACAAGAAGTATCAGTAGCCACAACTAACTCTCTTTAACAGCACAAAGCACAATGGCACCCGACAATTTGTGAAAGCTACACAAGTGAAACGCTAATAATCGTCCATTTTACAAACTTTAACCGCCAAATTCTGGATATATTAGATATCTATCAAGGTAGCGTAACAGTATGTTGGGTGGGAGATTCTCGGTTGCTTCAGTACATTCTAAATGAAAAGATAGATGGAGAGCAAAGAAAAAGAGACCAGAGATGCAACGGAAGAAATAGTTTCCAGGAGAGGAGCAGTCTGATAGATTTTTATAAAAAAAAAAACTAAAACAGTAAAGATCAAACAAATATTGGCCTATCTTGTAAAATTTGGTGAGTGACTGTTGTGGATATACTGGCCTGACTCTTTAAAAACACCAATACAAATGTTTAGTTAGCACTAATGGTTAAAGATAAAAAGGCAACTTACTTAAGGTTTTCAGAGACAACATGATTCAGGTTAGAATTACTAGTTTGTTAAGGTTTCAGACCCTTCGTCATCATGCTTCTAATAATAATGCTTCAGAACAGACATACAGCCCACGGGCCGCATCCGGCCCACCAGGGGGTCCAGCTTGGCCCGCTGGATGACTTTGCTAAGTGTGAAAATTACAGAAAGCCATAAATTGCATTTCTATGAGAATATGGAGGTTCATGAGTACAAACATTTTGTAATATTTTTTTAATCGATCCAGTAATTGCTTCAAAAACAGCGTAAATGTGATGTCTGCTCCGGAGGCAGCAGCGCTCGCTGCTCACTTTGTGACGCGTTTCACATCAAACGTGTCACAAAGCGAGGGAATCTGCAGAGGAGAGCCCAGGCAGATAAACAGTGGGCTGATGTCTGAGTTTTTGGTCTTTATGTTTCTAGTTTATTGTAGAAAGACCTTAAAATAGGGTTTATCATCCAAAAACATTCACCAATGATTCAAACATAGAGAAATATTGTTGTTATGTATGCGTTATTACGCTATGATTTTACTGGTCTGGCCCACTTGAGATCAAAGTGGGCAGTATGTGGCCCCTTAACTAAAATGAGTTAGACACCCCTGCTTTAGAACAAATATAAATCATTCATTGACAGTCAGAAATGGAAAACAAACTGCAGCCTCCTCCTACTCTTCTACAGTAAAATAATGCCTCCTTCTTCCTCATTTTCTTCCATCCTAACTCCTACAGCTGATAGAGAACTCAAATATATATATATTTGCTGAAACGATTGACGCTGTCTTTTCTGTTGGGAGGCCAGTCTCCATGGGTAGACATTGTCCACAGAACTAATTGAAAACTGTTACCTGTGTATGTTAGAAACATTTTGTTATTATTGTTTAATCAAAAGTCCTAAAAAAAAGTCCAATATCCAATAATATTGATCTGGCAGTAAGGTTGGTTGCCCAATAATGTGATGACAGACAACGCTCAACATGCCACTCAGTCCGGGTCGTCCCACTGGGACAGTCCTGTTGGACCCTGTTGTGTTAGCTGTGTCTGCCCTGGTCTTAATCGTGATATGATTTTCATCATCTGCTCTTCGTACCCGTTGGCCTTGAGTGCTCTTTGGACTGCTGACACTCCCTCGCTCGATCCGTTTTCACTGGCAAGATTTGTTAATATTCTATTGCATTATAAGTGGTGGTTGGAGTTCAGTTTGAGATATCGCTCTAGTTTTCCTGCACATTGTGTTCTTCGTCTTCCCTACTGAACCGTTTGTCAAGAAATTTAGCATGGATATAGGGTGTGACAGCATACTGTTGGTGGCAGTAACAGTGATATTAGTTATTGTTTTATTTTAAACACATATGACACAACAATGATCATTCTAATATCTAATATCTGCCAGATGTACAACTCTTTAGCATTCATTTTCCATACTTAACTTTATTTGGGTGAATAACAAAATTGTAGTCATCCACATACTTTGACAATGTCAGCTCCCCTCTATATACTTATGTTTCTGCACTGCACTCTTATGGTATTGAGTCATAGACTATTTAAGTTATCGTTGTCTCCCTTTATTGATTGGTTCCAAAATTGCATGTTTTATAATAAATATTTCTGCCAACGCCTTAGGCCTCTATAATTTGATTCCTTTATTCTCAAAAGTTATAAACGAAGAAGGCATTCTGGGAAATGCTAATTTGCTTATCCAATGACCTCACTCTCGTCCCGTCCTTCTTGATAGATCTCATCGTTCTAAAGCCCGTCTTTGCAGGGAATCGCCAGCAAACTGTACAAACCATACCATCGAAGCTGCTTTCCTCCCAGGAGTCTTGTTTCTTCCACAAAAGTTTATAAATTAAAGAGGCTATGACTCAAAACCATAAATGCAGATGTTGGGAAGTTAGAATATATAGCCATAGCAAATCAAATATACCTTGTTTCAGCAACGGCTGTGTTTGTCGAGACTTTTAACTAGCAATTTGCAAGTGCTGAATCAGTGATAATAAAGTTAGTATAAATCAGTGATAATATACTGTAATATCCTGTTTCCCCATATTGTTTGGCGCATTGCCAGTAGAAATCAGCAGTAGGTGCAGTGATTCATCTACATTTGAACCCATGTATGGTAATCTCAACCCAGCATGACTTCTTTTGGCCAAAGCTGGCCAATTTAGCAAAAATTTGATTCTGTAACAGCCCTTCACGTTCATTTATGTCTGTTTGAGGATGAATCCTTATGACTGACTACATGAAGTCAGGACAATATTCTGTACCACCAGCAGTTCAAAACTGTCCACCTTTAAGTGGTTTGTGAGAAGAGAAAAGTCCAAACTTCTGATTTTGTCCAGACCTATCTCAGCTGTACTTTGAGGTTAATTCACACAAGCAGGATAGCATGGGGCTATTGTGTAATTATTTGCTGAGAACTGAGCTCAATCGCCATGAAACTATTTTGATCCAAAACAATGAGCAATTTTCCTTCATAAACCAATTTTATTCAGATAAAAGAAGGAAGTTATTTTGATACTGCTGAATTTCCAAGGTTGAGATTTATTTTCAGCATCATGCCGTTAATGCAGAATGTAGAACACAGACCTGGTGCTATTATTGAAGGCCTCTTTAAAGCATCATTTTCATTATGCCATGGCATGTCTAAATATCTAGATTTGATAGTTATGCATAATTCATGATGCCTTTCTCCTCTCATGTTCTCATCTAGCTGCCATGTTTCTTTGCATCATCCATCAGCCACTGCTGGTCAATTAGTGCAACTATTAACCTATACAATGAGTATTGATTGATCTGTTGTCGCTTACACTAAAAAGTTCATATTTGTCATCATGCCAGTCCGTTGCTCATTGTGTTTTCTAATCAAAATGATTCATCAAGCATGTTGGATAATTGACCTATACAGTAGATAGATTCATTTCTAAGTGTGTCACTTTTTGGCATGTTTGGATGACGACTCCAGGCTGTTCTTTGTTTAATGTGGTACACTGGTTCATTTTACATTGTGTGTGTGTGTGTGTGTGTGTGTGTGTGTGTGTGTGTGTGTGTGTGTGTGTGTGTGTGTGTGTGTGTTTTCTTAAATACAAACATGAATTTTCCTCTGTGGTAAGGCATGGCTAGTATTTATTATGAAGTGGATGTATTATCCATTACCCAATAAATCAGCATTGTTGAATATAATAGATACATTTTTAATACACTTAACATTACTTTACGATTGTCATAATTTATTTGGATGGATAATTTAATATAAATTGAAATATATCAATGGAAACGTGCGAGACTCATCAGTCACATTGCTCCTTACAACGTTATCAGCTCAGTTTAGTACCTGTTCAAAACTCTAATAAAAAAAAACTAATTAAATTAAAAAAGTGTAGGTCGAAAAGCTGTTAGCAACTTTTCATTAACATTTGTATTTATTGTGTTTATTTGAATATGGATTGATACAGGAACTGTGAAAGTTCAGCTCATTATTACATATACTTATGCTCTTTCACAGTGTGTGCTGCTGCAGCATGTGCCTATTAATATTGACAAGTCTTAATTTACAAGTTATTCTGAAACTACAAATTTCCAAGTTCAGAAGGTGAGGCAGAATGACAGAGGGACATGGACAACAGAAAAGACAGGGACAGTTGGTTTTTGATCAAATTGAATCAAAATATCAAAGAGTTAAAGTAATACGTCATAATTATTTTATGCTTTTGCAGAACCACTTTACAAATCGGTCTGTGGGTTCAGTATCTTAAGCCTAACATTTAATAATATACTCTTGTGGCATTATGCTATTCACCTGCTAAATTAGAAACTAAAACAAAATATATATATGTATAATAAACAGTTTAAACATAATAAAGGCCAAAAAAACTAAACTGAGGAGGAATGAGTGCTTTGGGACTCCTGCAGTTTTCTAAATGAATCTCATTACACATATCTCCTTCACTGTGCTGGGACTTTGACTTCACTACCACTTACACTTCTCTCTGAACTGCACTCATGTATCTACCCTAAACACTGATAAACTGAAACTATTTAAGCGCGTTTCCCCAGAGTCTTGTCCTCCCCTGCTCATTAGTTATATAAGTGTTCTGTATTAGACTTTTTACTTCCCATTATTGATGTTCATATCTCGATTGTCTCATAAGAGATGATCATGAGGGTTTAAAGTAAGGCTAGCCTGACACAAGGCCTTTTTTAATCTTCTGATATCAGCTTGTTAATGTTGTGAATATTTGCAGATTCTTCGCCAATCATGGCAACAATGATAATCTCTACCAGCTGATCGGAAAGTTGAATTTCAATTTTCAATTCTGGGTATGTTATGTAAAGATTTAAACTTTTAACCTTTAAACCTTTGGCACTAATTCAGTTAATTTCAACATTTTTGGTAATAAAATGCTCAGATCTTGACGGACAGTTTAAAAACCTCTGCTTTTTAATGTATTATATCATATTATATTATATCATATTATATCATATTACATTACATTAAATTAAATTACGTTACATTACATTACATTATATTATATTATATTATATTATATTATATTATATTATATTATATTATATTATATTATATAGCTTCCATATAAATCACAGTACAAATAACAAAAACTTACATAATAGAGAAATGTAGGAAAATAGGATTAAAATAGATGGTTTTAAATACAATTATTTGTAGTATTATTATTATTATTATTATGATTAATATTATTATGTATTTATTTATTTATTCATTCATTGATGGCCTCATTATCACTGCCTGGAACTCAGTTATGAGAACACTTCTACTGTCAATATATATGTATATACATATATATATGTACATATACTGGGTTCTTCACTCAGAATACTGTGTACATGGTGAGGGCTGGTACTTTAAATTTGGGTCTCTGTAAAAAAAACATAAAAGCCATGATTATAATAATGAGCCATGATTAAGGCCTGCCCTGGTTCATTCATGTTGGCTTCTTTTGTTGTTACCACGCCAGTTGTGGCTCCTCTCTGGGATTTTATACCAGCAGTGTGACACTTGAATACAGTAATCCCAGCATGCCCATTACTGTACTTTATTCTGCAGTAACTATTTTTAAATGTTGCATTCAGCTGCCTCTGGCTGGGATTTGGCCTACTTCTCTTTCAGCTCAGTATATGTGAATATTTCAAGATATAGTGAGCTAGAAACACTGCAAATATATAACTTAATGTTGTCTGCTGCAGAACAATAAATTGAGTCATTCAACAAGAGTCATCAAGGGCTATTTTCAACAAAAGGAACAACAAATAGTCCTGCAGCAGATAGTCTGGCCCCCACAGAGCCCTGATTTCAACATCAGGTAGTCAGTCATGAGTCACACGAAGAGACAGAAGACAGTGAGACACATTAAATCCACAGAACTGTCTCCAAGACCATAAAATGTATTTATTTTCTACATTTTGTGCAGTGTTTTAAACAGTTTGTATTGACATGGTTTCATGCAGGAGGGAATGAACTGGTTAGGCCTTAATAAAACCATTTGTCACCTCCTTGTTCTGGAAAATATAGATGATGCAAGAAAAAACAAAAAAACATTTGTAGCTGCCATTTGTAAATTAAGGGCTTAATGAAGCTTGAACCTTTACAGTGTTTAGGTTCAAATAATACTATGAAAGTATTATTTTAATTTAAGCTAAAAACCAAACAAAACAGCAAGAGAAACCTTATTAAAAGGTACAGTCAGTGAGTCTGTACAAATATTGTTTACCTTCAGTGGTCTATCAGAAGCTCCGCCCCCAGATTCATGGACACACATTGCAAATACACTCGCGCTTAATATAAACAACAACAGTGTGTAACGTAAACACAGGGAATTTTGGACTCCTGCATGTCTCATGTACTGCTGTGTTTACAGGCCCACCGAGTTCACGTGCACAGAGGTCGCTCTAATGTGGCCCACCTGTCACGCAGAAACAGAGCAACATCTGTACCTGTTTTCATGCTAACCTCAGTTTCTCCACCGTCAAAAACCATCTCCGACGTCAACGCTGTCCTCCATCGTTTCCTCATCGTATCAGTTTCTGTTTCCCAGCTATCTTTTATAGCCATTATATAGCTGAGAGTCACTGCCCTCTTGCTCAACTGCCCCCCCCCCAACACACACACACACACACACACACACACACACACACACACACACACACACACACACACACACACACACACACACACACACCTCCCCTACCCCTTATTCCCCCAGTCCTGCACCACTCAAGCACGAGTGCTGCTTGTTGCCGATTGGCTCGGTCCGAGACACTTTGTGTGTGATGTGTGTCTGCAAACACTTTATTTTTTTTATTTTTTTTTTAGGGCACACAAGCTAGTTGACAAAGAGGAAATATTTGCTGGATTTGGCAAAAAAAAAAAAAAAAAAGTATATCTGATTAGAATGGCAGACTATACCTTTAAGAAACGTCTGGGTAGATGATGCATAACACTGATCCCAGTCTCACTGGAGCCTCTCATTCTAAAATTGCTTCTACTGTAATCCATGCAGGGTAAAATGTGTGGCCCAAATGGCTGATATTTATGTTCATGTACGATAAATGGAATGATGAATGCCACTTTTATCGGCTGGCTTGGCAAGTGTTTCCCAACAACATGATGAATGGTCAGCATTAGACAGCTTTCTTAAAAGGCTTCTGTCAGAGCCTCCACTGGCCCTGATAGCAAAATCCTCAATCTGAAAAAAAATGGGTCCTGCAGAGAGTGTGATGGAAATGGTGCGTCATAGAGCCATCACCGTTTGGAAAAATACGTTTTAGTTAGTTTGGAGGGAAATTCACCACCATAGTCAGTATGTAAATAAATGTCTTATGGTCTGACAAATAACTGAATATGATGAAAAGTACATTTAAAGAATTGGTAATAAATGGGTTTAGATTATCTGTCAAATTACATATATTTTTGAAACATTTTGTGCATACCCTTCACTTAAATACCTCTGGAAGCCTAAATTCTCCAAAAAATAGTTGACTAATATTTAATCTTTGAGTTTTACTCATTGTGTATATATTACAACTTTTTTCTGTAACTATTTGCCCACTGTTGATAGATAAAATTAATCTCTAACTGCTGCATGATTTGTGCTGACAAGATGTTTCTGACTTAGTCAGTGTGTCTGATGAGGCATCCTCCCTGACCCGTCTTGAAAACACAGACCTGGTCAGCCATATTTTTGTAAATATATGTAAATAGTGAATAAATTGAAGCTGTTTTTATTCTGCATTTTTTTTTTATGTTGATTTAGTAACTTCACAAAACACCTCAGTATAGTTTTTTTTGGCAACTGTTGCTCAAACAGGAATAAATAGTGCATTCATGAGGACTATTTTAAGTGGTGGATGTGTACCCATTGGGTTTAATGAATATGTCCCACAACATAACGGAGCATGTGAGATGTAAACAGAATAAAAAAAAAAGTAATGTCACTTACTGCAAAAGCTGTGGCTCACTGATGTGTTCAATATCCTATAAACACAAAACAAACAGAAAACCATGTAGATTACAGAGTGCTATCTGTGTGAAGTTGAATCATGGGTTGTTTTTGAGGCATTTACTTTCTAAAAAATGAAGAAAAAAAGCTAGTTAAAAACACAATTGACCATTGTTGGTGCACAGTCCTTAAAAATACCAACTTGTTTAATAAAAATCTGTCCAACTTCTCACAGAGATCCAGTCCTGAGGAGTGCTACCAAGTTTTTCTGACTTTCAATGGGAAGTTTTAGCGTCTCGTTGTGTATTGTGACGTGTCGGCTCCTCCAGGTGCTTTTCCGCCCTTACAACAGCAAAAGTAAAGGAAACAGGAGACAACACAGAATTTATCTCACGGAAACTTCAGATGGTGCTCAGGTGGATCTCAACAAGACAAAATAATAAATGAATGTGCGATAAACCCTGATTCTAAAAGTGTAAAGAACCTCACCTGATTTTAAGTGCACAGAACTGTTAGTCGTTATGCATCTTTTCGTCTTTAGTGCGCCGCATGTTCCAGTCAATTTACAAGAAAAATAATTTTACGCACTGGTCAGAAGTTACTCTCATTGGCGCCTGTCTGTCGTGCTCCACCAAACCATGCACTTACCAAAAGCCCACTGGTAAAGAGGCATTCAGCCCCATATCTCCCCAACTTCCCCCCTTAATTAGGTGATCAATTATTAACACACCAATAAACTTCCTGAATAAGTAATGGCGTTAAGGCTTATGTGGAGTTTCGAGCCCACTGCCCAGACATTTGGTCAAATATTTGTTGTTGGTGTCTGTCGAGAGACGGTGTTGTTTATTGGCTGAAACATTGAGGTAATTTTAATTTTGATCTTGTCATTTACTTTAGCTGAGGGAACAGTGTTATTAAATTAGATTTTGGGTTGGTGTGCCACTAACAGATAACAGAAAAAACAACAACAAACCCAATAACAACAAGTGCAGGCGTCTGAAGAAGACTGAAAGTTTGGAGGTGGTGAGTGCTCCTGTTTTCTCTCTGCTCTTTTAACTCTTTAGGACATTTTTTTCTGCTGAACTTTTAAGTTCTTTAATACATTTTCAGGTATGCAGTGTTTTTTTTCCCCCCGTTTGTTAGTTAAAATATGTTGTTCTGTCTGAGGCTGAGCTGGAAAAACATGCAGGTAGTAAGTATTACAAATAGTGAACTTGCAAGTTCCTGACTTACACTGACAGTCAGGCCAAGGCAATCAAAACAATAGGCTCGTCATTGAGGGCTAAAGTATCCTACTGAGGTTTAACGTTTCATTTTCAGTTGATGGACAAAACGGAATCAGCTGCAACAGACTTAAATGTGAATTCTTAATGTGCTGTATCTTGAAAGAACAAACGTGTATCTGTAGTTTGTGAGAAAGATTCCTTTGAATGTTGTAACAGTCATGTTTACACATACAAAGAGGTTTGTATGTATTCTAATCTATTTAGTGAACGTGGGCATCTGTGTTTTCTACTTGCCAAATGTGGAAATAAGGGCGATGTTGGAGCACACAGATGGGTGAATGAAATGGAATCAGATGTCGGTGTTAGTGTTTACAGAGACATCTGCACACTGGGAGTCATTAGAGTTTAGGGGGTTTATTGATAAAAACCTTCTTGTGTGAACTGATCACCTCAGCTACCATAAAACGGTGAACAGTGTAGAAACGCTCTGAAAAATGTTTCAGTCTTTTGCGATATCCGTTTTATAGCAGGATGGTTTTTATAGCGCTACGTCTTTTAGTTTTTATAGACTCACAGCTCCCTGCCGTCATCTACTTCTGTTTGAGTAAAATAGACCAATATTCATATTTTCAAACGGACATGGTAATACAAGCCAAACTGCATGTGCATTGTTGTGCAGTGTTGTCAGAAAAGTATAGCTCTCAGTGTGTTTCTAAACATGTGAAACAATTCAGGGATGACTGAGATGACTGAGTCATTTTTTTAAGATTTCAAAATATTGTGATTAAATTGGAATCTAACACTTGTATTGCTCTGCTTTTATTTCCACTTAAAAAAACCTCCTCAAAAATGAACATTTTCACACGGTTTAGTTTCATCAGTTTAGTGTTTAATTGCATCGATAAAATAAAAGATACAAGATCAATAAAATACGCACAAAAACAAACAAAACAGTCATCAAAATATACAAATTCTTGACCGAGAGAGAATTCTAAAAAATGCCAAATTTAAATGACTAAAAAAACTCTATATTGATCTACATTTTTTATTATAGCATTACATTTTTAAGTGCAAATTTACATTTTCCTGTTTCAAGTATTTAACCTCAATTTCAGATCAATTGAGTTTCTTTATTTGACTGTAGTATTATAGTTTTGTGTGAAGCAACTCATGACATTACCCACTAAATTACAAATGCATTTATAAGTGAAGTAGTAGTAGTAAAGCTTATAAAACAATACAATAAAGACTTGTATGACGCTTTTGTTTTAAATATTATAAACAAAGTAAATCATTTTGAGAGGTTATTTGAGAAAATATTATGATGTTGAAAACAAAACTGAATCAGCTGCAGTGAAGCGCAGTATCTTGAAAACACCAAACTTGTATCTTTAGTCTGTATGAAAAATGTCTTTGAGTTTTGAATGTGGCCCCTTGGACAGTATTTATTATGCCTATCTATATATTTAAATTTGATTGTGATCCGAATCAGATTGTAATCAGATGTGATTAAACGCTCTTCTTTGACAGTGGAATAACTGTTAGATGGAAGCTGCTGTTCAGTTTTGGTGAAGCATGAACCTGAAAGGTTTAACCGGGATGTTTTTATTGGTAACAAGTTCAAGAATGAGAACGAGATTTCATTCTGTTGCTCTGATATTTGGGCTCTGTGTACAGTTCTCAGCACTGTTTACTTTTTACTATTCTGTATGGGAACACTAGATTGTATTTTTTTTTTTGTGTCACTTGTGCACATAGTGGACTGCCCCTCCCCTTCACCATAAAAAAAACAGCCTCATTTGCAAAAAAAAAAAAAAGATTGAAAAAAAAAACATAATACATAATTTTGGTTCAAAGGGAAAATAGTCAGATCACGCTGTGTGAAAAACAAGTTGCTTACAGTAAGGGGCTTTGAAGCCAAACTGTAGTCGTGTCTCAGATCGGGACTTTGTTTTCATCTCTTCGCCCTCTGTCTCTTCTTTTCTTACAATCTATTTTCTTCACCCTCTTTCTGCTGCTTTGGGATTCAATTTGTTTTAAATACATCCTGTTTGGCATGTTTGAAACCTTCCACAAAAGTCAGAAGACCCTTCAATTAGGAAAGTCAGAAAGAAAAGAAGGACTAACCTACTTCTTGTAACTATCAAACTACCTTTTTGGGAACACTAACTATTTGTAGGATGATCAAATTTGATGACAGAAAAACAACTGAATGAATTGGTTAATTAATTCACATTCTATGTTTACGCTGCGTGACAACATTTTAACATTGAACCTGAAGGCTGTAGTTCAAAGCACTGTTTCCCACAGCAGTCATTTCATTCATCAATTAAATCAGAATTTGCCATCACCTGAACTACAACCCAAACCTTCCCTATTCCTGAAACTTAACGGTGTTGTTTTAACCACTGAGGCAGATCAGAATCAGGGTTTTGAAGTCACCAATGAAGGACCTATTTGGTTGAGAATTGCTCGACGAGGTAATTCAGAGGAATGAATAAGTCCAGCCACAGCATAATTTGTACAGCGGCAGTGTGCGAGGTATTCATTTTCACTTTGCATTCCTCATCAGGTTGACTTGTTCATTTGGAAGAGGAGCTCCATCTGCCTCAGCCGTCGCAGCTCTTTCATCTGGCTCACGCTGAGCCATAATAACTTCCTCTTTTGTTCAATCTCTCTTTCTTTCTGGTTCTCTCTGCTCTCCCTTCACACCTTTCCTGCTCTCTAACTACATATTTCCCTTTCTCTACTTCTTTCATATTTTTTAATTCAGACTTTTTTTTATGAATCTTTTATAATTTTTCTTACTTTCTTCTGCTCCTTTTTTTTTTTAAACCATCTTAACCTCACCAAAGATCCCATGTTCCCTTTGTTTTAATCTTCTAGTCCTCTTACCCTAACATATTGTGCTCTGTTCTTCCTTTCACACCTCTGTATTCTGCATATTTAATGGATTCTATTTTACCTCTACTTTTCCTTGCTCTCTTTGACCCCTTTAATTTTTTTTCTCTTCTTTGTATTTTCACTACGTGTTCTTTGCTTTATATTTTGCACTGATCTTCACTTCTCACTTCTTCTTTTTTTGTATTTCCCTTTTGCGCCTACCAGACATTGACTGGAAAGATTAACGGGTTAATTTAGCTGTTGAGGTAATGTCCTTGGGCTTTCACATCTGTGTCATGAAAAAGTTCCACATTGACTGCTTAAAGGACCGTTGCAGATAGAACCGTAATGTGATAGCGGAGATCTACACCCTCCTTCTTCCTCAGCACACAGTGTGTTCGTTGTCTTCCAGGGTGTCTCAGTAATGAACGAACCATGGAACAAAATAAGCAGGTCTGTACCGAGTCAAAGTCAAAGTTTCAAGGCCATCTTATTTCAGATAGGACAACGTCTTAACAAAAGGCTCAGACTCAGAGCTCCAGTTTGTTTGAGGGTTTATTAACAATCCTTCAGTTATGTGTCTACACTACAATCAGCTGTTTGGAAAACAGTCAATGTCTCACTTTGCTCTCCCTCCCCTCTGTCCCCCATCAACCCACAGATTCGTGCTCCACATGCCTGCCCGAGGGCGGCTGACAGAGTGGTTGAAATATGTTCGAGGTTAGCTGACAAAGTGGCATTTTGTAGTCATTAAGGGTAATTTCATAATCAATAAAACACTTTACATAAAAAGAGACTTTCCTACAAGTGACAAGTATCAAATTGATTCGGATCACTGGCGGCTGTTGTTGTTTCTAATGAAATGGCGGTTCATTATATAAATCTGCAGTAAATGTCAAGTGAATGTCACAGTCTCTTTTGTTTTATTCCTATTTGCATCCCCTTCTGCGGAACTATGTTTCAATTAAGTGACATTTAACTTGACTGTTTAAAGATAAGAAACACTTAAGAAAACAAAGTTTGGAGGTATGCTGTATTTCACATCTTTTAAGCAAACACATTTATATAACAGTATTATTAACTGTGCTGTTATTGGACATTTTGGTGTTTTATGCGACATCCGCTGGTGTCCCAATGTGGTCTGATATTTCTTCCATTTAGAATAACGAGACAATTATAATTATATATTTTTTTATTTCAAATGTAACTTTATCCAGCTTCTGTTCTGGGAATTTTGACAGCTGTGACCTGAAGAGCAAAAATCTTTATTTCTTGCTGATAAGCGACCAATAATAAAATTCCTGTGTTTCCTGCCTCGTAAACTCAGTGACATTGTGTTCATTTCAGGGTGCAGAATATTGTTTCTTAATAGAGCCTCTTTTTTTTTTTTTTTTTAAACCTCTTGGATTTACTGACTTCATGAGTGAGTCGAGGGCGGACCTGCGTGCATGCAGCATTTTCTGTATTCAAATGATTTATCCCGTCAGTTTTATGGGATACGTGTTGTACGTTATGGTCATTTACTTTCACAGGAAATTAAACCAAAACGAGCTGGAAAAGTACGGCAGACCGAGTATTCTACTTACATTCATTAGGTGGACAAACACAACTAAATAATGGATGCTAATGTTTGTCTGTCTGCTGCATGTGCCCAGTACATAGTTGTTGTTTTTTCCTGACACAAGCCCAAACACATTATATGGTATGTTTTTCTCCGTTAGAACAATTTTTGAAAAAAAAAATTAAAGCAGCATTAAACCAGTGACTTTAGCTGTTTGATAGACATATTTTCTCTGCGACTTTTCGGTCATTTTTGGCAGCTTGGACCATTTGACATTATGAATTGCTTGCCACTGTACCATCACCCCATGTAAAATGAGCCTTCAGATATCTGCATTGTTCCAGACTTTCTGAATCAGTGTTGTAATTCCCCGCATTTTTTATAATTGAATCAGTATGAATAAGGTGAAAAGTCAGATTATCAGGCTGATCTGTTAACTACTGCAGGTTAAATTGAGCTCATTGGACACTTTTAGGTCTTACCAACTGTAGCAGATACGACGGTATGATTTGGTCTGTGATGGTCCAACGTTATATACAAACTCAATAAACAGCGTGTCGGCCAATACACCAACAATCAAAATTCAACCCCTAACTTGCTCATTACATCATAAAGCATGATCTATAAGTGCTTGTTTTTAGCGTATGGGCATTTATTTGCTCATAACTGGGTTCCGTATAATTTAGTGATTTTCTCCTCTGAGTTTTCCCGCTGCTAATGAGCTTCATTTAGCAAACACCCAAACAACAAAGTGGTTGTGATTCCCACCTTATTACCTGACTTCAGACAAATTGCTCCATGCAAACGATCTCATTTGTTTGCTTTGACAAATTCAAATTGAGAGCAGCCTTTTTTAATACACCCCGGCCAACCGGGATTGGTTAAGGGCGGCTATTCAATTATGAAAGTTTTCACATTGGTAATTAGTTAGGGCTGTAACGTATTGTTTTATGGCCTTGACTGTGCGTCCATGTGGGAATGAAATGTTTTTAATGTGCGCGTTGAGAGGATTTTGTTTGTTAATGCACTTATGTCTGTAATGAAGCTTTGCAATCTAAAAAGCAACGTGGATGACAAAGAGACTTGCTCACACACAGGCATCTCCTCAAAGACACAAATCAGTGCAGAGGACTTGTTGAAGGCCGTACGTGGTTTTCATGGATTCCAAGAGCATAAAATAGTTGTGGTGTGATTTTGCCATTAATATAAAAGTCTATTAATTCTGTTTTATGAAGACTGTAGCATGGTCTTATTGCAGGATGTGCACGGGAAAGAGCAATGCCCCTCACTGACACACTAAATACAGAACATATGTAGAAGTAAGCAAGAGAGAATGAAAGAAGAGATATGTTTTAATCTTAAAAAATACTAAAGTTATTGCTTTTACAAGAAAGTAGAAAAAAAAACAGATGTTTCATTTGAATTGCTTTTTAAATAAAGAAAACAAATATTACAATTAATTACAATAATTGATCTACTATAATAACATATAAACACTCAATATATATAAATACATAATAAATATAAACAATTTATGAAATTTAATTAGAGGTCTATCAAATATGGCAGGGGAGTTTAAAATGTTAAATAGTCTCATTCCCAGTGTTGTATTTCCTGCAGACATAATACATCCAGACATCAGAGCCCCTCACAGAGCAGGTTGCATCTGAGGTGTGTATTTCTATTTTTCCTCCCGCAACATAATACTTTTCATTTTTGACACACAATCACACATCGCACCCGTCGTTCAACGGCCGAGCCCAACGAACAAATAAAACAGGAAGCAATTTAAACAGACGTTTCTCACTGCAAATGAAAAGTTGTCATAACATGTATACAATATACTGCATGTTTTTAAAACTCATACTTCATCACTTTTCTCAATGTTACTTTTCCTCTAAAGCCCACACAATATCAGTAGAAACATGCTTTTATTTCACGTGAGTGGACATTTTCAGGGCAAAGGTTGAACAGAATGCCAAGACAAAAACAACAACAAAACAACAGAACACAAACAAATAAATAAATAAAATAAAAATAAAAGAAGCTAATTTGATCAAAAAGTGTCTCCAATAGTTTTTTTTTTTCAACAGCAGAATGTTCCATTTCGAATAATAAATAAAGAAATGAATTATACGGCCGAATTAAATGAACGTTTCTGGAGCGATGCCAACTCGTTAATGAGTGACATTAAAAAAAAAAAGAAAACAGCATTGGAAACATACAGGAGGGGACCGAAAGACACAAAGGATTCTGGCTTTGTGGTTTTTAGATTGCACACTTTGCTCACTCTTCTCTTTGCATTGGTGTGTGTGTGTTAACTTTATGGTTGCTGCCTGATCAACAATAGCAACATGCGTGACTATTTTATTGATAAAACAGCTGCAGCGTAATCAACTGTCAGTTTAACCTACCTACCTAGAAAAACACCCATGTAAACTATCAATGTTTTTTTTTGTATTTCAATTTAGTGTCAGATTTTCTGTCAAATTAAAAGCACATCAAAATTAGCCAAAGATGTAAAGTATGGGAGCAGAGAGAAATCTGCATTACGCTACTCTGCATTCCTTTATAGCAAGAAAATAATAAAAAAGCTTTTCAGACTTTTTATTATTCGTGTAAATCTTAAGGGACATCTGTAACTTCCTCTTTTCATCTCTTCTCATATTTGACTTATTGCACTCGTAAATGCTAAAGCACTCCGTCTCCCACCGTCCCTCCCTTTCCGACAATCCCAATTAGTCCTCACGGCTCATTACCAGCAAACCCCTACTTAACCAGAAGCCCTAAAACACAGAGAGCGGGATGGGGGGAGGAAGAGGAGAAGAAAGAGAAGAGGGTGGAGGGGGTGAAAGGAAAGATAACAGATGAACGCGTTGATGGGGTCCGTTTAAAAACCGTTACCACATGCTGGCATTTAAACCCGCTGTACCCGCAAAACCTTTGACTGTTCCACAACTATAATTACCGCTAGTGCACAATATTTTTCAAGTGCCACTGACCCTTGTGTATGTTATTGAACGCCCCACTAACAATGCAGTGAGCGGCTTAATTGGAACGGTTATTAACGACACAGAGGTGAAGGGTGAGGAAGGAACTGAGGAGGAGGAAGGTGAGGCGAGAGGATGATGATTTCTTTGTCTCATCTTGTGCAGATAATAAAAAACAACCCTCCAGCTGCTACAAAGACCGAACTACAACTCCAAAGCTCTGCCGGTGGCCTCTGAGGGTTCAAGGTTCATTACGGCCCACAAGTGTAGTAAAGACTGAATAATACTGTATAGTGACTATTTGGCTGTTCTTTGGGCCTCGTGGGGATGAAAGTGTAATGAAAAATGTCATTAATAGAGGGCCATGGGGTCATTAAAATAAAAAGGGCTTATCATGTTAGAAGAAAAAAAGAGACGGGCTCAGCAAATCTCACAGAAAAGTTCACATTTAGGCTGCGAAGACGAAACCATGTGAGATGTCCAAAATGAAAAGGGTTTGTCCTCTGGAGAGCATGAAGTCAAATTTGTGGACAGCCATGAGCTTGTTTAATCGTTAATGTATATACAGGGAGGAATAGTGACAGCAGTAGAGGAAGTAATGGATGTGGGGATTACAAAAAAAAATGGAAGGGGGTCATCTCATGAGATCCAGGAATAACCACTGCCATGCTCAGGTCATCACATGTTCAATACTGAAACTGGCACGTGAGCCAGACACAAACCAAAGCTTCACATTTACATCGCACCACACGAAATATTTTTCAACCCACCTTCGTATTAGAAAAGTTTTTTTTTTTTTTTTTTTTTTTTTTTTTTTTTTTTTTTTATGGGGGTATGTAGAAGCTCTGCTCAGAACAATAACTTTAAAATGATTGGTTATACATTTTAAACTATGCATGTTTCTTGAAGAGAGTATTTCAACTTAATCAAAAAGATCCAGGTTAAGGCTTTTAGTTCTTCTGGGCCCAGCTACTGCACAGGAATCAATCAGCCTCATCTTGCCTTCAGCTGGTTCAATATGCGGCAGCAAAACTCCTCTTACCGAGTACAGAATTGATCGTAAGATTCCTGAGATTTGTTTTTAAAGCATTGCTTAGGTTGGCACTGGTTACATCCTGAACATCTCATCCCCTGGTCCACCTCCCGTTCCTTCAGATGTACTGAGCAGTCACTGCTCTTCCTTTCATGGTCCCAGATTAAATCCAGGGCCAATTTTCTGTTTTTGGCACTTAAACTGTAAAATAGTCTTCCTCTGTATTTGTTATCTTCAAAACCAGTTGAGAGAGCCATCTGGTATTTTTTGCTTTTTAAAAGACCTAATGAAGACATAAGTGGTCACATATGTTATTTGTTTTTTATTTGTTTGGTCTCTCTGAAAGGTTTTGTTATTTTAATACAGATATATGTTTTTATCATTGTACTTTTATCAAATACACATTCACATCATTTTCTCTCTGTACAGCACTTAGGTCAACATTATTTATTTTTAAATGAGCTCTCTAAATAATATGATTCAATGACTGCTTCAGAAGACGAGTTTTCAAGAAACAAGATGCTTGATGAAGTATGGTTTAGACAGGCAGTCAAGATGATTGTAATAACCTGGAGTTATTATTTTAAATTTCCACCTAAAAGGGAAAAAAAAAAAATCACATCCCCAAATTTTGTCAGTCAGTAATAGCTGCACAACAATGAAGCCAAAATAAAAAAAAATGTTTCTATTAATAACACTTGGGACATTTTTGAATCACCATCACTAGGACGGAGTGAGATCTGAAAAGCAAAACAAACCAAACCTCTGACTTGTTAAAATTAGAGAGCAAAAAACAGCCTTGTAACAATGAGTCAGCAACACTGACATTAAAAATTGTCAAATGCAACTCTACCGAATTCCATCTACCAGAAATGAAGCACAACAAATGATGCATCCACTTTAATCATCTGTCGTCCAGGCGCGCCCTGACTGAATGTGTTCAGCAAACGTCTTAAAATGGCTTCAGATATAACTGGTTCCCATTACAAAGACCACAGGGGTGAAAAGTTTCCCATGAATCGTGTCAACGATTACACTATTACAGACCAGCGTTCAGTCCGGTCTGTCTGTGACTAACTGCACCTTTTATAGTCTACTTTGCTCTTTGAACCATTTTTGAAAATGCTGCCTGCTGATTACTGAATTATTTCCTGGGTCAGTCATTTTGAACAGATTTGACCTTTAGTGCTGCATTAAAGGACTAAAAATTACCCTTGACTTAAAAAAATGTATGAAATAATTGCATTGGTTTAGAAAGTGGATGAAAGGAAATGATTCAGGTGGTGATTTTTACCTTGTGATTTAGATAAAACTAAAATAATACAATATCCAAGTTGCACATGTAATATAGATCAAACATGGCGTCCTGCTCTTGGCTTTGTCTAGGTCTACCTGTGGTGATACGAATTTTCTAAAGAATGACTATAAGGAGAAGAATAGTGAGGAGAGGAGTCAAAAAAGATGATAGAGAGGGCTGAGGGAGGTAAGGGAATATGTTGTAGAAAAAAAGCAAGGAAGGGAGAGGAGATAATAGAAGACAAATGATAAATAAAATACTGTTACAAGAACTGTGGAACAATTCAGGAAAAATCTGGAAGAGAAAGATCCGATGAAGTAGAAGAGAGGAGAAGAGAAGTCACTGAGGTAAACAAAACGAGAGGGAAGATGAGAAAGTTTAGCAACCCTGTTATAACACACACACATACACACACACACACACACACACACACACACACACACACACACACACACACACACACACACACACACACACACACACACACACACACCAGTTGCTGTGTAACAGGATTAGTGCGCTTCTAAAAGGGAGAGACAAAACACCAAGAGACAAACACACATTCAACCACACGCCAAGCAGAAACATCCATTAGCAATGGACACACACAAGTTCTCTCTGTTTCTCCCTCTCTTCACTCTATCTCAAAACAATCACTCGCTCGCCCCCCTGTGCATGCCTATTACTGCATACTCTCCCTCTCTCGCTCTCGCTCTCTGTGATGTGAGACATCAAATGTCTTTAAAACGTGCATGTTCAGCCGTCTTCATGCATATACCACATATTTAGCTGGAATAACTATAAATAATAATGAAAAGGAAATTGTGATGTTAGAGTGTGCGTCATGAAACAATGTTGTATTCTCATCCTAAAAAACCTCAGTGTTCCAAGTTGGGTCCAGTAAACTCTCTGAGGTCCACAAACCTGTCAATCATTTCAGCCACATGTGCTCCACATTTGTATACGTGTGAGATTTGAGCATTGATGTAATTGACATCCTTCAAACTGCCATATAAGGCAGCCTGTGGGCATGTGGGCATCCTTTTGTTTTCAACAGCTGTCCTATTCTTGGTAGTAAGCTAATAAATGTCCCTTTTCAGAAAATTGTGATCCTGCGATTGCAATACTTAACACAAATTCAAGCAAACCACAAATGCATAAGGCGACACAGATTTTCCTTTACATTTTCTTTGAAACTTAAAATTCATTCACATTAGGGCAATATAATTCCTGCAGAATTCATACAAGCTATATGAAGTAAGACTTTATGTCTCTATGATGGAAGGCAAACGGTGAATTCTGTTTGTAGAGAAAAATAATTTTCTTAAATTACTCACACAGTAAACTTAGCAATAGGAATCTTTTCTCAGCTATGTCTCACGTAACCATGAGCATTAGCCTCACACATTCACTGCACATTGACTTCACTGTTAGAAGATTCCTCCTGTCTGTAAAGTATGTGCATAACAACTGCTTAATTAATCCTCTAATGTAATTTGGGTTTTTTTTCTTCAAATTTTCTCTTTATTTGTAATCATACTTTCTGCTTTAATTAACACAACCTGTCTTTAGCCCTCAACATTTCCAAACAGTACATAACATGCAGTGCTCTACAGGAATAAGTTGAGTGAGGTCACAATTCCTCCACTTAGGATGTCATTTACTGCTCTGTTAGAAAATCAGGACCCATCGCCTGAACTTAATCAGAATTTCACCAGGCTTTAAATAGAAAACATTTCACAGATTGTTCCGGTATTTCCCCTTTTAATTAAGAATGTGACGTCTTATCGAGCGCCAGGGTTGACAAATCACAGAGAATTTATTTTGTTACACTTTAAAAGAAGTTTAAAACTTCTCAGAGAGCGGCCACATTTACATACCACTTCCAGATAAATGTGGGGGCAGCATGTGGCGTCTAATCCCAAATTAGGATCTTAATTTTGTGTGCATGTTGAAGTTCTTTAATGGTCTACTGGGAGGTTTTACACTCACATTGGAGAAAGAGAAAAAGGCAGAACAAGGAAGGATTGTTGTTTTCCTTTTTATTACCACTTTTTGTATAAGGATAAATTGCCTTTTTTTTTTCCACATAGGACTGTTAATTCACTCAATTTTATTTTACTCCTCACTTAAACATTCAAAGCTTTCATTTGTACTCATTTTTACAGTCTTTTTAAAAGTGCTATAAACAAATCACAATTGATATTCAAAATCGTGCAGAAATCCCTGAACCCAAATGCAAAAACACACCAACGGCCGAAGTCCAACAGGTTTTTCCGCAATTAAAATAAGCAGTCATGTCGGCACAGTCGAGTCCACCACAAAGGTTTGTTTGTAATATTACTGATGGAATAAAAGGAGAGACGGTTATCGCTTCTTAAATAGAAAGACTTACAAAAGCCCAGTTCTTCTAGCAGACCAGAAATGCTTGTGAGGGCAGGACCACGCAGTGCCAAAGAAAGTGCACCACAAATAACAGGATTTTAAATTCAATTATGGGAAATAACAGGAAGCCAGTGGAGGAAAAAACAAATTCAGGTAATATAGTTTTAGATTTTTGATGCTGTTAAAAGCCTTTCTGTTGAGTTTCGGGGCAGCGGAAGGAGCACAGAGAAGCACCAAAATATTGGGAGATAATATGATTGACTGTCAGGTCAGAGAGAGAGGAAGAAAAAAAAACAGAAAGGAAGGAGCAAATCTTGGAATGAATACAAAGTTCATTCATGAAATCTTAGTGCTATTTTGAAACTAAGATCAAACTAGCCGCCTGGCATGTCCAAACTCCATCAGGGATCTCCATGTGGGGATATCGCTGGCTGACCAAACCACCAGTTTATTCATCCGTGCACACTGGTTGGTTTATGTGTGTCAAACACTTCGTCTTTAGCTGGTTGTGACCAGTCTGAAAGATAATGTTTGTTTGATTAAAGCGAGTGATTATAAATAGTAAAGTGGTGAGGACCCAAAATTGAGAGCTGAGGGATCCCACGTGAAATGGAGTTTAGGATGAGAATTGCAGGCAGTTTCTAATATAGGTTTAGAACGTGACTTTTTTTTTCTTTTTTTTTTTTACTATCACGTAGACTTAGACAACCCACAGCATTTCACTGGCTGCACATATAGGGGCTAAAACAGGAGCAAAACTATTGATACTAATGTATTAAAATGTTCACGCATTACTGCTTCATCACCGAATGGGTGAATCTATCATATAAGGGCTCATCCCAGCTAGATTAGAAGTTATTGATAATATGCTTAGCAAGCATAAAATTGATTCATTGATGAGTCATTCTCATTTGTTTTCCTTGAGCACTGCTTTACTGAAAGCTGCCAACATGAAAGCTTATTTTCTACTTTCAAGTTGGTTACACCAACACCATTATCAGCAAGAGGAAGGCTGAGATGATGATGCGGATGATAGTGTTTATTTTGTGGTGTGAATAATTTGGCCCAGTTTATTAGGGAATGAGGTTCATACTGAATAATTCTGCAGGAACAGGTTTTGTGTCTGAAGCTAACTCAGTGCCACTGCAGGATGCATCCTTAATTCAACATAACGAAGTAAAAAGAGAAGGTTGTGGACTTCACACCTGTCAAAATGCAACAGTTAATATTTTACCAGAGCCAATTTTAAAAGAGAGGTTCTGAGCTGAATTTTTTGTCAAGATGTTTATGTGGTCAAGAAAAATAGCAGCTTTAGATGCTCTTTCAGCTCTGGCTAAGGAAAAAGTTGGCAATTTGTTTCTTATAGAGTTTAAAAAGAAACTGATAGGGTAAAATCAGCATATTTTTGGTTGGATTCATTGATTCAGAAAACATCTGTATAGAGTTTTCAGGTAAAACGGGACAACTCACAAGTAGTGGTGGTCAAAATACGAGTGTGAAAAAAATCTGCAGCAAGATAATCTTAATTACAAGGCAGGTTAGTTGAGGAAAAGTAATATCTACATGAACAAGATGGATGAACAAGGACATCAAAAATGTTTGATCCATCTTTCATATGATCTCTCCTTCTGATTTCTGCTCTGCCATTCAATATTGCATCATTGTGTGAGCTCGGCTCGCTGCAGCACACTGGGAGATTTCAGAGAAATCTGTGTCTCGGATCATCTCCTCATTTGTTCAAAATAAGGAGGAGAGGTTTTGTGGTCTATGAGGGTGGAAATGCAAGGTGGGAGAGGGTGTGAGAGAGTGTGAGAGAGTGTACTGTACAAAGAAATGAAGCCAGTCAAGGAGACGAGCTGGTGAAAGACATGGAGGGAAAGGAGAGACAGTTGTTTTGAGGAAGACGATGGACTGGGAAGGAGGAATGTCTAAGTATTTCTTATTAAATTTAAAAGAGTTGCACTTAGTACTGCTGCCAGCAAAAACATATTCCCTTGTCAAACCTTTTCAGCCTCGTAGCAGGAATGTGTAAAATCAAAGATTTCACTGAGGGAGAAATCACTAACATGGTGAGAAATACTGCAGGCTAGAAAAGTCCTCACAATGTCCAACAAATAAGAGCTGGAGTAAAACATGGAGTAAAACACAGCTGCAAGACCAAACCCACCAGCCCTGTAAATCTTAAGGGGTACAAGCTTCTTATTTGGCAACCGTCTGTCAGCAATGTTCCTGGCTGTCGTTGGTGTTTGACTGTCCAGCAACCAGAGGGATCGCAGGTTAGTCTGCCGCACCAGACATCCTGCTTCTCCTTTGTGCGTTTGTCCAGCTGATATGTCAGTTTGAGTATTTCAAAACTTTGATATTTTATTTTTTTAGATAGCTGAAAAGGAAAATATTGTACTTTTTACTGATTGACATTGTTTTGAAGCTACAGTTGCTTTTCAGTTTAAGATTTACCAAACAAATCATATGATCTGTGTATAAGATATGACATACTTATATTTTTGGTTCATGGTACTGATGATACTACTGTAACTACTTTCCTTTACAGCTATGTTGAGAATTAGCACATTTCTGACTTTGACTGGTAGGAAAATAAAAACAATGTGGCAGACAGGAGCACAAAAAGAAGAGACAAAAGCAACAACGTTTATAAGTGTGAAATGTATGCATTATATCAGGCCCTAAAAAGGTTGTCACTGTATGAAAGAAAACTGTATTGTCTGTGGCATTAAACACCATTTGTATTTAGCCATGCTAGCAGCATAGCTGTATGGGTGACGAATGTAAAAATCAATTCCCCACTGTTAATTGTCCATTTATGGTCCCGAGAAGACAGATTCTGTTTACGTGAGGGATCTCGTGATATTTCCTCTGGAGCCATCAGCAGGTTAGCAGGTTTTGAGTTTTAGGGAAATATCTCAACTGCAATTGTAAAGATAAATACACAGTGTAAAATAATAGTATTTCATAAGTGACTGAAATTATCCCTGAGGAGAACGAAAGTGACTCTTTGACAAACATGTACTCGGAATAATGTGAAGGACGGTAAGACATTGTTGATGGCAGCTTAGCTGAAGTTCATTGAAATATTTTGAATTGAAATTAATTGAAATGATCAAAAATCCACCATTGAATACATTCAGTTTCCTCTCAACCACATTATGTAGTCCTACCTATTAATTGACAGTAAGTTAAGTAAATTATAAGCAACTCGAACAATCACATAAAAGTTGAAATGCCAGACTTCTATTGTAAAACATGATTTATTTATTTGTTAACAAGAAAATGAATGGTCTTAATGCTGAAAGTTGCACTTAGTATTACGTGGAATGTGGCAGGAGGCAGCTCACTGTTTCGTTCCATGAATTTCTAACTGCTGTGTGCAAATTCACTGCAGGAGCGGTAAAATGTGGGCCTTTAACATCTACTTCTGCTCACGTCCAGAGGAGAAAAAGTTTTGTTGTATTATTCTTTCAGAGGAAGAATGGCTTTGATAATTATTTCTTGAAATAATGGCGGTCCCTATTACAAAGATGTATCCTCCACCATGGTCATCCCATCCTCCTTTCAGGAGGCGTATACATAATGAATAGGATTACAGGGTCTCTCTGTCTCTTTCTCGTTCTTTGTCTCTCACCCACTCTATACATAACTCTTTCTCTTTCCTCTGCCTTTCTCTTTCTTTTCTCCCATTTTCCTCTCCAAAAGAACTCTTTCAGGCATGTCCAATTGGCTCAGGCCACCACATGCATGTCTCCCTTTTGGGAATAAAGCATAAAAATCTCTCTTTCTCAAACACACACATACACACACACACATACATGCACACACACCTCTAAATGAAGCTGTGACTCAAGGAATAGGCCACTAAGAGAACATCAGACTTCTCATTAAAGGCTCGCTATACTGTCCCTGTCCCCTTTTCAAGCGCGCATGTGTGTGTGTGTGTGTGTGTGAGAGAGAGTTAGTGTGAAACAGAGACACATCGCTGTGGTAATATTGTGAGTCCATGCCTGGTTATGTGCCACATAGGTCCTTTTTAGTGGACCCTTGCTACCCACATTGATACACACACACACACACACACACACACACACACACACACACACAGACACAGATGCACATGGACAAAGTAAATTGGGTAGATTTATATTATTGCTGTTGTAAAACTTTTCTTTAGTTCCTTCATGGCCTTTTTTTTCTTCTTCTACCATTTCATCTATTTTTTTCTTTTTTAAATGTAGTTGCAGGGACATTCACTATGTCTTTTTTTCCTCCTGCTTCTTTTCTTTTCCTTTTCTTTTGCCATTGTGTAAAATCATACAGTTCCAATTTCATTAAATTAAGCCCGTATTTAGTGTAAAGAGCAATGCTGGATTCAAATGAAACGTTTTTAAACCATAGTTTCCACATTAAACCTGACGCTACAACACTGTTGAAAGATGTTTATTCAAAGTCAATTTCACAATTAATGAATGATCTGTATTTGGTATCCATTCAACCCAGAGATGTTTTGAGAAAATAAGCACATCTCTGCTTCATGATTCTGTCGCGATATGGATACCTGTGAGCAACTCAGAGAGCACATACAAGGCCACACAGTGCTCCAGATTTTTTTTTTTTTTTTTTTTTTTTTTTTTAAAGTGCTGCTTTTATTTTTTGGACCAGCATTTTACATCCATTTAGACCAAGTTTAGAGCATATTACAGCCCCAGTACTATCACGTCTTGTACCTTCTTTTTTGGGGGGGGAGGATTACATGTAACATGTACTTTTTAAATAAAATGTTTCAAAAAACAAGTCAACATTACTTAAATCTTTTACAATAAACTGTTTGGAGGTAAATGTTACTAAACTCTCATGGAAAAGAAAATAAGTCTCAATCCCATAGGACTTTCCACCACAGTTTGAGACTTTCTGCAAAGAAAGACAAAGAAAGTAAATAAATATATAATACAGAGCACATAACCTTGGATGTGCAGTTCAGAACTTTGTTTGTGTCCCAACTGCACTACACAACACTTACCTGGATAAATTGCTCAACACACCTTCAAGTGCAGGATGAGTCATTGAAGGGAGTACTCAAATATATTTTTGGACAAATATTCTGCAGAAACAAAGAGTTAATGGAAGTACGGTGATCACTGACCTTAGGCTTGTTGGAAATGGAGTCTGTTAAAGTAAAATCATGAATATTAAATAGCACTCCGGCTCTCTGTTAGCTCTTCTAACTAAGCAGCTCCAGAACCTTTATTGTGTAAGCCATTTTAGCACACACAGTAAATTACGTATGACATTGCTGGCAATAAATGGAATACAAAGTACAGTACATGCTTGAGGCCGTAATTACGTTGTGACAATAATTGCCATCAAATGGTCATTTTTTGATGATGGGAACATATTAAAGACCCATTAACCCGATACTAGAGGACAATAAGACTTAATTAAATGTTTTCTTTATTAAAATTATGTGAAAGTTTTTCTGCTGCGAACCCCCACTGGCCTTGTGTACAGTGTGTGTGTGTGTTTGTGTTTGTATGTAGTTAATGATGGCAGTACACAATCCGTTCGTCACATTGACCCTGTCCTTCTTTTATTCTTGGACTGTTCTGCTCAATGGTGCCATGTAGTTAAATATTGTCAATTAACCTAAGCATAATAAGTTGTGCACGCACTCATACAATTATTTCCCCATGTATATGTTGTTTTTCTCAGCAGGTGTTAATCAATATGCCCTCCCTTTCAATCGATTGCTGCTTGATCACGTCCTTCCTTCCTTCATTCCTACCTCTATTCAATGAGTTTCCTTTTTCTTTTTTCTTTTTCTTGACGGTCTTATCTTTTTTTTTTGTCTCTTTTACAAAGCTCAGCCCCCCACCGAGGCCTTGAAGCACACCAGCTTAGATTGCTGCAGCAGGCAAATCCATCTCCTTCGTCCTGCTTATACCTTCCTTTCTCATTTCACAGTGTTCTTTAAATTTTTTTCTCTTTCTCTCACTTTTTCAATCAGAGTGAGTTTTCTCTCTCCCTTCGATCTTCTTTAATTTACTGTCAATTACAGTCTTGCTCTCTTTTAATAGTGCTCAAATACTCCTCTTTTTTATTTCCTCTTTTTGGTCTTCTCCCTCATTTATGTCGTATCCACTCCTCTGTACTTTATGGCTTTCTAATGCTGCCCGCAGCTTTCAACACCAGACATTTTTTTAGTCCACAAAGAACGTCTGAAGAGTTGTAATTAAGAGCACCAATTTTTGTAGAGACTCGGGCGCTAATACAACAGCAAAAATTGTTTTGAAAGGATGCCTGAGACCTCACAACTTAGAAAAACTGCCCTGGAGGTTCTCAATTCATGACACAAAATATCTGTTTGACAGAGTGCACTCAGACACATTGACACCACTAAACACAGCGTGACAATACACGTCAGGGAGATTACATACAGACAGTCCGGCTGTATTTGAAGTTGTACTAATAAGACTTACTGGCAGTTAACACTGATTCTTGTTGCGATACAAAATGCTTTAAAGTTACGGCTCTATAATCAACAAGGTCATAAAAGTCACATCTTCCCACAATCTACAGGATATTTAGGAAATATCACGCTCGAGGGTGTGCTTTAACGTCATTATCGGCACTTCAATGGTGCCAATAATCACGTTAAAGCACACCCTCGAGTGTAATACTGTGGTTATACAACAAGTTACCAGCTAAGTAAAATATGTAATCAAAATGTATTCATATTGCGGGGCAATTCACTCTCAGAATATAGAACTTTTTGTTCGTGCTCTCTCTGGTTCCATGGCAATACATGGGGTATGATTTAACAACTGGAAAAGCCATAATGTCAGTAGACTCTTATGTAATGTATACAATGTTTACCACTGTCCAGCTAACCACCACTAGGATTTTAAGTGCGCCACTATCTGTGGTATTACGGTACGGGTGCCCAGAGCAACCAAACTGAAAATTTGAGCTAACTCCTCACTCTGACAAAACTGGATTTTTGATATTTAATCTGTTGTGAGTTGGACCCGATAAGCGTTTTGTAAAAACATGTTTTTTTTTCTTTTACAGCAAATCATTTTGATAAATGCAATATCAAAAGTCAGAACATTTTCAAACTTTTCTGAAAAACAGGAAGCATAATGCAACACTACGGGCTGCAACATGAGACCCCAGACAACTATGACTGAATCACTTTGATGATGAAGACATGTTGAAATCCTGATGATTCTCGGACGAGTTCTGAAGCCGTGCAGTTTCTGCCCCCTTAGAATGGCGTAGATGATCGCTGTGAGAAAACCATCTCATAATGAGCATCAGGATTTTAGGTGTGTGTTCCTGACCGTTAATTGTTAATAGCTTCATTTCCCAAAATGTAAATAAATATGAAGCTGAGCTCATAAAATACAACAAACAACATTATACCTGCTGTTTGTTGTAAAGATTATTCATATGAAATTTCAAAAAATATTAGAGAAAAACTCACCAATATTGATATTCAAAGTAGTATTCAGAACATTGAATCACAAAGAGCAAAAGTCTTAAATTAAAGTCCTGCATGATTCCAGTGCAGCCATGTTACAAAAATCAAACACATGAAGAAGTCGGTAACTTTCTGGCCAGATTAAATATCCAAATCAAGTTCAGTCCCTTCAGTTAAAAGTTCGTTGTTTTTTTTTTCTTCCCAATACAGGAAGTGAAGTGAAATCTTGCCAGACAGGATTTCAGTAAATCGCAGGGCAGCGCAGACTGCTATTCTGTGTTCTCTGAATTGCTTTGAATCACAGTATGAGCTTACCAAGGTTACTGTACCCCAATTACTCTGGTTACATGCTCTGACCCAAAACAAGGTTACTATAGCGACCATGTTAAGATGGGGAATTATCTGTGTGTGTAAACAAATCCAGGACACATCTCTGCAGTGTGCTCTCAACTCAGAGCCGCCACTCTCTCTCTCTCTCTTTTACACACACACACACACACACACACACACACACACACACACACACACACACACACACACACACACACACGCACGCACGCACGTGCGTGCGATGGAGCAGGTAGTAATTGTGCCTGGAGTTGTCGTGGTTACTGTGGTTTCCATGTCTTAAAAGCAGAAAGAAAGAGGAGGAGGAGAGGGAGGTTCGGTGTCCCAGGAGGCTAACATGCATTTGACGACACTTACACTCTCTGACCTCGCAGAGTGGCTACAGCAGGAGTGTGTGAGTGTATCGCATCGTGTGTGTGTGTGTGTGTGTGTGTGTGTGTGTGTGTGTGTGTGTGTGTGTGTGTGTGTGTGTGTGTGTGTGTGTGTGTGTGTGTGTGTGTGTGTGTGTGAAGGAGGGAAGACAAACAAGGCTGAGATACAAGCAGAGGAGGAGGGAGAGGAAGGCCAAGGTGGAGAAGAGGGAGAAACACAGAGGGGTTTGCAGTCGGACGATCACTCACACTGTATTTGATCACACACACACACACACACACACACACGCACTCACACACACACACTGCCACACTCAGAGTGAGGGGCAATTGCTGCAGACACTTGTCTTTTTCCCCCTCTCATCCTTTACCTCTCCAGAGGGATGAAAAGAGATGGAGGGGGAGGGCGAGGAATGATGAGGGGAGGAGAGGAAAGTTAAAAGCACTTCAGTCATCCTTCCTCTTCCTCTCTCTTTCCTCTCGGTCTCTCTCTGTGTGTGACCTTCGGGTGTGAAGAATATGTTCACACGAGGGGATAAAGGACATCGCGAAAACAAGCATCAACATCCGAAGAAAAAACCCAACAACTTCAAAGTTCAGTGAAAGAACCAGCAGCAGACACCAAGCTCTCTTCAGATTTAAGAGTGGGGAAATAGTATACAACCATTTAAATAAAGACTTCATGTTTTGTTTTTTTTACTTCACAAGGACTCTTCCTTTTTTTTGGAAAGTCTTTTTAATGTCGTCTTTTGTTTTCCTTTTTTTTTTAACTTGAATTCACTGAGTGTATTTTTGCCAAAAGTAATGACATCAGTAAGTTCTGAGGCAGAGCTATTTTTATAAAAAATTAATTTCAGTCTTTATTATGATAATTAATCATAATATATTACAATGTATAACGTTTTGTCGTCATGCAACAAATGATTAGTTCGGTGCAACCAGGCTCAGGGTGGTGTCATAGCCCAGGAGTTGGAGTTGGTTTCTGGGCTTGGCGGGTTTTTAATGAAGACAAGGCTGCATGAACCAAATGACTTCACTAATGTCCCCAAAAAATTATCATAAATAACTAATTAAGAGACACATTTTTCTGTAGTGTTCAAACAGAAAACGAGTTTAATAAGACAAACAAGGAGAAAGTAGGATTTCACTGATTTTCTTTTGAGAAAATGGGATCTCTGTGTATGTGAACAAGGAGCCAGTTGTAACAACTGATGTTACAATAATATTTAAAATAACACTTCAGTGTAAATGACATAATATGCTTTCTGAATGCTTCTGCTTTGAAATCTCGCTCAGTAATTGCTCCTGTATTCATCTGAACAGTTACCAGCTGGGACTCGTGTGGCTGCACCTTTTTATTCGCTCTGACTTTCTCTGGCTGAGCTAGCAGTGAGTCATGGCTTTTTTGTGATCAGTCAATTTCAGCCTGTTGTGTGAGCTCGAGACAAAAGCAAATTAGATGCAACTTTACTTTTTTTTTTTTTTTAAATAACCACCACAGCATATTTAAAAGTACCGATTTTTGTCTCCCTCAGTGCCATTCCTTTGTGCTCCTCTTGTTAACAGAGGAGTAGTAATCTGCAGAGACATTCATAGAGCGGTGAAAGGCGCAGTGACGAACCATCCACAGGTTATGTGGATGTCACATACTTTTCTGTAACGCAGTTGTATTTATATAGGGCCATTCAGACACAAGGACATTCAAAGAGCTTTACAGAGCTATTGAAATAGAATAGGAATAAGTCATTAGGAAAAAAATTCTCATTGCATTTGAAAGACAATAAAAACTTGGCAGCAATCAAAATTGCAATTGTTAGCTGAACATCGTTTCTGGGCATAAGCAGGTAGCATCGGCACATTCAACACTGTACCTTTGTGAACTTTATTAAGCACATTGTATATTATTGATTGTACATACTGCCCTCAGTCTGAACTCTTCTACAAAATATGATTATGGTGATTATAAACATGATTTTCTAACTTTCTGTCAGCATGGACAATCAGCTGTAGAAGAATTACAAATGTAATAAATACACTCCACAGACAGGAAGTAGCCTATATACGTTTTCTGTCTTAATATGTGCTGTGCGATTCCACTGACGTTACACTTCTTATTGTTGCTATGTGGCAAAAAAATTAGACATTTTCAAACATGACTCAGTTTGAAATGAAATGTCCCGTCTGTGTTGAAGTAACGCAGCTAATCAGAACAATCACCATTGGTGTCACAACCAATTACACAACCTTAAACTTTTTGAATCTTTCAAATTAAATTAGAATGTATCTGTGTGCAATTTACGCTGCGCTTCAATTTAATGAGTTCTTTTGCTGGAGGAGGTGGAGTGAACATGAGGAGTCTTTTGCCTTCATCTTAAATGCTTTTACTTTTGTTAGTTAAATACATTTTGCAAATTTTATTTTCTTACTTTCAGGCGACTTAGAAAGCATTTTGAATGCAAGGTTTTTAATTGTAATAAAGCATTTTTTCGACATAATGTTGTAAAAATGATTTCAGAATATGAAATGTGATATTATTCCAGCTCTGAAATGATGTCGAGACAGGTCGTCAAATTCTTTACTCAAGTTTGGTCCTTGTGGTTTTACTTGAAGAATTATAGATGACCTAAAATATAATATATTATATTATATATTATATATATATATTATATATATATATATAATAAAATGTTACACTACTGTCTAAAAATACAAAGACTAAATATATATTTTTGTTTATTATTTACAAATTTATGTAGGCTTTGATTCTGCATACCAACTTTTGTGTTTGTGTCAGTGTCTGTTTTCAGAGATTTGTCCTCCTCGACAAACGGCAAGCTATCAGCTGCTCTAATCCAAAGCTAGTAATATCCCTCTGTACTCCATTATTATCTAAAATGCTTTATTCCTGTGTAATTCATGTTTTTCTGACTCTTTTCACTCATCCACAGTGTGTCCTGTTTGCTTTTTCCCACCACACCATCTACGCACCTCACATGTGTGGAAGAGTGTGTGTGTGTGTGTGTGTGTGTGTGTGTGTGTGTGTGTGTGTGTGTGTGTGTGTGTGTGTGTGTGTGTGTGTGTGTGTGTGTGTGTGTGTGTGTAATGGGTATGTCTGATGCCTGGCGTCAGTGTAGACCATATCTTTCCCCGATGACATTGCATCATTGTTCACATGATGTAAATTTAGACACAAATACACACACACACACACACAGAAATTGTATCTGTTCTGGGTAAAATCATAATTATTATTTCATATCTAGATTATAGTAATATAAAAAGAGTTTGTGTTCACATATGCAGATCTAATCAGAAAGGCAACTCAGGTACTCTGTGAGTCCAGAAGACCTCTCCTACCTAATGCATGTATGTGCTCTCTCTCTCTCTCTCTCTCTCTCTCTCTCTCTCTCTCTCTCTCTCTCTCTCTCTCTCTCTCTCTCTCTCTTCTCACTCTCTCTCTCACCCTCTAGCTCGCCCTGCATCCTCTCTCTCCCTATCTCCATCTCTCTCTCTCTGGAGAGCGTTTAAGGCCTCCTCCCTGGATTTGGAGCAGACATATTGTCTTCTGCTGAAACAGACTGAGCACTAATTGGCTAGAGAGAAGTTTGGAGACAGCGTAGAGAAGCAGAGTGAGGAGGCAGCAAGGAAGAGGAGGGAGGGAGAGAGAGAGAGGAGGTGCTGTAAAGTGAGAGAAATTAAAGAGAGTGAGTCAGGAATGTTTGGAGGACTAAAAGTGCTTTAAACCCATAATGGAACTATTTCCAGACAGGCGCCATTTTAAACATCCATCCCATTCTGATCACACACGTGCACGCGCACGCACACACACACACACACACACACACACACACACACACACACACACACACACACACACACACATACATACACACAGTGGATTGGTATTGTATAATTTTGTGACACACTTTTTAAAATTTAGACTTCTGGAAAATGATTTAATTAAAGCAGGATGTCTCATTTTCTCTAATTAAACAGTTTAATTCAACACTATGTGACAATACATTTTGAATGTACTGTAAACCCCAGCTGCATTCTTTTTTTCTTCTTTGATGGTAGAACTTTGTTTTTCTTAAAGCAGCTTTTAAATTAAAATAATTTCTGCCGGATGTGGCTGTGAAAGTGGAAGAGCTATTTAATAGTGAAAGGATCCAAACAGACGACCAGGGATGAACAGTAGTGACGGAAATAAAGACAGGTCTATTGGAAATTTGATGAAGCATCCCAAAGTGACTCTCTGTCTTCCTCACCACCATCTGATCCACTGAGCATGCTCCTAAGAATCTGTTTTTAACCACCCCATCGACTCTTCTGTCATTTAACATCTATCAGTTCACTCTCAGGGACAACTGAAAATAAACTTTTTGTTTTACTTCATAATGAAGCCTTTGGAAAATATTTAGAGGAAATACTTTCAGTATATTTGATCAATTCTCCATTTTATTATGCAGTCAAAGTCCAACCTGACCATGTTTAGATGCCTCATGTTAAACCCTGTTGTTATTACATCAAAAAATAAATCAGTCCAAGCTTTTGAGCTCCAGGCCCTCTTTAATACTTAATATTGATATATTTATTTAAAACACAGTTAACTATAATGGATTTTCAAACTGTGTTTCTGAGGTCATTAATGACTTTTAACAGTAGAATTTAAAAGAGTTTGTTCTGAGACAGTGTTAGACAAACACTGTGGTCACACAAGATGTGAGTTATGACTCTGTAACATCCTTCACTACACATCTCTCAAAAAAAAAATCAAATAACACTCATTCCTATAATATGTAAAACGTGAAATATTTCTCACTGTGATGGACTGAAAGCCTGTACAATTCAGCTGGGATTATTATTGGAAACCTTATCTCTTATATCTGGTGAACTGTATGCTGGCTTGTAGACACATTTACCACTTTTATAGTTTCAGCTTTCAGGTTAATGAAGCCATTATTTTTAAAGTAATATTTGGAATTGTCCTTTTAATTACAACCATATTGCATCTTTCTTTCTTGGAAACATTTTGTGAATTATTAGGAAATTATCATAAAATGAAGGACTCGTGCAATAAAGTATACAGTCTTACCTAGAAAACACGCAACAAGAATGGAGAAAAAGATTTATTGCTAGCAATTATATTTTGTTGTCTCTTGTCTTTTAGTGACTGCATGACAGAGCATCATGCTTTATACTGTTCATCACACAGAGGCACTGATAAAGCTCCTGCTTGCCTTGCTGTCCCTGACCTCCCGGTGTGTGTACTCACTGCTGGATGTCTATATGTATCTAATAAATGATTGCTAACGCGTCGACAGAAGGGGGCTGCACTGTCGCTGTGCACTGCTCAGATGAGTGTCCTGAGATTATGTTTACCTTTGGAAATGGCTTTCTAGGTGGAGAAAAATGAATTATTGTTAACAAACAAAAAAAGCTCCCAGGGTATGGCTATTAAGAAAGTGAGATTGAGCAGATGCCAAACTAATATCAAATACAGGAAGACATCATTACTGGAGATGGGCCCAAACCATGGATTTTTGCGAGTCCCTTTTTGGAAATGATTTGTCTTACTTCTTGAAACAGTCCACCTTTTTGATTTCAACCCTAATTTGCTCCCATTTGAGGAAGTCAGGATGAATCTAGTTGATCTTCATCACAAAAACACATCCCACAGGAGTTTGTCAAGATGAAGAGCAGCATATCGAGTCGAGCATCAGTCACAGAGCAGAGATGAGAAGCAGGACACAAAGAAAAAAAAGTATCTGTGTGTCCGAGTGAAAAATACACCGGGGGAGCTGCTAAATGTGTTTCAGACTTTTGGCCGATTGGGTGAAGTCTTATGTTCTAAAGGTGTCAGAAAAACACTGTCACTTACTGTAAATGTACACAGAAGACCGCCTCACACACATCTGGCAGAACAGATCATGACTGGGAATTAAACAAAGGTCCTCATTATGGACAGAGAACACTGAAAAGAGCTCACAGCAAACCCTGCAACCTTCAACCCCAAGTATCAAAAAACAAGGTTATAATGTTAGGAAGGATGTATAACAAATATTTCAAAGATCAGAAATATTTTATCTTTTGAATTTCCTGAAAAATTGATTCATGCTTTTGTGTCCTGAGACCTTGATAACTAATAATGATTTACTCTCGTGCCTCAGTCGAGGAGCTGTCGCTCACATCGCACCAATCAGTGCCGACTGCCCTCCATTGGAGATTAAATATAATGTTGTAGTTGCCACCTGTCAGGCTTTACATAATGAATCTCATGAGTACATTGAGTTGTTTAATCTCAGTTTGGTTAAGCAGAACCTTGAGACCATCTCATCAACATCATCCACTGATGAAAACAGATCGTGGACGTGCAATCTGTGCCTGAAGGAGGAAAGTCCGCGCAGGATGATTAGAATTATCTTGTGGAAGAAAATCATTTCTCAAATGTGATGTTGCTAGCATTTGTGATAATTCTGTAAACTAGCGTTTAAGAAACGGGTTGAAGTCAGTGCTGCAGTGTCGTTAGAAAGCAGTGAGTGTCACTCAAGATGTGTTAGAACAACCATTTGTGCATTTTTTTTTTGTTAGTGTTTTGTCATGGCAGATTTTAATAATTTTCTTCTTTTGTCCTATTTTTTCATACTTTTCTCTGCAGACTCAAGTGTCTCTGCAAGTGTCACATTTTAGGGCATTTTAGTGGCTTTCACACTACAGTACTACAAATATAAAGATTGTGTTAAGACGTTGCCTGGACAGTCAAAGTTGAATAATTGGCTCTCCAAGTGATTCATTACACGTTAAAGGGTCATGAATCCATCATATAATGCAACACTCTGCAGTGGCAGTGGGCCTTATGTCAGTCACTGAATATTTGAGATGCTCATGTCTTTCTGCTTTCTTTATTTTAATCTCAACATATACACTGATCTGGAGAAATAAGTGAGAGTCTTTTTCTGTCTCTTAAAATATTCAAACACAATTTAAACCACTTTGATGTGTGATTTCTACTCTGATTTTAAGCAATAAAGAACCATAAAGCCTGAGTCATTCCCGGTTACACTCATGGCGGGTTGGCCCGTAGTGTAAAGCACTTTGGCATTATGCATCTTCTAATTTCATATGCAGTGATTATTACAGCAGGGAATGCTGGGAATAGTTATGATTGGAGCCTGCAGAGTAAATGAATCGTCCTGTAACCACACGACAGTCTCTGGGCGAGAATGAATTAGACTGATTGAACACCTCGATAAGTGGGAGTCAAACTACTCACACACACCCACACACACACATACGTTGGGAGACGCTCCTGCCATCCCTCAAACACTTGCACACAAGCACAGTCTCCATCATACACACAAACACGATCAATTTACACATCAGGCCGGGTATTGATCAGGCTATTTGCTGCTCGGGTCCCCTGCCATGGCCTTTCAATTAAGCAGGGAAAGACACAGAGAAAGGAGGGCTGAAATATAGATGAGACAATAAATAAAATGATCAACGTATTCACTTTTCTTTTTCTTTTCTTTTTTTTTTGCTTTTCTTGTCACGTTGATAGCATTAAAGGTTAGGAGGTATTTTTTTTTATTGTATTTCCACCGTAAATGGAATTTAGTAGGTGGTCATCGTGCATGAAGCGATGTTTCGAGTGTTTGATTTTAACACTTTTAAAGCTTTAATGTGTGCTTATTTAGTTGCACTGACAGTCAGACCTTAAACGACACTGTATTAGAAAAGGAAGAGGCTGAGCTGCATTTAAGACATTACTGACAATTATATTTTTAAAATCCGATTCAGAAGAAATCTGCTGGATTCATAAAAACAACTGATTCTGAATGAAGAAATATACTATTAACCTTTAATGTTTGCTATGATTTGTATAGTTGCATTTTAACAGCTGTTATCTCTATCTATTGGTCACTTTGTGATGTGACGTAACAATGATAATCTCAAGAGTGTATATAGGGCACCTGGTGCACTCAGTATTTTTGTACTATTTCTGCCCTGATGAAGACCTTGTCAGGTCAAACGAGGACAGTGATGATTTTAAAACAATTATAAACAAACAAGCACTTTTTAAGATCTTATCTTTTCTCCTTGCTTTGCCAAAGACTTAGAAAGACATAATTTTTTGTAGTTTGAAGAGTTTTTAATGCTAAAAGCCTCCAAAGGAAATTATCATTGATCTCAAACTGATGACCGACCAACGATGTCAAACTGTTTGACCTTGAATATGCTGTGTAAGCACAGTGGTCTCATGGAAGAATTGATAATGAGGCTTTTCACAAAGTGTTAACGGCCTAAGGCCAACAGCAAGTCTCTAACGAAGGCCCTCACACACCTTGTTTGGTCTGGACCTTCAGATGTTTCAGTTTAGTCCGACCAAAGTAGGTGGTCAAAGATCAAAATAATAACAATGACAAAAACATTGACGTCAGAAATATACCCTATAAAAAAATATCTGTGAAATTAACAGTGTAGTTCTGTACAATACAATATCAAAAAACTGTAAACAGAAAAAACAATAGAGAAACAATACAGGGGTGTTTTATTTACTGCAAATAATTTGTAAAATATTGAACCAAACTCAACTGTTACGTTTACAGTAATAGCATGTTAAAATAATCAAATATCTTTGTAGAATTCACAGATCAGTGTAGTTAAAACTTTTTTTAAAAATCACGTAAAAAAATATATGACAGTGTTGAAATAATGTTTTGTCTCAGTTAAATCAAATTCTAAAATCTCATCTTATACTTTACAACTAGGAATGTGTGCAAATACAGTCAAATGATGTAATATGGAGGGTCTTAAAAAAAAAAGTTATATGTACAATTTGAGGGTATTTAAACATAAGATAATTTTATCTTTGTCTCCCCAATAGGCAGTAATAGCTCATCTGTTCCATAGTTGTTCAGCAGTTCTTAATTTTTGCATAATTTGAATCGTAATAATTAATAAATTATAAATCATGAAATAAAAAAGTTAATGTTTTTTTTTCTATAATTATCAAATAATATTATTTTTTAATAGGCTACCTATAGTGCCCTAAAGCCATTTTAAAAGTAACAGTAAGGATTTCCAGTCAATGTTTTCAGTACATTTTCTATTCCCGCAAAATTTCTTATTTCAAACTGGACGACCGAGCCGTCAAATCACAGAGCAGCACAACTTGTTTCTGCTCTTTCATTGGAGACTATGAGGGAACAGCCAGACATGGCAAATTCTCGTCACTACAGGACCATTCAGCGCCGCGTGTTTGTGAGGACATCGAGACTCACATCTGTTACACTGGTAAACAATACATTTTCTACAAGCTTGAAATGCCGGACCGTTTGCAATGAAAATACTGGCTTCTGTTTGTGACTTCTGAGTTATATTTTGCAGTCATAATAATGTCGGGGTTAATAAGCTAACGTTAATCAGGCACTTTTGTCGTGTAAAAGTCATATACTGTAAAAATTATTATGAGCTGTTTTTGTAGCAAAAAATAGGCTGAGGGGTTTTGTCCCACATTGTCGAGTTCAAAGAAACTAACCATTTATTTTTCAAGTGTCTTGGCGCCAACTGCAAGCGCACATTTTTTGTACTTGTGAAGTTTATAAGATTCATTTCTATTGTGGTCACAATGTGCCTAAACCCCCGATAAAGCTACAGCAGTCGTTACATATTTTAATTGTGCCGTGTCGCTGTGGGAGCACCAATTTAAAACTATGAAGGAACTTACTTTCCCCTTCAAGGAGCACATAGGGGGCGATCTGTGGCATGTCCAGTAACTGCTTGTAAAAATACGTTCACCGTGAAATCCTCATTCACTGCTCATTACGTCCAGGAAACATAATGCATGCTGTCAGTGCATGTGTGGATGGTCCTCGGTGCTCAGAAGATGCAACAAATTAGAGCTTTGAACCGCCAGTGACAGTGTCCTCGTGAATGCACGTTTTTTTCCACCTCAAACTGCAAGGGTAGAGCTCTTTCTTCGAGATTCAACAGTAGATGAGGGGAGAGCTGAATGTTTGTTCTGAAGATGTCAAGGAGACTGTGCTGCTTCTGCTGTCCTACTTTGATGAGAAAGAAGATGTGATGTTGTGTTGTGTGGAGGACACGAGCCTGGCAGGGGAAGTATGGATGGACCAAGTTCACGTGACTCCCACCTTTGTTGTCTGTGGTAAGTAACATATTTTTTTCTCTCTTTTGGTCTTTTATTCTCTGTTCTGCATTTCTCTATTTTCTTCCTCTTCTGAGTCTTTGGACACCAATTCAGATTGCACAACGTTTTTTGTTACTGCAAGCTCCTGAGGTTAGTCAGATGGGTCTTAAAAGGTTTTACGTTTCTGTCCCCTAAACCTGGACCTACACTCAATTCTGTACTGACAGTAAACCATTTAACTGACCCTGGGAACGTATAAACATACTTATTTATTGTTTTGTCAAATGTTTCAGGAAGACAAAGTCCTCTATGGACGATCCCGCAAATCTACAAGACGTTTCATGTCGAGTGTGGATCGAAACATTGTACATGACAACGTCCCCTCCATCGTTTCAGCCCTGTGCATGATGTCTGGGAGCTATTCCATCCATTACCCATCAGAGCTGCCATCAACCCTGGAGTTTCTGCAGAGGTGTGTGTTTTTGGATTGGCTTCATGTTATAGAATTCAAACAAATCTAAAGCAGCTGCTGCAGTAACACCGAGGTTAAGGGACTTGTCATTTTAATGTTTTACTCTTCTAAATGGCTTTTAAATAATGGCTTGAAAAAAAATGCTGACTGATGTTCAGTTTTCTGTTATATATAAAGTTACTTTTTTATTGAGACAGTTATCTGATTTTCTTCTATTTCTCAAGGTGTTTTTCCTCCATCAACCCAGAGAATGGCACAAAAGTGGAGAAGACACACATATCCTCTCTTCATGTCAACCCAGAAGTCCTTACCTTGATTCAGGAACTTTCAGATCATGACTGGCAAGATGTCTGAACATGGACTATATACGAAGTCAGACTGATGGGATGGGAAAATGTGGCCAACTCTGTTCCAGCTTGTTTTCTGCCCAGTTCTAAGTACTTAAAAGTCAAGTGTAAGTTTCAGACAAAGATGCCAGTTTGTATGTATTGGTTTTATTGCTCTTGTATTCATCTAATAAGATGTTCACTAATCTGCAGCACACTCTCTATCTTAATGTTTGTACAGTACATTGTATGAATATGTGTGTTGAGAAATGACAGATTTATTTGATTGTCTTTTGCTGATATTAACTGTACTGAAGTCATTAAATTCTTTGCAAGGCAGTTCAGAGTTGTTGTTTTTCAGTACTGTAACTTAAGGAATAGTTGTCTTTGCTTTTTAAGTTATTAATATTTGCACACGGGGTTGCATCGTTCATGTTTCTGGTAAAACAAGTATAAGCAGTTTAAATACAAATGTAAAAGATACAAGTGCTTAGTCTGGCTGTAATATATAGAAATGGTTTCTGTTTTTCACTGAGCAATAACCCTAACAAGCAATGAAACATAATTCCAGACTAATATTAATTAGGAGTCATAAAACAGGATTGTATGCCTATAAATTGCTGAAATTGAAATGAAAACTGGTAAAGACAATAAATAAAAAATAAAAACAACAACTGCATGTCAATCTTACTGAGGTAAATAGTTTGAAAGCAGTATGGTCATGCTAATTAAGCACAAAAAGTGCTGTTGAATTTATGGGTTTAAAATTATTTTTTGTAAATTATAAAAGCTTCAAACTAAAATGTACAATTTGTTATGTAAAGTTGTTCACATATTCATTGTAATTTTTCCAAAATATTCTGCAAACCAAAGATGCCAGTTTGTTGTCGTAAAAACAAGTTGTTGTTTTTTTTTTTACAGTGTACAGACCAAAATGAATCCAATCAAATGTTTACAATGTAACAAAATATGAACCTTGATCGGGACTTCAGGTGTGAAAATGTCCAAACACTTGAATTTTATATGACACAGTCGGTTTCCTGGGATGATGGTCGGCTCATTGATCCTTGGCTCCTATAACTCTGTTCCGTTATTCAAAAACATACCAGCAAGCAGATGCAGATGAGAAAAATAAGGAAACGAGTGGAAGAAAAAAAAAAAAAAAAAAAGATGCACGCCAGCGACATGCAGCATTTTTGGAATTCAGAATTTCATAGTATAGCTTGGAATGGCCATTCTTTGCAATAGTGAAGATTTGTCCACAGCAAGTATTAGAGAGCAGTAGCAACTGTTCCAAGAGTTGGGACATTTGTATGCACAATTTAATGGTTTTAATGGTGTGCACATTGGGTTGACTGGCGTGAAAAGCTCAGCAAGTAGTAATACATTTAAAACATCCTCTGTCTCTGTTGAAAGATATGTGTGACATATTTATTTGGATGGCGTGAGTTTGGATGATTTCAGTTACCATATATACGATTTGTGATCACTCTTAACAGTGAAAATGTTTAAAATGTATATGAAAAGTTCTCAAACCACTCCTGCAGAACAAACATCTGCACATCCTCCTATGCATGTTCCCTATACAGCAGGTGTGTCGGTAAAGCTGGAGGAGGTTAAAACCAGAGCAGGTCCTTCTTGCACTGATTGAAAGCCTCGCATTGTGAAAGAACGGCTGTATTGAGTCATTGTTTTGGTAAAAAATATAACTGTTGCTGAGCATAGAAGTGGAAAGCTGAGCTGTGCTGCACACCTGTGGTTTTAGAGGTTTCAGGAATATTTCCTCTAAACAGAAAAATGCCAATGTGACTGTAAATAAAGCTCATTATCATATGAGCCAAATGAGTGGAAACGCAAGACATTTTATCCTCATTGTTGTTGCTCTATTTATTTTAATAGATAGTAACTCAGAGGCTAACAGCTAAATTATTGGGTTTTTTTTATGATACTGCACCTGTCATTGATAGTTGGGAGTTGACAGTGGAGTGGAAGGAAAGGAGAGAAAATGAGTGAAGAAGCAGTGGAAAAGCATTCAGTGTTGATGTAAGAGACTGCACTTTTTGTCTTTTTGTATACATTAGGTCTACGTGTTGAATTAACATTAATTAAACAGCATCTTAAGCTCTTAATTTGACAGCTGATGTAGTCGTTGTTTCTATATTACAGTCACAGATGGTCTGTTCTGGAAAGCTGCGTCACTATTAGGAGGTTTTTTTGTAACTCTTAGCACCATGGTTCCCTAAGTTCAATAAATACATTAAAAATGTTTTAATTAAAATATTTCTATGATGTGCAGCATGATTATAATCAAAGCAAGTGATTACATATTTATTCCTTTACCAGGAAGTGCTTAAAAAAAAGCATTTTTCTTTTTCAATTTGCAATTTCTTCAAATTCCCGCAATTTTACGCAAAAAACTCACTCCTAACCTGGAAAATTACATCGCAATTTTTGAGAAAATCCACCGCAAAAATCTAATATTTTTGATCGCAACAAACAAAAAACTCTGATTAACTGCACACAGACTTCTGTCTGCCACTCAAAGAGCACCTAAATCAACAGTGAACTGCCGCGCTTGTGACATATCGGTTTCCTTCTCATTTCATCGTCTTCCTGTGAAGCATGACGCTTAACCTGGCGGGCTAACGACCGATAAAAAGAGGTTCAGTGGCTCACTCAGTTTCCTCCCCAAAATGTCAAAAGTCAGGATGTCGCAGGAGCAGAATTCAGCTGCGAGACCTGAGTTAACCTGTGAGAGTGAGTGTGCACTCGCATGCTGGCCAAGCAGAAACTCTCTGCTGCACTCTCACTGCTCGGCGCGCTTGGCTCTTACTTCTACACACACAGATGACATTCTCTGCTTCTCCTTATGTTTGGTTCTCAATAGCAGCTGCAGTACAACTCCCAAGTTGTTGAATTTAGTGCACGAGGATTTCTATTGTGTGAGTGGCAGTTAGAATCTGCATGTGTGAAATTATATCATTTTCTGATGCGCTCATATGATATAAATGTGACACTTTAGATCTGGCACCTTTTCTGTCATAGCCAGCACTCAGCTTTCTGCAGTTTGTGCTACAGTAGCTCTGCTGTGAGATCAGTGAGTTTCATGACCCTGTCGCAGACACACCAGTTGTCCATCTTTGGACCACTCTGGTACGTACTAACCCCACAAGACCTGCTGCTCTGTAGATACTCTGACCTGGTTGTCCAGCCATCACAACCTGGCCCTTGCTAGAATCACTGACCTCCTCACACTTGTTCATTTTTCCTGCTTTCAATCATAGACTGTGTATAAAAGTAGACGTAGCTTCTGGGTCTGAAAAATGAGGCCGATGATGAAGTGGCTTAAACTGCAATACCGCTTGTTAGAAAATAAGCCTCAAAAGATGTGTTTTTGGGGGCGTGTCTGTTTGATTGACAGGCCTGTGGTGCAGTCAGGTTACAGCTATCGGTGTGCGGGACGTAGTATCATCAGGTTTCCAATCAGATCAGTCCGATCCACCGCTTGCGCTTCCCCCAGCTCGTCCAAATATGGTCACTTCCTGCAAGATGGTGGCGGGTGACGTCACTGTTGGTTGCCGCTTGCTCTCAACACATAAACTAAGCTTCATCATTGCTGCCTAAATTACCCACCCATGTGACAGGTGCTATTGTAACGAGATGATCAATGTTATCCACCTTTAATGTTGTGCCTGATCGGTGCACATTTACAGTTTACCTGTGTGGTGTCTACTTGTAGTGATCTGAATAAACACACAGAGCACTTTCTCTCCTGCAACATTAATGCAACACAATTGACCTTTGCTTGAACTCTGCAGTAAAATGTGCATGTGTGTGTGTGTGTGTGTGTGTGTGTGTGTGTGTGTGTGTGTGTGTGTGTGTGTGTGTGTGTGTATGTGTCAAGCCTTGTACAAAGTGCCCTCCATAGCCGAGTTATGTCTCCTGAACCTCCCAAGCCAGTGGAAAGAAGACAGAACGTCTCACATCAATTATTGAACCACAGAAAAAAAAGAAAAGAAAGGACAGGCATGGAAAGAATGGGGGGAGGGGAAGGGGGAGAGAAAGAGACTGTGAGAGATACATGTAGGCAAATCAGAAGACAGGGACATGGGGGACAAAGACGGGTGGATGGAGTGAGACGAGAAAGACAAGACTGTGGGATACACAGCAACGGATAGGGGCAGAGAGCAAGGTGTGACTCATAAGGAGAGTGTTTAATTGATGGTTTGGATGAGAAAAAAATAAGTCTTTAAATATTAACATGTGTATAAAGGGTTTTCAACTTGACCTCATCACTCATGCACACTCAGGTCACAATAAAGTAGTGTTAAGAGCTGCAGGCGAGCTGAGTGGGAGGGACATTTTTGGACCCCGAGAAAATATTTCATATCATCTACAAACTGGTTATCAGGTAAAAAAAAAACAATAGTGCCTGCACACCACACACACACAAACACACACACACACACACACACACACACACACACACACACACACACACACACACACACACACACACACAGAGCTGCTGTGAAGAAAAGAGGGCTTTTACCTGGCTTCAAGGTGTCAAGATTTTTGTTTTCGCGACAAAACAGCTTAGTTACACGGTGTGGGTGCTGGTTCAACTCTTCAATATTTAAATCACAGTTATTGCTGGCAAATTACAACATATTCTAATGAAGTTATGTTGTAGATGTTTTTACATAAATCATATTTAGCTGAAATTTACAGCTACAGAAATGCAATAGATTCATCCGGTATGGCCATCTGTTAACAGCACCTCTCGATCACGCTCTAATCTAATTTGTGCCGAATAGATTTGTCGTGTATTCTACTTTACTAACAGTGTCAAACTGGTGTACCTAACAGTGTGACCTGTTCCATCATTTCTTTGGCTCCTCAGAGCCTCCAGATGCCCCAAAACTCCACCATCACTAACTGCATTTGCAATGATGAGTTTCTAGGCACTAATATAAAGTATATTTATTAAATCATGAATTTAATCTGTCAATGTAGAAATCTATCAACTAATAAATCTTCAAATCCCAAAAATAATGTGGGAAATATCAACAGTATTTCTTCCAGCCTGTGCTGCAGTAAAGTTTATCTGATTTCAACTGAAGGCAAATCTGGTGTTTTAAATTATTGACCTGCCCTCACTAAAACCTTTGTACAGAACTGTAGCTCAGTTTATGACCTAATTTCAGTGAGACTGTGTAGTTCTGGAACATTTTACAAATCCTCGCTTTTGCATTTCTTTATTCTACATATTTGATGGTAAGGGGGGGGGGGGGCATTTTCCGAATAAGTCACTGCGTACCATCTATACAAACTAGCTGTGTGCCCTTTTACTCCCTGCAACATAAAAACAGCAATAGCCAACGCTATGAATGCAAAAAGGAGGACAAATGTAAAAATTCTGCCAAAGCTGAAAACACAAAGCAGTGAACAAACTGAACTGATATATTAGTAAAGGAGAGATTAAATTTGAACATTTTAATGTAAAGTACATTTATTATTGCTGAGGAAAACAGATGTCCTTCATTGGGACTGAAGTAAGAATATTTCTCCAACGCACCTGCATTTTTATGGATGTGGAAATATTATTCTGTGTCCAAAAAAATGAATGAACAGGGCTGTGTGTTTGCAGTAACATACTGTATATGTGGACATGCTGTGCATCTGCACTGTTGGGCTCAGTAGTGAAAGACTGATTGCAATGGAATCGCAGTGATGAATGCATAGATTCCAAGCAGATGTCTTTGGAATAAATCAAATGTGCTATTATGCTGACCTTGACAAATGACACATCACACTTAGAAATGCAGATTTGAGCAAATCGGCTTCCTATGGATAAAAAACAATGAGTCAGACAGAGAGACTCTGAGGAGTGGTAGTATAAAAGGAAACCTGCACGACTATTCAGGTGTGGGTTTTGAAAGATAACTGAGAGGAAGCAGGGTTTATCATTTCTAATACTAATGTAAACTAATGTAAATTCCCAATGACAAAAAAAACCTTCTCTTTCCAACTAAAGAATTTCAATTTTATACAAGTCACAGTTCATGAACAATGGATTAAGTGCTTTATCGTGTAGACAAAATCAAACCAAATGTTTGTAATATGAAAATGCATGTTTTGGCACAGTCAATTTTGTATGGAGGTACATTTGTGTTTATTTTATGTGGGCTTTAAAGACAGTTTTGAGAGCAAAATTTCTTGCACTGCAATCAAAAATCTGGATTCAATTCAATTTAATTCAATTGTATTTATATAGACCAAATCACAACACAGGTTATAATCTGGATTACATTCTCCTTTAAAATTCTGTTGGTTTTAGTCACACTTCCTGCGTTTGCTTATGAAACTAACCTCTTTATTGTGTCACAAAAAATTTTGATTTTAAATCAGACCTCTTTGATTGCAAGTCCAAAACTTTTGGTTACAAGTTGAATTCCATCTCGCTGGAGAGGACTGTGTGTTGAGCTACGTGAAGGTCAGTCAACATTTTAATGCATTTTTCTATTGAAATGCTTTTAAATGTAGCAGCATGATTTTCACTTTGGTTGTATTTCCTACTGTCAATGCCATCAAATCAACATGCCAAGGCTGGTTTCAAGATCAAAAGTCGGAAGTCTATGACCAAAACCAACAAAACTATAAAAGATAATCTGTTTGCAACCCAAATAACTTGATTCTCAGTTCATATATTTTTACTTACAAACTTGATTTTGATTGAGAAATTGCTCTCAACACCGCTTATGCTTAGAAATGACACAGAACTACTTTGATTATTTTGTAGCCAAACAATTTTGTATCATTTATCACGTATTGTTGTTTAATTGTCCTAAAATTGCAAAGAGGAAAAAAAAAGAAGAAGAATACTGCATGACCGCTGAAACAAAGGAAAGAGATTAGCAGGTTACAAATGTTTAAGCGTTAATTGACCTTAATTAAGTAACAATCTGTTTTGAATTTGTAGTTTTTGTTGTCATGGGATACCAAAAGAGCATGAAAGTAAGATCAAAATTAAAAAAAAAAAAAATGCAGATAGATTGTATCAGTGTTGGTGCTTAAATGCAAATTACACAAGTGGGAAAAAAAAATAGGATTTTTTTTTTTTTTTTTTTTTTTTTTTTAAGTGTGACTTTTAGGACATTTTAAGCCCTAGAGGGCCCCAATTGGGGGCCAGCAAGATGACTTAGCAAAACTATTATTACAATATGGACATATATACTGATATTTACACATCTGAACACATCTCACAAGTGTTCCCTTTATTATTACACCAACATTATTCAAATAGACCTTGTGGTTGCAGAGATATAATGTTGTTTTTTTTTATGGGTATGCAATTTTCAAGTAGAGGCCTAAAAAATAAGTGTGCTTTTAAAAGGTTAACATTGATTTATTTTTTTGCAGCCTGCTGCTGTGATTGAAAGTTATTGATAAATATTTACATTATTTGTTTTAAAACCTCTGAATTTTTCTTGGGCAGTATTTCTATTAATTAAATTTCATTCAGGCCATCATTACAACTTGACCATAGCATCCACTCAACAAAACGATGCATCAAAAAACCCAAATCAGTGTTTTCTACAAACATGTATTTACAGCCTGACAACGTAATCCTCTCCACTGCCGTCCTCTGTCTATTTACCACTGTAACCCCAAACACTCTTCAATGAGCATCACTGTTTCTCTGGGTGACGTGCTCCTTCATCATCATGAAAACACACACACTGTAGTTCATTTTAAATAAATCCCAAATACTGTACACCATCGTGCTGCCACAAATACTCAGCAGGACACAGTGATAAATCCGCATCTGAATGTGGTCCCCAACAGATAGAATATTTACTCCAGAGTGAGAAATGTATTCTTGAATTTCCTCTGGGCCTTTTTTTAAAATATGATACTATACATTTATGACCATGTTTTTTTTATTTTTTTTTTATTTGCATCTTCAGTAGAAAACAAAGGGCTGAGCTAGAATGGGAATTAAAATGTCATCTGACAAGAAGATACATGTAAGAATAAAGCTTTACTTTTACATCCTTATCACTAAATCTCATGCTCTATACTGTTGAGGTGAGAAGTATACTTAACACAAGCTGTAGAGGCCAGCGGCAGGGAGTATCTGATACTCCCCTCCTGTTGAGCAACCCACATTGCGCTGCCAAACACTGTTTGGATTCCTGTTGACGTGTCGAAGCAGTATGATGAAATCCTCCCTCACTGTCAAACTCAATCACTCTCTGAAGGTTGCATTTAAACATGAGTGGACCTACCAACTCCAATTTCACTGCACGTTTTGTACTCTTATGCTCAAAGTGACAGACAACAGGACTCTGAGTAAGTCACCCATTCAAAACTCATCATGCAGCTGTCAACTGTATAAATGACAGTTCTTACAAGATGTCTAGGAGGCTTTTTGAGAATGCTAACGTTGACGTACAGCGCAGGATTAGTGCCAACGCAACACACTGTTGCATCATTTATGCATAACTGTGTTTTCTTCATGTCTAAATTTACTCCTGTTTTGATTTATGTTTAGTTTTCATATTACATATTAACATGTACCAGAGAGATCTCACAGGAAATAAGTTGAGTCAGTGAAGTCTCCATTTATATCTGTTCATAATTACAGTGTTGATCAGTTTTCTTTCCATTGCACATTTGATCAATTTCATATTAACTACAAGTATAATCATTGCTCTTGTTGTTACTTAACAAATAGCAATGTCTTAACCTCTGTTATTACATCATCAACAAACAGAATCCATTCTGAGCTAATGTTTTTAAAGAAGTGATTTTATGGAATACATTAGAAAGCAATCAATTTAAGCAATATTACACGAGAGGGTGTGCTTTAACGTAGACTCTGTAGACTCTGATGTGATGTATGCAATGTTTACTACTCCAGGAAGTAGTCTGACCCTTAGCAACGCCCTAGCAACAGAGATGATTTCTAGTCCATTTGATTGCTTTCTAGAGATAATTTCTCAAACTGAATAAATGCAGCACACAGAAACACTAAGCTGCTCAGATAGCTCAATCTGGTTGTGAATAAGATATCTGCTGAAAAAAGATATCGATGAACTCATATTTTTAAGATTTTAGCACCGTGTCGTGTTAAAACCAAATTGGTCAAGCCAACCAGGATTTGAAGTGCGCAACTATCCATGGCGTTACGGTACGGGTGCTCGGAGCAACCAAAAGGACTTAATTATATATTCCCATTGAGAAGGCGGAGTGATATTTTCTAGTGATGAACAGGGTGTGATGTTATAATGATCTGTTCCAAATGTGGAGTTGACCAATCAGATCACTGGGTCGGAACTACTTGTATAATTCAGCATTTATGTCAGCATTGGTTTATTGTAGAAAGAGCAGAGAATAATACAGTCACTGTCCTCACTCAACCTCTCTCCCTCCCACACACAAGCTCTGTAGCCCATATTGCTCGGTGTTTACCAGTCATGTTGGACAGATGGATCTCAGAGTCATTTGACCCCTTTACACAGTCTGTGTGTGTGTGTGTGTGTGTGTGTGTGTGTTTGTGTGTGTGTGTGTGTGTGTGCGTGCGTGCGTGCGTGTGTGTGTGTGTGTCATATGTGCCTCTACATATGTCAGCATTCTTCTGCTTGTCTGTCAGTGAAAGTCTATTCTAGAGTCACTTTCAGAAATTTGACCGAAACTCTTCCTTTTCAACACTTAAGCGTTCACTTCAAATGATCAAAAACAGAATAATATTTCATGCATGTTAGTGGGAAATGACCTTCAATAAACTTTTCATTTATCAGGTAGAGGAGTAAATTAGTTGATCAGGGAATATAAAATGGTAAATCTGCAGCAAATGGGGGAATATAAATCCCTGATTACTGCTGCACTGGAAATCTTTCTGATTGGAGCTATTATTTAAAAAACAAAACAAACACATAGGTTCAGAATCTGAGAAAGATAGAGAGACTGAAAACTCAAGGGAATGAGAGCACAGAGAACATAAACTGACAGGAATAGAAAAACTAAAACATGGTTTTGCATCACATGAGAAGTCTCATTGATAAATGTGCTTCGACAGTTGGATGCTGAATGATTTTGGGGTACATCTATGTGAATAGAATATATGCTGTGCTGTAAATACAAAATAACACTGATCAAATATCAAAGGCATCACAAGTATTTTATGATGAGTGAGACTATTTGAATTTGTGTAGATGTGGGTTTTAGGTCTTAGCAAGGAGGAAACAGAATATGCCGCTTTTTTTTATGCTTTTTTTTTTTTTTACTAGTGAAGGAATTTATACCCGTAGCTTTAAAAGATGTAAAAAGCCAGAGACCGAGCCTCACACGCTGGTCAGGTTTAGGTAACAAAGACACTTCAAATCGAAGAAACATTAGTTTGGACTGCCCAAACCCCCAGAAAAGTTTGATCATGCTTCAGCTACTCTGACAGAACATTATGTTGTGAAATGTAGATTTACAGGACATACATGTTATGTAATGCTCTATACAGGAAGTAACCTACTAATTTTGATATTTAGGCCCAATGTGGCAAAACTTTTCTTATAATGAATCTTTTCTTGTAATTTCTCTGAGACACTGCCTCCCAGCATGCATTATCTCAGCATTGTACAGGTGTTTGCTCGCATGGTTTCCTCCTCCACCTGGAAACCAGATCAAAAAGTAAAAATTTGCTTTGCAGAACGACTGTCAGTTATGTAAAAATGATCATGCAAGTGATTACATTGGGCGAAACGTGAAGAGCCTGCATCTTGTGCTTTTAAGATCGCTCTGGGAGTGGGTGTACAGGTGAGGTGGCAGGGAGATCAGCTGATCATCAGGGAGATGTTCCTCCTATGAGTCATGTTCAAGCTACACACAAAAATAACTCAAGAAAAATGCAAAAATGTTCATTATCCAGGGAATTTTTCTTTCTTTTGTTCTTTCTTCCTTTCTTTCATAATAATAATAATCTATCCACATTTACAACCCATCAGTGTCAGGAGGAGGTGGAAGTATACACACACACACACACACACACACACACACACACACACTCACAGACCAGTGATACATGATCTGTCTGTAATGTTCTTAATGTGAGTTTTGGAGATTAGATAACGGAAAATGCCAGAAACACACACACTCACACACATATTTGACCCCTACCCCCCCTCGCAGTAACGTGTGTGTGTGTGTGTGTGTGTGTGTGTGTGTGTGTGTGTGTGTGTGTGTGTGTGTGTGTGTGTGTGTGTGTGTGTGTGTGAGCTCTTGACGTTGATGGTTTACAAATGCAGACGAATGATCGGCGAATGACAATTCCCGTAATCGTTACCCCCCCCCCCCCCTACACACACACACACACACACACACACACACACACACACACACACACACCCCACCCCACCCTCTGGCAATACATCAATGAGAGAGTGTCTGTGTGTGTGTGAGTGTGTGTGTGTGCTATCCATCAAGGGAGAGTGGAGAGAGGGGGAGTCCCGAGTGTCACATTTGTCTGGGAGAGGAGAGAGATAAAGATTCAGTTTGCTCTCAGACTGCCTCACGCTCTGTCTTTCCTCTCACAGCAGATTTTTAGCGCTTTGTGTGTCAGTTTTGTGCGTTTTTCTATCTTGGCATCACGATATGTGTTCCATTGCCATTTATTGTGAAGACAAACTGAACACAATAAAGCCTATATCATCATGCCAGAGTCATACAGAAGGCAAAAACCTCCCACAGCACAAAAATGTGAACAATGATTGAAGTTCACAGCATCGTTTATAATCGTAAAAAATAGTTTGTTTTGGTCTTTTTCTTTCTTGTAGTCTTTTTTTTTTTTTTTACAATCTCATTGTAACGTGGAGAAGTATCCAAATAGTTTACATGTAAAGTAACAATATCATTGTGAAATGTATTTCTTTACTGGTCCCATTGTTTCTAGAAAACTCTCAACCTTTTCCTGCAAATGATAATTATACTTTTTCAGCAGTTGCAGCTCAGCTGAACATGCAAAGATGTCAGATTTGTCTTTTCAACTTAAAGGAAAGGTTCAAATTTATAAATAAATTCCAGTATACATGAATATTTACTAGTCAGTCGCTCTTTCAAAAACGTTCCTGTGCAAACCAAATGTGTCCCTATTGTATCTTCTTTTGATTATTTACAAAATTTCAGAGATAACTTGAAACTTACTTCGGATATTTCTTCCCAGAAAATGTCTGAGGAAAATATTTAAAAAAAACTGCTTCACCCATGAATTGTTCCCAGCTGAAATGGCCCCATTTTGAGTGTTACATTTTTACATATTATAATGTTGTATTATTAGTGAAGGATTTCTGAGTATTCAGCATTTTAATGCTTTATCATTACTAAGGTAGATATTTTGACACAATTAAATAGTTTAATCTATAACAACGTGTCATTTAATAAACAAGTTTATTTTTACTCTGTGAAGTAATTAAAAATGTGTATCTGGAGGAGGGAAAAGTAAGATGTGACGTAATGTAAAATGAAAGTAACGAATAAACTACAAGTACCTCCGCTTATATAATGTACTTAATTTGGCAATGTTGTAACAAGTCAAGTTCCACTAATGATGTGAACTTTATCATCTTGATAATACGAGGACCTTGTTATGGGTGAACTACATGCAACACACTGAAACACACACATAAAACAAAGCTGAAGCAAACAGCACAGTTGAAAACAATACAATACAATAACTGAAAAGTAGACCTCATGAAATACAGAACAAAATTGTGCCAAACATTTACAATATGTCTCAAGTCAACACATAATTCGAATGATACTTTTTTAATACATTTGCCGATTCAATGATATTTAATGGTTTGTTAATCTCCTCCTCATCTTCATCTCTTTACTTAAAATATATATATTTTTTTGTTCTCAGCAGCATATTGAAAAAATAAACATTTAATTTAGCAGTGGAGTAAAAATCTGTGTGTTTACCTTTTTCTAGTTCCAAAAAGGTTTTAAACACTTCAGGTAGATGTTTAATTCGAAGGCTGAGTAGTTCAGGGACAGAGGAAAGATTTCAGGTACCGACCTGAAATCTTTCCTCCGAAGCCAAATTCAAATCTACCCAGAGCAGAAGATAATGAAATACACAAAAGGTTATCAATATCAATAACAATATCTTTGTGACTTTGTGAATTGAAAAGTTAAAGCTGTTACTATAATTTAAAGTTTTAACCATAAATTAATTGATCAATTAATTAAGCGTATTTACTGCACAATAACACATCACACGTTACATTAATATTAATTCATAGAAACTTAACGATAAGAAAAATAATACATTTTCTGCTCTGCTCTCCTACACATGCGTGAGGCTAGAAAAAGTGCGGACAGTTATTTTATGGTTGTGTATCGATGTCGCACACTTCACAGTCCTGTAAACGAGTGTGTTGCTCAGCGGACGTTTGTCTCTCTTTGTCTTTCCTCTCTTTATGTTTGTGTTATTTCTCATCATCCTTATCGCTCACTCTCTCTTTTTGTTTCTCTCTGTCTTACACACACACACACACACACACACATAATCACGCAGACCCAGAGGAAGCAATAACAATCAAATTCCTCCCTCCCCCGTTGTCCCTGACCCCTCCCCGCCTCCCTCCACCTCCTTTTACCCATCCCTCCTCTCTCATCTCTGTCCATCTAATTTTATGAGTGTCTGGGGAGTTTGTCTGTGTTTGTTGTGTGTGTGTGTGTGTGTGTGTGTGTGTGTGTGTGTGTGTGTGTGTGTGTGTGTGTGTGTGTGTGTGTCTGCATGAGGGTGCAGGGTGTGTGAGTGTAACTGTAGCGGAAAATGGCTGCCTGTCACATTAGTGGTCGGATGGGCTAAAAAATCACTTGTGTAATCACATTTGGATGCCGGGCCCGGTCATGTTAACCTCTTTATTTAGAGGTATGGAAGGATTTTAGGGACGGCTGCGGAGATGGAAGGATGGAGAGATGGAGGAGAGACAGGGACCAGGTCCTGCTCCTCTTACATGTATTTTCGCTTCTTTACTATTTTCAAAGGTTTTTTTTTAATTGTACTTCAGGTTGGTTTCCATTCTGTCGTAACTGTAGCTAAAGAACATTACTGTGGTATATTTATTTATTTAATATTACTTCAGGTAGTGTACGCTGTAGAAGCAACCTAACCACACAACTAACCCCGGGATAAACACCCCTAAATACTGTTTTTAAAAAAGGGTAGGGAATATTAACCAGTAGCTGTAAGTGCCCAAAGACATCAATAAAAAAGTTTAATAGTGCTGTTGTTACTGTGAGTTAATATGTTAATGCCACACCTGAAAATTTGGGGCCTTCGACTTAACGACTTAACACTTATGTCAAATAACAACATTTTGCTGTTATGTTAATTGAGAACAGAACATGAACAAAACACCATGTGAACACACAAATATTCTCCAGTCCATTTATTCTGTAAACATACTGCAGCCTATCTCAGCATGAATTAGGTGAGATGCAGTAGTGACTCACGCTTGCACAGTTTATCTGAACTGTATGCCTTCAGGCTGGAGGAGGAAACCCACACAGATGTAGAGAACATGTGAAGAGAGAGAGAAGAGGCTGCCATAAAATGTCACAACATAGATTTGGAGAAAAGCTTTGTAATTCTTTTGTTTGTATTCAAGGGGAAGTTTTACTGTATATTTTTCCTACTGTATCCAAAGCCTGTTATATTGCTTCCTATTCTTCTGTGTACAGATGAACAACTCATTGCTGGATTTAAAAACAAAACAAAAAATCCTTCTGGGATATGTTGATAGTAAGACATCGTAGATTAGTCACAGTCGATTCAAACACACTGACTGACTTATTAAATTGGAAAATTGTTAATTGAAAAAATACATAAATTAAGTTGCAAACAATAATTCCTCCATCAGTTCACTTCATTCATAACATTTTCAGCAACAAAAGTCACTGCAGATGAAACAAAACCAAACATTACATTTTGAGGTTTATTTTGGCACAATGCTTTTTACATTATCATACATTATAGGTGGGCATGTTAAAGGCTATCACAATCAAAGCCAATCCCATTTGATATTGTAAACGCAGGGCTGTCCTCACTGTGATACGCGCAGTTCTCCTCAGAGGACATTTACAGTCCAGCTTAGTTATACTGTTAAAACCAGATGATAATTCCAGTGTTGCAGTCCAGACAAAGATAAAGTCCATTCATTGAAGCCTTTCTTCCAAAGTGACAGGTGCAATTGTGTTGCTGCAGCTCTGATGGCTGGGTGACACACTGGTTTATCTCACCTCGTTGAGCCTCTCAATCACAACCGCAACTGATTAATGACATTCATGATGCAACTTGACACTTACATCACAGGGGTGAACTCCATAGTTTATCGAAGGGCTGTATGATTTTGCACAAAAAAAAAATCTGTTTATTTCAAATTATTTCTGTAAAATCTATTTAAAGTGCAGAGACGGATATATGAACTGAATCAATTAGTTCCCTGAATAAACTCGATTATTGTAATTTATCATTTTCATAAACAAATTAGGTTCGCCAGCCCTGTTAACAGTGAGTTAAACAAAAACATTTCAGAAGTGTAACGTGTGTTTTTCACTGTGGAACTGTCCACTCCAGTAAATCCGTATTCAGCCTTCAGAGTCTGTCAGGACTGAATATGTAACCAGACAAGGAACCACAATCGCTGGGGACGCTGCTACTTCCCTGTCCCTGTCACTCTGTCACACACACACACACACACACACACACACACACACACACACACACACACACACACACACACACACACACACACACACACACACTCCCTGCCTCGCTCTCTGTCCCTCTCTGATACACACAGACGTGCTGTCAGTCTCTCCCAGGTCAGGGCAGGGACACTTCTGCCGCTGCCCTGCTGTATTCACAGTGGCGCAGAGGTTGAGTGGCGACTGTCTATTCTTTTCAAGCCACCACTTGTTTTTGTCATCACATTTTCATCCCTCTCTTTTTGGATACACTTTCTTATTTGAACTGTGTCAAATAGATATGAATAATTTTCATTTTGATAAATTTGCCTTCAGTTTTACATCTGCTACTACTGGCCTGGATTAAAGTGGGATTAACACTGTATAATCATAATTTTTAATAAAAGCCTTCCTTCATCTACTCCCACAAACAAAGTTATTTTAATTAATTCCAAAGACCAGAAATTGTGGTTTTCTTTGTTGATCTAGTATCGATTTGTTCCTAGAGCGTACGGTGAGAGATTCTCCATTCCCAATGTGGCTGTTTGATAGCTGATGTTTACACAGGCATAATGCAGTTCTAACCTTTTTGGCCCCGTTCTTAGCCCTGGGCTAATAGCAGTCCGAGACTCTTGCCTTTTGCTTACACTAAGGTTTCACATCATCTGAAAGGATTTGACATTGATCTTAGCCCTGGGCCAGTCTAGTTCTGCTCTGAGGACGCAGTGCTCTCCTGAAAGTCTCATTTCAGGAGTGCATTCCTGAAAGTCTAACAGTAAAGAGTTGTCGAAGTTGTTGCAGTGTGCAAAGGAATCAAAATAAGCCTCGAGCCAACTCTTGGTCTCCACTTACCCTGTGGTTTAAATAAAGAAAGGAATAGGCGGTTGGCATCATGGGATTTCAGTCAAGCACAGTGGCAGACTGGCTTGTTGCTAGGAAAGTTCTGATTAATGCTGCAATCTGCAATTTGTGCTTGATTGGTGCTTGTGTGCACCCGCTCACAGCTGTGCAGGAATGAATAGGCAGTATGCTACTTAACAACTTGTATGTGCCAAAAGTTAACCTTGTCAGATGGCTAGCAATGCTGATGCAAACATAGATCACGTCCAACACTTAACAGTCGACTTTTCCTCATTTTATCATCAAGGTATTGGTACTCTGACTTTTATCAAGGTAGGTAAATATATATCAGTATCCTGGCTGTTTTCACTTCATCAGTGTTGTAGAAATGATGACGTGATGTATGGTGTGATTTGATGTTAAAATAGAATTGAATTTAATGATGAGTCAATAGAAGAGAGGCAGCTCCAGGGCTGAGAAAAAAAGCAAAGATGAATAAGAAAGAAAAAGGCTCGAGGGAGGAAGCTTTGTATCAACTGTTTGGTTCAGTCAGACTCACGCTACCCAGCACCACACCTGAGAAGATGCACACTCCAGTTTTCCATTGGTATTTACACAGGAGGCATTCAGGAACAGTGCTGAAGCTGTCGGTTCAGAGTCCAATATATCATAACGGTAGCAGTCCAGATATAACAGGAAAATACATATTAGGTGTAAAAGTATGTTGTGCTAATGGGCATATAGCTCAAATAAAACCCAAGCCTGTAGCTGTGTGCACACAGCTAGTGTCTGTTAAAAGCCTTTATCAACACGGATATTGACACAATTACTCGGATGATATTCGTACTCGTCAAAAGAACATTATCGTTACTGGATACTTGTTTCAGCCGAGTACTCGTTTCATCCCTAGTATGCAGCTTTTTTCCATGCTGGCCCTGATTAGCAATTTTTGTTGAACCAGATGAACCCAGCTGTGCCAAGATGGGTGGAACGGCTCAACAGGGGGTGTGTCATTGAGGATAAACCGGTGCAGTGAAAGTTTCTGTTTGGTGTCAGGTGAGGTGAACTTGCACCTGCGTCTCCTCCAGCTCAGACCAGGTCTAAGTCTGGTGCAGCTGGTGGAGAGCTGTGATTGTGGACAGAATGCACATGAACAGACCTATCCATAAAACCCACAGACAGGTTTGGTGGATGTCCTATGTGTTTAATCCCACTGATATAAATCATTAATTTTTTTAAGCAACTTTGTGTTTAAATTAATCATATAAAAAAATTAAGCTGACTCTTGTCTATTGAATTGGATGTGAATCTGGCAGTTGGCTCACGTCATTATGCAGCAGCCAATCTCAGCCATAAAATATAAAAGACACTCAGTCTCTGAAAACTCTTCCTTCCACAGAGGACTGTGTTACCATCAGTACACCGATATGCTATGATTGGTGATGCTGTTCATCCAAGAGTGGTGCTATTGTATGTTTTGATCTGATATCTCAAATGTAACCTGCTCTGGAGCAGGTTAGTCCTGCAGCATAAGTTACCATGGCAATGTATCCCAGTAAGAAGTGAGCCAGTTTAAAGTTGAACCTGAAGTTACCTCTTTAACCACAAATCCAGCTTCGTAGTCCAGACTTCAGGACTGGTTAAAAAGGAGTGCATCGGTTCTGTCAGATGTGCATGAGACCGACAGAAAACGTGGCCGATACACTTTGTATAGACACATCTACCATTGAGCTATTGCAAAGCCAGATATTACCATGTGGAGACCAAACCAGAACTTAGAGGAAAGTAAAAATTGTAATCAGATTCATTAGGCTGCCAGAAACACAAACCATTGGGATTACTACAACTCTGCTGCTGGAGGTTTAAGTAAGTTTGTTCACCATTACAACTCAACAGAAAGCCACATTCTATTTTGATTTAAAATCTGGAATTGTTTTGGTCCAATTCGATTCACCCTGCTATCCCATACAGCGATGTGTGGACTGTCAGTATCAGATGCTTCATCTAAGAACAGACATTGCAGAAACTGAAAGCCTGGCCAAAAATGTGTCTATGATTTTTGTGTTGAGACAATTAGCTTGACATCTGCAAACAGCTGGCTCGTCACCTGAGACAGACTATAAAGCGGCATCCACACCCTGTTCACTCCATTTCTAAAGCCTAATATCACTTAGATACTAGAACTAGACGATGGTCCTCGCTGCGGTGTTTAATCCCATGAACCCACAAAGATCAGCGGTCCATCCTCTCTCCCTCCCTTCATCCAGAGCGAGTAGTTTACACATAGCTGACGTCTTTTACACTGACTATTTGTTGAGAACACAAACTATCTGTGAAATTGTGTTCTTGCAACACATAAATTAGCCGTGACGTCTGCGGATATTTTGTATCAAAGCAACAAAAGCGTCTCAGCGGAAAAAACGCTGCAGCTCCAAAGCACTCAAAAATGCTCCCAGCTGGTGTTTTCAGCTGGGAAAACGCGCTTCAGTGGACACGAGGCGCAGTGAAAACAAAACATTCTCTAATCGGAGTTTGTCATTCTGTAGTTGCAGTCTCCAGATAGAGGATAAGATAGCTAGAATACGCTAACCATCCTGAATCATGATAGTCCCGTAAAGTGCAGCCACATACCAACTCATACACAATCCCATAAATTTGAACATGAATATGTCACGGTTCTTGGGATTGTCATGACCCAATGCAGCTGGTATAGCTAGCAATCAACTTTGCTGCTTTGTAACTTAAAATAACGTGTGCACAGTGTAAGAGCTTAATTTCCACAAAGTGTATGCCCACTTTTAAGTATCCACTGCAAACACTTGACATTTAGCAGAGGCACATTTACTGAAAAAAAAAAGCACAAATGTAAAGATCAAAGGATGCAAAGCATCAATACTGGATTATGGAAATAATTGGATTTTATTTTATGTCACCTGTTTTTTAATGTCACAGCCAGGCCGTGTTCCACTGCCTCCTCTACCTCACTGTACATTTCTTTGATCTGTCATTTAGAAGAAATCAAATTTGTCTTGACCTTAATTCCCAAATTCGAAGACAAACTGAGATCCTACTACTACTACTATAACTACTATTAACATAGAGCTAAGTAAAGTTCTGCTCAATCAACTTTCTTCAACATTCTTCTTGTGTCAGCAGTGTTTTCTTACCCTGTAGCAAATAAGTTTTTTTGTTGTTTAATAATGTCATCTTTTGCCAAATCCAATGCGTTTAGAAATAATTATTCCGCAACAAAATATTATTGTTTAGGAGACTCGGCTTCATAATATAGCAGCGCTGTGAACGTGTTAATTTGTTTTGGGATTCCCTCTAAAGTTATTTAAATATTAACATACTTTCAGAGAGCAATACCTTTATAGAAGTTGGATACATTTTTTGTTAAAGCTAAAGGAACTTACTGGACTTCTGAGCTCCACTACATGGAACAAAAGAGGCTGCTGGCCTGATGCCTCTGCCAATGTGCAGACAGTTCAACCTTTTCAAGGCGACAGCTCGAACTGAATGCTGTGCCTGCTCACAAATGGCAGCTATTGGATTTTGGAGATCACCATGAGTACAAAAAGCAGAGCTGCCTTTCCCAGCAACTTCAACCAGCTGTACAAAAATATACTCGCACAGCAAGACACCAGTCAAAGAGGCTTGATATGAAAGCAGAACAGAATTACGAGGCGCTAACGCTGCTTCTTTGCCAGAAACAGCCATGATTGAAGCTCGTTTGACTGGTCACTGCTCAGCTTCTCTGTCCTCAGCTTCAACTTTCTATATTTATCTATGTAAGAGCTGATGTCGAGATTTCACTGCTCTGGTGACATCCGCCCTGGTGAATGAATCACTGGATCAGTATCAGCTGCGGGCAGGCTGCTCTGTGAGCTGACCTCTGGCCTTTCTCGAGGTGGTACAAAAAATAAGATGGAAGAGAAAGTGGCTGAGCTATGCAGCCAGCACTGTACCCTGTGTGAATGATCAGTTGTGTAAAATCTGTTGGAAAGGAATATGTGGACACAATACAATACAATAGAGATCAGGAAAAAAAACACTTTCTCAAAAGGTTTGAATGGCTGAATAATACAAGGTCAAATAATCAAGGTCATATTTTCAGATCAGTTCTGACATTTCAAAATATTTATTTTTAGATACATAATCCCAATCCTGTGTTATACAGTAATTAACAAAACCTAACTCAAGTCTTAGAAATGTAGATTTTAATGTAAACATTTTAATGACATTTACATGATATAATACCTTAAACATTGCAAAACTGCAGAAGCAATTATTTTTATCAATGCAGTTATCTTAATTCATGGGTTATTTTTTCATTTTGGGAAAACATAGCTTGTGTACTCATGCTAACAGGTTAAATGATCCGATCACAAGAAAACAAAAGGCTTACTTCTTGCTTACTTTGACACTTCCACTGTACATACTGTAGTAACCCCTACACATAACCTCCACACACCTGTTGACTGGGATTCTGGACATTTATTCATATATTTGCGGCTGCCATGTGTACTCGAATGAAAAAGGGATCACACCAAAATAGTGGATGACTGAAGTAGCAGCAGGGCTAGTCTCCTTAAATGATGAGAACTGATGCGAATGTTGTAGTTACAGAAAGGTTCTGCCTGTGTTACACCTTGATTGAAGTACGGTCTGATGCGTTGGTGTTTCATTGTCGTTCACATTTTCAGCTTAAATCAGTTGCTACAGTTGCCAAGACTCCATCTATGCATGCTGGAATCTCTTATTGATAGTATAAGTTATAAGAGGAAACAAACTTTTGTTTTCTCTTAACTGGTTGCTTATTATGAGATAATTAATGTTGTTTTCTTGAGATAACAAAATAATTAACTCATTTTGTTACCAGCATTAACTAAAATAATTGCAAGCACGACTGTCCCCAGCTTTTATTGACAACAGTGTAGCCCACTATGACCCAAAAAGCCCCCTATGAGAAGTGTTTTTGCCGTAGCTTTAACTGTTCCTGTCATCAGCTCAACAAAAACTAAGGTTGATCCTTTTTACCCAACAAATGAGAAAATATGTAATTTGTGTTTTTGGGAAATCTAATTTACGCTAGAGCAAAACATTTTGCTGAACAGTTCAATCATTGGTTCAGAGTTTGTAGTTATTTTACAAAACAAGAAAGAAAGAAAAAACATGATGGTGTACCATTTTACTGTAATTAATTGCAGAACAGTTTGCTATCTTCATAAGCTGACATTAATATTTCTGACAAGTTGTGTTCTGAAACTTTCCACTTATGCTTTTCATAGCTCACAGCACTCCAACGCAGTCGTGCTATGACTAATACATGAATGTTTCCTGCTCAAACTAGGATGAAAACAAATGCAAGATATATGCAGCCTACTGCTTTTTTCATGTTTACTAATTACGGTCTTAAAACTGAAAAGCAAATGATTAAATACGTTGTAGTAAAACTAAAACGTTATGTCCACTCACAGGCCCAGTGTCTGCGGCGAGCACCGGGATCTACGTCCCGACACTTTTTTTGTCCAAGTGAGAAAATAAAATGTTCACAGTTCTCCAAAACTGCTAATGAATGCCCACTTACTGCATTACACTGTAAATAAAAACTCAACACTTCCTGAATCTGTTTCAAATTAAAAGGCCTCTAATTCGTCTGTAGACAGAAACCCTTTATTTCTTAACGAGGTTTTCATTTCAAGCATTTGCAAGAACGTGGTGTGACTGAAATCACACAGTAACACTTGAGTAATCCAGAACAACCGTTGAAAATAGAAGGATTCTATTGTTGACTATTTTAATTAAAGCAATTAATTCAGTTAAATTAACATCGTAGGAACAGTGCTTACACAACCTTGGAAACAAGCCACAACTTATCTATGCGTGTGCGCCCAGGTGTGCTCCGGTAATTGAACAAATAACACTTCACGGTGGTTCTCAGGGAAACATTCTGCTGAGAAATTCTGCATCACGGCACCCATATGCACGTACAGATTACACGTGGCACCTACCTAAACATTGCTTCAGAACAGGCGCATACTTTCATGACCACGGCACTCTCCGAGGATCTCTTTTAGCAGGACAATGTGCTCTGCCATACCGCACTTTAAATGGTTCATTGAACATAATGACATTTTCAAGGTGTTGACCCGGTCCCCAAATTCTCCAGATCTCAATTCAATGGAGCAATGGAGAATGTGTTGGAACAATTTACAGGATTTAAACCATCTGCTGCTAACACCTTGGTGCCAGGCACCACAAGGGACCTGCAGAGCTTTCTAAAGTTCAGACCTCAGTTTTGATGATGTGAGTAGGACCATCAGCATATTAGTCCAAATGTTTGGGATCATCCGTGTACATCAAACAGTAAATTATTTGTTTTTTGCTTTGTTGGAATATGTCTTCTTTCTAAAAGCATTAAGACTGCTTACACAACTTAAATAATCTAAACATTTCAAATATTATTTCTGCAAAAATTGTAGTGGAACTGCTGCTGCTGATGTGCTTTGTCTGTTGCTTGCTGCTAAAAAGATAATGCTGAATTACTACAGTGCTGCATGCCAACACTGCTCATCACACAAAACACTTCTATAATACTATAATACTTCAGTATTAACATCATTAACATAGCATATATAATATTGCTAGAGCTAGATCACAAATGTTGTAATGTCATCAAGTTGAAGCTCAGTCCCTTTATTGACATAGTGCAGGTACAGCAAACTATAACTGAGAACCAATGATTAATACAAACTATACAAACAAAATATAAAACTTAATACAAACAATTGCAAAAAAAGAAAATAACCAACATAAACATTTTAAAGGTAAGTGGACCAACAGTAAGCAGATTAAATGAATATGCAAGGTGCAACATAAGACTGAAATAACAAAAAACATAAATTTGAGGAAACAGTTGAAATAGTATACCACAAGATTGCATTATAAAGGGTTCAGTTTTGAACTACAACTGGTCTTTAGAGACAATGTTTAAAAAAAAATTGTAGTTAAAAAAAAATTCAACTCTTTATCACAAGGTTTAACAAACTTTAAAGAGGACATTTATAGTTTTCAGTTCATTTCCTGAATAAATAGTTATTCCTTTACTGCTAATTTTATTTCTCATTTTCGGCACATTTCTTACCTAAAACCTGGCCTCTGCTTAAAGTCCACTCTTGTCTGCAGCTGTGTTCAATTTGCCCCAGTTTCACAAGAGCCAAAGGGTGCTAACTTCAGATGCTCTATTTTCCATTAGCAGCTTTTGGCAATGACAACCTTTTGACCTCCATCACTCCATAACACAGGTAGACTCCCGCTCTCCTTCATCTCTATCTCTCCTTCTCTCTCCATACTTCATGGTTTCCAGTCGGAGGCACTTTGGAACAACTGTGTTGCACTTTAATTGCTCTCACTTTGTGGAAAAGGAATGCAAAGTTCATAAGTTCAAGTTGGGTTAGAGAGAGAGCGAGAGAGAGAGGAGGGGAGGAGGGTAGACCTCATGGTGTGAGTTATGTCAAGGCTCAGTAGATTTGTATGCATTTATGTGAATGTGTGTTTGTGAAGGAAAAATGCCGCATCATCTTCAGCAGACCCATACGTTTATTAAATAACATGTATGATTGTCAGCATTTCTTCTGTTGCTCAACAGGATCATTTGTTAATGATTAAGTGATCTAAGCATGCACTTCTATGTAGGAGCTACGGTACTCATTTGCTTTGCCAAATACAGCATGGAGAGAATGTCGTTGCTGCATGTGACATCCTTGTACAGCACAGCAGTGATGGAAAGCGAGCCAGAGTAAATGGTTGGATATACAAAGCTCCAGGATTCACATCCTGAGTCTCCAAAGCTTCTGAAACTCTGGGTAAACTTTAGGGAACGATTTTTGTCCTGGCAATATACTGAAAACAGAAACTGTAGATTTACTGCAAGACATGTTTGTATATCAGATATTCTATGTAGATATTTTACCGGCGCTTGAAATGCTTTGAATCATCATCCCTCCATTGTTTTTTAAGGGTAGCAGGTTGTAGTGTCAGAAAATGACGTTGGCACAGACTCTAAACCCAAACTGCTACCACTGAGGATGTCCCGAGACGATCCCAAAGCCCGTTGTTGGGGCCAATCAAGGCATTTCTCATTGCATCAGTATCTGCTATAATGATCTACATATATGTGCCGCTGAAATGTGTGCGGTGTGGAAATATTTTAAAATCAAAAATGAAAGCAGAACAAACAGCCTCCAATGTCTGCAGGCAGAATTTCATGAGTTGGTAGCAAGAAGAGATCACTTCGGAAAGTACGAGTGGCATTTTTATTTGTTGTGACCGCTGGTGTTAAGCTCGATTCAGACCAAAGAGTCCCAACGAGATGATTTTTTTTTTTTTGTGTGTGTGTTGCAGGAAAAGTTGCAGCAGTGAACTTTCTAGTCTCAGCTTGATTGAAGCCAGCTGACGATGTTGCCTGAGACTCAGCTTGTCAAGTCTCTAGTGGGCAGTGTTACACTGTAAAACACAGTTAAAATTTGTTTCTGCATATTAGATGAGACATCAACTAAACAACGTCCTCTGATGTTGCCTGTGATTCCCGGAAAAATGCCGCACAGAATTACGAGATAGCGGAAAACACTCTGGTGGTGAACTGCACTTGTGTTATTGATCCAACAACCAAGAATTTAAATTTATTGTTATTTTGAAAATGTAAGGCTTCTCTCTTCACGCAGTTGTGCTCTTCAACATCAGCTCCTACGTGATGCTCTGATGGAATTATATTTGCTGAAGCCGAATATGTACCAGTTCTGTAAGCTACAACTACCAAAGTTAACTGTTCTTGTATGTCATGTTAGAGCCATTATATAGATTTAACACTTTAAAGAAGACATGTCCATTCAGTGTGATGGTATATGTAGTTGAGTGAAACAATAAATTCCTGAATAAAGGTTTTGGTGTCTCTGTGAAGCAGCTTGAAACAACGCCTCCACATGCTGGCGCTCCTTACCACATCCTTTCTCTAAACTTGAGCCCGGCCATCCTGCTGAGGAAACTGATGTCAGCTACTTGTGTCCACCGTCTCATTCTTTTTGTCGCTACCCAAAGTTCATGACCACAGCTGAGGGTCGGAACGAAAATCGACTGATAAGTCTAAAGGTTTGCCACCGGGTTCAGCTCTCTCTTCACCAAAATGGTGTAAAATGCTTAACAGCTGCTATCACACCGATGGGCCTGTCAGTCTGTCTCACCACCCTGTCCCTACCCTTATGACTGAACAAAACCCCAAGATACTTAAACACCTTCACTTGGGGGCAGAAACTCTGTTGAAACCCTACAGAAGCGGTCCACCAGAAACATGACCCTAGCCTTGGAGGTGCTGACTCTCATCCGATGCACTTCACACCAAGGTACAACGACCCAGTGCAAGGTGAAGGTCATGGTCTGATGAAGCCAACAGAACCACATCATCTGCAAACAGCAGAGAGGCAAACCCCAAGACCCCCAACACCAGACATTCTCCTCCGGGGACGGGTTGCTTCTCGAAAACCATGAATGCAGGATTGGTCACAAGGAACAACTCCTGCAAATTTATTTGCAACAATTATTGCAAAAGACCAGTACTCGTGTTAAAAATCCATTGCTGCAGAGTGGTGACGATGTCATGACTCAGGGGTTGTCTTAGTTATAATGCTGTGGAAGTGGACCTGCTGATTTTGCTATATGAATTAATGTCAGGTATCTGACTTGATCATTTTATTTGAGAATTTGCACTACAAAACATTTTGAAACGTTCTTTTGTACTTGGTCACTAATGCTCATCCCTTTATCAGCTGGGTCGAAGTGATTGTTTAGGTCTCTGTAGTCAAACGTTGATAATGTGTTGCTTCACTGTTGTGAGGGTGTGGTAATAAGGTGACGGGACGCTCCGGGACAAAATTCATTCTTTGGATTACAGAAGGCAGAGGTGACCAGTATCACTGCAGAGATTAAATTTATTCAAGGCAAGAAACTTACAGAACAAAGCAAAATTTAAAATAGGCCATTTAGTGTAATTCTAGTTAAAGTTGTAATCTACGTTAAAATTTGAATTTATCCAATTTATTTTATTACGTCTGTTAAATGATTTAATAAAGTATTAAGGATTAATAAAGTAACTATCTAACTATCTATCTATTTCAAGTTTGTCACAAACCATCTTACATTATCACAATTGTCTTATATCCTTAAAATTTGTGCTAAATTTGTATTTATGCTACTCTACCAATACATAAAATAACTCAATTACATGTTGTACATCCTCTCAAATCATTTTTTTAATGTTTGTTTTTGAAGTCAATCATTTATTGCGTTAAATTGTATCCGTGTTGACAGCTTTTGCTGCACTGCTACAAATGGGAAAACTGTTCAGAAATATAGACATATAAGTATCATGTCTTCATCATGGTTTTAATTTTGATCTCCTTCTCTGAGCACATGGATAAACAGCCTCCGTTATGGATTTTTTTTTTTTTTTTTTCCTTATCTTTAATGTACAACATGCTGGGAAGTGTAAGCTCATGGTTTTTTGTGTTTTTTTTCTAAATAACTTAATTTGATGCGGTTAATAAATCCACTGGACAATAATTCAGCTGAACTCAAAAAATTAAGTTCTAAAAGTCACAATTCAACAATTATTTTTGAAATTAATGCTATGTAACTACATTGAATTTAAGATAAGTCTGATATAACTAGTATGTCATATATTTTTGCAGTCAAGGGTAAAAGACGCTTTCCATTGAGTGGTAGTCTCCATGTCCCAACGAATGGAACACAATTTTCTGTATGATATTTCCTGATTATGTGAATTTGCTCTTTGTGTTGTAAATATTCATATCTGTATCTGGTGAATAGATGAACGATTGTCAAATAAGATTTAAGTGCAATCTCTTTTGTAATTTATTTTATTTTATTCTCCTAATATCCTTAGATATATATATATAAACATGTTTTACCAATCACCATTCTCGTTCCCTTGTTAATTCAAACACCTCCTATTCTGTTTTCAGGTCTTCAGACAACATACCTGAATTCCAGCCATCACCAGAGACGGCTATTTCTGGTAAGTGGTCTTCCTTCTTGAAAACTTGTCATTTTGACATGAATTTAACTGATAACATCCACCGGTGTCCAAAGGGCAAAGTGAGCAACTGAAAAATGACTAGAGTAGACTTGTTGACATTTGATGTTCCAGGCCTTCTTCAGTTTGAGTGAGCACCTCCTGTGTGTTTGTGTGTTCAGGCCAATTCAGATCAATTCACACCACTATCAAAAGAAAAATGACATTTCAACCTTCTTAACTCTTTCATATTGTACACTATTTTCATAACAAATCCAAAACGAAAACCGGGCAGCCCCATTATACCAACTAACAAAATATGATAGATTTTACCTTGCAAGAAACATTACACCCATTCAGTGAAAGATGGGTCCTAATAGAAGAGCAACATACCATGATTATTCCCATAATAATAATTGTAATATATATAATAACATGATCAATCAACAAATGTATCTGTGTTCTGCATTGGCCCTTTGCTCAAAATCAGCTAGTAACTCCACCCTCCGGTAACTTTGTACGAGATAAAGCAAGTTTAGACCATGGATAGATAGATAAACATTTATAGCAATATTAACTAATTTAATCAGGTGTAGTGCTTTAGTTTATGTTGTTTAAAGTTAGTAACAGGCTGGTAAATGGATTGGGACTAAAATGGTTTTAAAATATGTTGTAGTTTTATATAGTGTACCTTTAAACTTTAAAAAAATATGCATTTTAAGTAGTTTCATTTTTTTTACAGCAATTGTTTTTCATAATAATCACAACATTTCTCTTCTGCTGTGTTGCACAAATCAGGATTGTAATTTTTCTGTCTTTTGTTGTTGTTTTTTCTTTTTTCTTTATTTATTTGACCTTTATTTAACCAGGTAATATCAATTGAGAACCAATTCTCATTTACAATGATGACCTGTTTTAACTTCAATACAGAGTAAAAGAAAGCTGGTCCAAGTGTGCCAGTGCCAAACGGTGGTTTGTCATAGCTGAGGTTGTTTGTTCTTGATAAAATAATGGTTTGTTGGTCCTTTACATACTGTATGATCGCTAAAACTTAGCTACACTCCTGGGCATACCAGCACAACGGAACAATACCATCACAGATGCTACCTTCACAACTTTCAAAGAGGCAGGAGAGGAGACATGGTGACAACCCAGTTTAGTCCCAAGTTGGATCAGTCCCAGTGTTTACAGTCTACCCGCCCACTCTCTACTGTCAGGAAGTGTCAGGCCTGCAGCAATCACAGGGTTTGGTACTTTACCATATTTTTCATTATAGTATGATAAAGACAGAAGCCTGACTAAAGGGCGTCTAATGCGTCTTCATCAGCTCCTATTTATGAATGTATTATGTATGAATTTATTGTGCAATAAAAAAAAACTAGAAACATTTTAAAGCAATTTTCTCCCACTGCAATCAAAAATCAAGTTTGGAAGTAAAAATATATGAACTGAGAATACAATTATTTGCATTTCAAAAAAATTTGCTCTTACAGTTTTGTTAGTTTTGGTCATAGAATTATGAATTTTGCTTATAAAACTAGACTTTTTGGGTGTGTATCGCAAACTTGCTTTCAAATAAAAAAACGTTGCTCTCAAGTCAAAAACCTTTACTCTCAAGTCAAAAACCTTTGCTCTCATGTCAAAAACCTTTGCTCTCACGTCAAAAACCTTTGCTCTCAAATCCAAAACCTTCGCTTTCAAGTCAGAAACCATTGCTCTCAAATCAAAAACCTTTGCTCTCAAATCAAAAACCTTTGCTCTCAAGTCAAAAACTCACAAGTTGAGTTGGATGTAGTGGGCGGGATGTACGGTGGAGATGGGAGTTTTTATTGGTGGATTGACTCAGACCTACACAGCATGGCTGCAGACACACAACTCACAGCCTCCGACAGCAGAGGACTGTGTGTTGAGCTACATTAAAGGTCCGCTTACGTTATATAATTTTTTCTGTCGAAATGCTTTAAAACGTGACAGCACAGCTTTCACTTTGGGTATATGTCACATTGTCAACACCGGCACCATGCTGATCCCATTAGCAATATACGGTGCCCATATTTCCACTAACACGTATCGTCTCCAACATAGTTAACTGTTGCTGTTACTGTAGTTTTCCAAAAGTGGTGTAGATCCATTCAGTGACATGTACCACTCGTTTTCCACTGGTTCAAACGTTTCCTAACGTTAATTATACTGACAGGCTGCTCTTCATCCAGCGGGGTAGGAAACGATATGTCTAGATGTCCCGCTGAAGGGATCAACATGCTGATGGCATTGACAGCAGGAACTATAACCAAAGTGAAAGCCAAGCTGTCACAGTTAAAAGTGTCTCAATAGAAAAGATTAAAATACAACAAATATGCCTCTTTGTAGCTAAACACAATCCTCCCATGTTGGGTCTTTATAGAGGCATCATGGTGTGCCCATGCTGTGTGTCTATAGGTTAATCCACCAATAGAAACTCCCGTCCACATCGTATGTCCCGCCCACCACATCCAACTCCACTTGTAGTTTTTTTACTTGAAAGCGTAGGTTTTTTTGCTTGAAAGCAAAGGTTTTTGATTTGAGAACAAAAGTTTTTGATTTGAACAAACATCTTTGATTTGAGAGCGAAGGTTTCTGACTTCAGAGCAAAAGTTTTTGATTTGAGAGCAGAAGTTTTTGATTTGAAAGCAAAGGTTTTTGATTTGAGAGCAAAGGCTTCTGACTTGAGAGCAAAAGTTTTGGCTTGAGAGAAAAGGCTTTTGACCTGGGAGCAAAGGTTTTCGATAGCAGTCAAAAAGTTGAGTACCATAATAAAAATTCTGAATTCTGTGACCAAAACTAACACAACTGAGAGCAAATTTGTTTGAAATGCAACTCATTTTTTTCTCAGTTCATACATTTTTTTAATTACTTGCAAGAAATTTGCTTTCAAAACTGTTTCTTTTATTTTGCTTCCATAATACCTTCATATAAATATAAATTACAACAGCAATTGCCACAAAGCTTAGCTGATCAACACTGTATTTAGCTCTGGGAAAAAATAATTAAAGATCTGATTTTTAATAATCTAGATTTCTAGAACTGTTTAGGAAAAATACAGTGTTTGAAATTTTCTGAGTTCAATTCGTATTTATTTTTAAGCAGAATTTCTGCCAGGGTGAAATAAAATTCATCATTGGAAAGCCTGTCCATATTTGTCAAATTAAATGCTTCACCATCAACTAATTTGACATGTTTTTAATGTTTACAGGCAGCCTGCTGTGCGCTGCTGAAACACTAAGTTGTAAAAGGTTACAAATACAGTTAATAGAGTTTATGAGATGTAAATAAAACACCCGAGCATGTTGCTATTTTTTTTTCTTCCTGTGAATTTAGTCATTGTCCATTGTCAGTTACTTTTTTTTTTAGATTTTTTTTTTTTTTTAATCTAACTACGGAGGCCAAGGACTTTACTTTTTTTTTATAAAATACAAATACAGTTAATAGAGTTTATGAGATGTAAATAAAACACCCGAGCATGTTGCTATTTTTTTTTCTTCCTGTGAATTTAGTCATTGTCCATTGTCAGTTACTTTTTTTTTTAGATTTTTTTTTTTTAATCTAACTACGGAGGCCAAGGACTTTACTTTTTTATAAAAGTGGTTAGAAATTCAATATAAACCATCAATGATGTAAATAAATTGAATAAAATAACTAGAAATTATCATTATTACTATAGTTTTTTTTAACTCTTTGGAAAAGTTCATGCAGTCAGGCAGTTTAATGCACAAAGTCAATTCCAGGGTTCAAACCACTGAGCCTAATGCTTTAAAGGCAGGAAATTCCCACACCTCTAGTTTAGCTGCATCCCTCTGAAGTTTCCACAAAAATATTTCTCACTGTTTTCCACTAGCTTTTACACACACACACACACACACACACACACACACACACACACACACACACACACACACACACACACACACACACACACACACACACACACACACATCCTCCTGACTAAACAAATGTCTGACTTATTGTTGCCAAGTTTTGTTTTTAGTTAAGTTTAAATTTGATAACTCCTATTTCAATGATTTTGCAGAAACAAATGTCTTGAAACTGTGTGTAGACCTTCAGTGAACTGCCTCTGAAGTCTTGTGTACGGGTTCCAACTGTTTGCCCACATGATAAAAGTCGTTATGTTTTGTTTGAGTCCGGGCTCCATTGGAAGAACACGCTCTTTCATTTGGGATCACAGAGGCGAATAAACTAAAAAAGCTCCATGAAGTAGAAAAGTTTCAGTGATAAAAAGAAGAAGAGAGCAGTATTGCCTCAGATATGGTCTAGTGCGTTCCCTCCACTCCTGTCTTCATGCACAGAGAACACTACTGCTTTCCAGCCTGTGTGTATATAGTGTGTGTCCTCGATGCATGTGTGTCTGCGTGTGTGTGCACTGTGGACTGAGAGCAGTGGATCTTCAGGGGCAGCTCTGTACCCAAAGCTCATTTTAATATATGTAAAAGCTATGGCTCACTGGAGAGCCTGTACAATGGACTGATCGGCCTGAGGGATGTGTCAGAGACCAGTGTGTGTGTGTGTGTGTGTGTGTGTGTGTGTGTGTGTGTGTGTGTGTGTGTGTGTGTGTGTGTGTGTGTGTGTGTGTGTGTATGTCTGAGATGAGAGAGACAGTGGCCGAGGTTTGGACATGCGTCAATGGTCTGCCTGCACACTGCAGTCTCAACCCCTGACACTTTCAACATACACCAGTTGGCCCTGATGCCTGACACATTTGCATATGACTGTCCGCTGTGGCAGAACTCTGCAGTTCAACTCCATATGGGGAAAGAAAAAAAAAGAAAAACTCCTAAAGCAGCCCCTCTCTAATTCGGCTTCCTGACATGTGTTGCTCAATGGACTCTGAGCGGGACATGTAGCTTCTTCAATCTCAGCAAAGCAGTGACTCTATTCTGACCAATTACGATAGATTATATGATGCAATTGGTATATTTTACTATTGGATTAGATTTGGGCCTGTTTGCGTACAACTTCATAGAAACTGTCTCAGTCAGTCCGGAGAGGATTTTATTTCATTTATTTGGCATTTGCCCTTTATTTAGATAAATTAAGGATAGGAGATGTTGGTAAAGACAGCAGGGGAATGACATGTAGTAAAGGTCCAACCAGGAAGGAGTCGAACTGTTGACTCAGCTGTTAAAAGCATTTCACCCCATTCGTTGGGAATCCACTTGGTTATCAGTTTCCTGAGCTGACAGGATTTTAGACTTCTCATAATTACAGCAAACAGCCTGCAGTGACATTCAGCAGGACAAACGGAAAGCTGATCAATGTGAATAAACTGTAGGAAATTATTTAAACCATTAAAATCATAGATGAAAAGATGGCTAACTTGCCCGAGAACTATCGAATCTTAAAGTTTTCTGTACAGCCATGGCTACATTTCAAACAGGAGCAAATTGCTAATTTTAAAGGTGCTGATTTGACAGAATGTAAACAAATATAGGCTGAAAAGGGGTAACAAAAAGAAAGTAGTTCACAGTCTTTGTTGTAGCCTTGTTTCTCTTTGTGGTCGTTAACATCATATTCGACAGAAATCTGCGTAGCTTGTGTCTTTTTGGTGACATGCAATTTTCCAGTTGGGCATTGCGTTATTGGGTTTTTCACTTTTTTTTAATTTTATTTTATTTTAAACCTCAGCCTATCAAACTGAATTATGTTAATTATGGTACTTCCAGATCAAAGTGCCTTCTGTCAAACAGAGTCACAAGAAAAGTTTTAACATAAAATGGTTCAAAAACCACGTGGTGTCTGCAGCTATCCGTGTAGCCTGCACATCTGTTTGGGACGCAGTTAGACGTTACCACTACGACTGGGTGATATGGACCAAAAGTCATGTCATGATATATTTTGGCTGAATGGCAATATACGATATATTTCTCTATATTTTCTACAGAGTGGGTTGAATATGCATTTGTAAGTTAAAGCTACATGCGAGACATCACAAACACTTTTATCAAAATATGATCCAAGGATTCAATATAAATGCACCCATCTCTTAAAATGCTCCATCAGTTGTTTTAGACATCAATAACAGACTGACGTGCTGCAGGAAGTGTATCGTCTCATTTCTGGTTTCCAGTTTGTTACTGCTGTGTCTGTCTATTTCAATATCTCAGTTAATTTGCTAGATTTTTCATCACAGCAATTAATTACTTGCAATACATTCAAACCTATGCTGAATCTGCTCATGCACTTACAGTTCTCTCCTTCTGTTAGTGACTTCCTGGTCACACCTGGTCAGCCGAAATGTGAATTACTTGTCGTATCAGTTTAAAGTCAGAGATTTGATGTAAGCACGAGTTAAAACGGGTAAACTAAACAGCCATTTATGAACCAAGGACAGCTATACTTGTTCTAACATACAGCCTTCGTTATCTTGCAATGTGATTTTAGAGTCACTGCAAACCACCACAAACCCTCAGTTTATTCCTCTGAGACACTGCCAGATAGGTTTTATTGTTCCATTCATTTCAGTGTTAATATAATATAATTCAGTGATAACAAAACATACAGTGAAAAAAAAAAAATAAGCGAAGAGGAAGAAACAGTTTGGTTTATTTTCACTAAACAATATGACAGAGGACATAATTAAGCTGTTAGGGAACCTTTCTCATCCCCAGCTATTACTCCATCATGCAAGTAGCAGATAAACAGCTGCTGGGATGTAAAATTATGACCTGTCAATAGAACAGTAACATCAGCAGGCGAGACATGAGGGATCCTGACAGGGAAATGAAGAACGGGGAGCAAAAAGGGAAAACAAAGACAAAAAAACAAAACAAAAAAAAAAACCTGAGCGGCACTTAGCACGCTGACAGCTACACTTGGCTGGCTGAAATTATGCAGAACACAGATAAAAATAGGTGGATGAATGAAAAAGATGGGACTCACACATGTATGAAGGGTGCATTTATGGCTTCCATTCTGTAGGCCCAGCCTGAGCATCTCTTTACTTTTACACTGCCTTTACTCCACCTTTGAATCAACTTCCTCCTCACATATTTGACATACTCTTAACAGTATCATGGAAAAACCTAAGGACATGTCAGACATCACTCTCTGCTTCCATCACCACAGTGTACTAGTCAATGTCTCCTCACCTCCCTGGGAACTTTCTTAGAAGCTCCTTGTAATACTGCACTGGGGTCAGCCAGAGGTTAAAACACTCATAAATATTTCACCTGCCCTTCCAGGGGAAGAAAAAAAAAAAAAAAGCACCACACTTGTCTGGTGTGCTGTGTTCACAAGAAGCAGTGGGGGGGAAACGTCACACTGCACGTTCACCTCTGCAGAAAGTACTGAGCTGGAAGTGGGAAGATTAAAGGGCTATTACAGCAGTTTAGTGATGAACTTCCATAATAATGGGGATGTCACGAGACACTGACTGAGTAAAAAAGCGTTTAGTAGCGTCACATGTATCAGCTATTATTTTAATACGTAAATTTGTATCTTGCCCGTATGGAAATTATTTTTCTTTTTTTTTTTCTTTAAGAAGCTCCGCCTTCCCTTTCATTATTAATATTTCAGAGCCCTCAGTTTAAAAAGAAACTATAGCAACCTCCACACCACATGAAAACAATTAAAGTGCTACATTCATTCAAACTTTATTTCAGTAATCTCTCCGTTTATCAGGTCATACTTATTTTTTTCATAACAACACAATTGTAGGTAGAATAACCTGACTGTCGAGAAGTGTATTTGTGTGTGTTTTATTGTCTTAATCTATGTTTTGACGATTAAACTATCTCCTTAAAACCAAATGGTTGAGCCAAAGCTAAAGGTCAACAGAGTCATATGAATGGATTGCGACAGAAGAAAAATAAGCACTTGGAACAAACTGATCCGATGAGAGCGGTCGTGGAGTCACACTTTGACATTTATCTTTCACTTAAAAAAACTGAACGTGAATTAAATCGTGCGTCTAATCTCAATGAAGAGAGTTTAAGCAAACATTTTACAGACATTTCCAAACCTAAAGAAAGATTACAATATAACTGTAAGCACAAACATCTGTGTAATTTCTACAGTATTATACTGCTGTGAATATATTCATACTGACAGTCTTATGAACTGCCAGCTCGCCACTTTGCATTTGCTCACGGAAAATAATTCACAAAAACAGCTGCAGAAGACGTACCGCCGCCAGATGATCATAATCACTTATATTTGACCTAAGACGGCTCGTTATAGGTCATAGGTTTTTGTCTGTGTTTATGTTTGCATGTATCTGTCTGGATGAAAGCGCAATTATTACTGTTCCTATTACTGGGATAACAACAGATTGAAGCCAATAAATTAAAGTTTTACGTTAAATGTATCAAAATTGTGATGAAAATATCTTTATTTCTTTTTTTGCATTGTTCGAAAATTGTTTAGTTTCAGACTTGAAATGAATCTATGCTTCAAACCGCACTAACATAAACGAATACATTATGAGTTTATCAAAATCAGAATTCACCCTTTTTTCATGGCCGTACTGACTTGAAGGCAGGCCAAACCTCATATTGCTGTCAACACTCAGCTGCAAAGTGTTTAATGTAAAAGGCTCAGAACCTCACCTGTCTCACACTGAGCCTTATTTTAGAGCAAACATCAAATATCTATGAATTGGGATGCCTAGGTGGGCTCTGATACATCACTCTCCCTATGATTCCTCGCATCATCTTCACCCAACTACCAAATAAAGGAGATTAATAGAGTATCCAACATGTTTTCGCTGGTGTCACTGAAAACATTGCGGTAGTAATCTTTTGCTGTCAAAAGAACCTTGTACCTTGTCAAATATCGTACAGAGGATAGTCATGATCTCAAAATGTTGAATATTGAATGAATAAAAATAAACATTAGGGGAAAAAAATTGTGTGATTTGTGAAAACTATTTACATTTATAATATAACTGAAGAGATGTTTTAAGTTCAAAGCAACCTTATTCAACCTATTCCACCTTATTCAAAAGCTTGCTTTAATTTCCTATGTGGCATTTATTACATACATAATGGCTGAATATATATGTGTATGTGTAAACACGCACTCCTTGGGTTAAGGGAAAAAAAGAATGAATAAAAGATATTCAGTCCTCACAAAGGGGGTAATATTAATGCGTGTGTGTGTGTGTGTGTGTGTGTGTGTGTGTGCGCGTGTAAAACACTTGCCCTCACAAGTGGCGGGGCAGCTCCAGTGAGTCACAGTGCCATGTATACTTCCCTCATCCAACATTTACAAGCCTTCTGCTCTGTGCCTCTCTCTCCGCTGCCAACACATTACCCACGCTCCACTGCTTCCCCTCCTCTCCGTCTCCTGTTTGTCTTCGCTCATCACCACTTCTCGGTTCTGTCGTGTGCTCTCTCGTCGTCCCATGTCACGTGCATCTTATTTCATTATTGTATGTTGTCTTTTATTGTGTGTCACCCTCCGGTTTCCTCTCCTCTCCCGGCAGATCTTTTCTGTTTTTTCGTGTCATCTTTCGTGTCTTCCCTTCATCTCGTTCCATCTCCTCTCACTCGTCCTTTCCTTTCATTTATTTTTCAATTTATGGTTTTACTCCAACCTCATTCCAGTTTTCTTTGTCCAACCCTGTTCCTCTTCACCTTACTTTTTCATATTTCATCTTTTATTTATCCCTCTCCTCCCACAACCTTGACTCGTCCACCTTTTTCTTCTTTTCTCTTCTCTGCCTCTTCTGAATCTCTCTTCCCTCTCCTCTACTTATCTGTTGTGTGGTCCATTCGCAGCACCTCTTCTTGAACTCTCTTCATGTTTCTTCACTCACAGTAAATCAATACAACAAAAACTCTTTACCCTCCATTTAGTCATATTAGCTTCAACATTAAACTTGAGGTGTTGTTGTAGAGGTAATATTCATTGCACGGCTATTGCATTCGATTGCATTATAGTGAGCAGGTGTTCATGTTGTTGTACCCCCCCTCCATAAAGCCACCACTATTTTCCAAGCCAATTTACCCTCAAACAAAAAAGCTCACCGTGATTAAAAAAAGAAATATTTCATGTTTTTCCTTTGGCCAAAGTGTGATTGAGGCCTGCTGTTGTTTGTGTTTGAGAAACAGCATCACACGGAAGAAAAATAAAGTGATGCTTGATTATTACTTATGCTTGTTTAAAGGAGTGGTTTTCAAATTCAATGAGTAAATACAAGCAGAATCACCAGTGTTGACATGATGCAAACGCCACAGTGCTCACTGTCAGATGTCCACATTTGAGAAATTACAACACAGATGAAAGTTTGTTTAAGGGTTAGTTGGTTCAAATTTATACTTTATTTTAATTTATTATTATCATTATTATTTGTATTATTATTATTATTTCTAAGACTCTGTGACACAAGGAGTATACCATCAATGTGGAAATTATTCAGACCAATATTGACTTTTCATAATAATTGGAAAACTGTACTGATTTATTTAGTTATTCTCTAAATTTTAGATTTAATATTTCTTAAATTATTTCCTCGTGGGCATGGCTGATGTCCTGTTGACAATTTTACTCCAAAAAAAAAGACACAGAGTGTATAAGAGTGTGACTAACAAACTTTAAACATTTTCTTTACTAAACTTTCACTTGTGGGAGGAAGGCAGAATTAGCTGGTAAGGAGAAATCTTCAGTAATGATCCAACACGAGCTATAATCTATTTTATTTATATATATGTATATGTACATATATATATGTGTGTATATATATGTGTGTATATACACACATATATATATATATATATTGTATCTGTTAACAACTGTGATGTCGTCTAATTGTGGTATATATAATATATAAAATAAAATATAATATAATATAATTGATATAATTTCAACAATAGGTGAAATAAAAAGGAGAGACCGAGATCTTTGATACTTATTTTCCACCAGAAAAGTCCCAGGTTGGAGAACTGGGACAGCAAAACGGTTAAAATTTAGGTCTGCAAACCAGAACAAACCAATTTTGCATTGGTGGAAATGGCTCCCGTGACAGAGGAAATAATTCCTGTGTGGAGAACCCAAAGTTCCCAAATGCAAATCCAGGACAACCCATGAATTAATATAACCTGCATCACTCCAAATATGTGGACAGTAATGGAACGTAAATGAAACTGATGCGTAATGTGTTGCTGCAGCTTATTTTTGCGCCAACAGTATATAAAGACAGATTGATTAAAACATCATAATTTTACTGGAAGAAAATATGTATATACATATATAAATCCTTATTTATCCAACAGGGAAAGATAAACAGTAATAATAAATAAACAATAAATCATAAACAAATACAGAGTCCTGTTTGGAAATTTGCCGTTAGTACTTAAAATGTACACAAATTCTGCCACAGTTGCTCGAAATATTTAAACCATTAATGAAGTCACCTCTGCTGTGTGTACAATTCTACACAGACGCTCCCTTAAATCAGACACTAGATGAAATAAACATATTACTCCTACTTATGTGCGATGACTAACGGTGTTTGATCAACGTGGAAAACATGTGACATTCTAAAACTTGTTGTGGGAAACTCAGCCAACAAACAAGACAAAAACTGCCTCGCGTGGCAAAGTGCAAGTTCTTGGGCTGGCAGGAAAATAGGTCAAAATGTTTAACACGAGACTGAACACATTTCATCCTCACACAACCCCGCAACACAATAGAGATGATAGAATGTTGTTTGTGTTGCTCAAAAGGTCTCGAAGCATCGAGTGATTTGTAGTGTTTTTTTGTTTTTTTTTCCAAGACTATTTCCTCATTACTCCAGACAATCTATACACTAATAATATTTACTGAGGAAATAGTCTGTGTAAAAACTGCTGACAGCATATCCCATGAATTATTCAAAGTGACATTGAAATTGTTATTGGTGAATTTTAATGTAATTTTCAATCCAGTGAAAAGCACAGATGGAATTCCATTTTCCTCCACGGCCCCGTTGTGGTGGTAGACATTTAACACCGAAGCTGTTTTTTCTTCATCATATAAAGCATATGACGCTTTATGTAAACAACTTTCAGTCCCCTGAGAAGAAAACTCTGCAAAAGGTTACAGTCATTGTCATAACACCTCATTAAAAGGAAAAACGGCTTGAACAGTGACATTGAAATTTGGCATTCAAAATAGGATTTGGTATCGAAAGGACAAAAACACTTGTCTTGGGAAAAGTTATATTGGCACTGAAACGAGTATTAGCATTGACAAAAAAAATAAAAACGGTCATTACCTTGTTTATTTTATGGGGTTTTTTTTGCATTACGACACGCTTTTTTGATATTTTCTTCATGTTTGTGTTTTTTTGACAGTTTTTTTTTTTTTTTTTTTTAGATCTCCCCCTCTGATGTCTTTTGTTTTCTTGGTGTTTAGTGTCACATGAACAATCTCACGTAGAATATTCAGTCACATCACCGCAGTTTAGCCAGCTGACGATAATAACTAGCTGACATTAGTCTGACAGAGTTCAATGGTCCAAAATGTTTTACAAAACAACATCATGATCACTCTCAATAAATCATAATGCATGATGATGTACTCACCTTAATGCTTATGAATATACCAAAGTTAATGAATGTCTTGTTCATGCATGACATCATCAGTGAAAGGCTTTGAACTCATGTCACTTTCTGATAATTCATGAGGTATTAATGCGTGAAGCCATTCAGAAATCCATGATGATTCATGTAGCCTTACTGTAAAACAATATCGATATATAACTATGATTAAAAGCCTTGATAGAAAAGCCTTCATAGGAGAAGGTATACAAGCTCTTAAAGTCTGTATTTTGGAGCACAAAACAAGTATCCTTCTCTCCGTCTTTATTGGGACATTTTATTTTAACACATGCTTGTGTTTTAATATCATTGCCATGTTTTTTTTAATGTAAGTGGGTATCAGCTTTGCCGTGCAGCATACGGGTCAAAAACAACACATATATCCTTTAATTTATCCTCAGCTAGATGTTTGAAGCAGGAGTGCTCTCGACCCGTAGAACCCCCGTCTTCTCGGTTGAATTGTGAAGCGGGTACTGCGTGCTGCATATCCAAATAAACAGCAGAACTAACCCTTTCTGACAATGATTGTCGTTTCTCTGGATGACAAGCGTTTTCAACCATCAGGGTTTCAAAGAGACAGCTGACCTCTGTACTGTCTCCAATACCTAGGGCTGACATTACATCCCACTTTGTATGAAAAAAAAAATAAAAAATTGTGGGCCTACACTATAGCTGAGTTATTAGTGAGTCCCTGGTTTTGGGCCTCTGGTCACCCGGTGTCATTCGTGACATTTATTATTATTTTTTGTCCTTGAGATAAAGGTTAATATAAAAAAAATCTCTAAGTTTAATCAAATTAAATGATGAAAAGTCCGGATAGCCCAGACTGTCTTGAAAAAAATTAAATAAGATACAGCATGAACAGTGAGCCCCTATAATGACCAATATATAAGCTTAAAAGTGAAGGTTGTGAAATTACCCTGAAAATAGCTTATAGAGTTCAAAGGGTCAAACTATGACAGGATACATAGACATTGGAAATATATGGCTGTCCAACAGTCCTTCTGGGATTTTGCAGAGTTTTTGTGATTGTTGTGATGAAATATGTTTGATTTTGCAGTGGATTTTCTCCAAATTGTTTGTTTTAAGTGAGTTTTTTGTGTAAAATTTCAGGAATTAGAAAAAACTGCAAGTTGAGAAAGAAAAAAATATTTTTTGAAGCACTTCTTGATAAAGGAATAAACATGTAATCACTTCCTGTGCTAATAATCATGCCGCACATCACATAAATATTTTAGCTTTAGTTCTTAAAAAAGTGAGTTTTGTCTTACTTTACTTACTTTATGCCGTAACACTTTCAGCACAGTTTCTGCTGTTGACATTTTTTGCAGACAAATTGTGGGAATTTAAAAAAAATTGCAAGCACCCGTACATATTGCGTAGGTGGTTTTAATTTGCGTTAATTATTGCGATTTCCGAGAGGGACTGTCTAATACATCATTAAACAGCTTTTGACTTTTGCAAGGCTCGTGTTGAAATAAATCTTGGTATGTCCATGGCACTGGATAAGGCCTTTCATTGAGTTTACCTTGGATTATCAGCCATTCAGCTACTCAATTATACATATACAGGTTTTATACAGCTTCACTGATTGCTTTATTCACATCTTTTTTGCTGGATTGGAAGGCTAAAAACCTCTCATGACTGTGTTGTTTTCAAGGCTATGTGCATTATGGCACTATTAACCTGGGATTTTGGAGAAACTGTCCCAATCAAAAGAGATTTTTAAGGCAGTCCATTTAGAAAAACATTCCATCCAACCTTTGCCACAGCCTGTCTTTCTTCAATTGGGGATAACATATGAGGTTTCAAAAGGAATGAGGTCATATTCAAGGGCAATTTCAAGGTGAAATGTGGCAACAACCAAAGAAAAAAAAAGAAGACTTTCACACATTTCATCTCTCTTACCTTCCCTCTTCTGGCCTTTTTCTTTTCATAAACTAAAAAAATGAAAACTCCAGACGGGAAAAAAGTATGGACAGAAAAAGCAGACGGAAACTTTGAAAAAGTGTCTTATGATCATTTTGTAAAATTGTCTCTCCCTTGTCAACAACACCAAACTCTGAAGACTTGTTTATATTACGTGCTTTATTGACACAATTAGTGATTTAAGTCGCATCATCATACAGAGCTTGCAATACCCATTCAAAACTGTGCGCCCCTCAAACCGTAAGTACATTTTTAAAAAGAGGCCAAAAGCAAAATCAAAGTTAAAAAATGTCATTTAAAATGTTAAAAAATTCTTGACATGAGCTATCTCGAAACAAAGGTTGCTGTTTCTTGTATCTGTTAACAACTGTGATGTTGTCTATTTGTGGTAAAAGATGTGATTTCATGGGGTCGCTTCTCTGAAATTGGCAAAACTTTATAAGTAAAAACAATAATATTAGAAAAATAACTATATCCAATAAAGTAAGCTTTTTAATTAACACAATGGATAGAACATATACTGCTGAAGCTGAGCAATGTGAGCTTAAATGCCTTAAATTTATCCTTTTCAAATCTTCTCATATGAAATGTAAAGCCACTGAGACAAACTTGAAAATGATCAACAGAAAGTCCACATCACACAATAGCTTATATTGACAAAACATCCTTCCTTTGTTGTGCCTCTGTGCAGCCTTCATGGCTCATTCGTCTGATGAATCTCAAAGCTTAGTGGTTCAAGTCCTAGTTTTACTTTGTCAACCAAACTTCATTAACAGATTGAATATATTAATTTTATCCACCAACCTTTCTGGAATTGATTTGTGCAATATGCTCTGTGTGTTTGGGTCACTGCAATCACTGCTTGCAGCCAAAACACATTGAGCTTTTGAATTTAAAAAAGTCGATGTGAATAGCATTTCATTGTGGTAAATTAACTTGTTAAGCACCATTTTTCTGTGTCTTTGTTGCATTCTAGTGTGTGTTTTCTTGTGAGAACTGTCAGACCTGCAGACAACTGGTAAATTACATTCTTTTCAGTTTTGCTTTATGACCCCCTTCATTGCTACTGGTCTGTATTCTGAGATGTATTTATTTATTTTTTGTCTATAGGCATTTAATCATAAAAAAAAAATTTTTTTAAAAAAGCCGAACATACATCTTCATATGATGTATGAATGCAGGCTCTAAAGCGTAATGCCAGGCTTTTTTGCCCCACTACATCCGTGACTGCTCTGTCTTGTAAACCCCTTTAATGGTATGTTTAAGAGTCATGTCAATCAAACATGGAGGTGTTTGAACTGGACAGAGGGACTAATTGTCATGAGTCGTGATAAATGGAGAGGAAACAGAGAAAGACTGACAGGGGGAAAATGGGACGACAGTAAGTAAGAGAAAGTGAGAGGAGAGAAGCCCATGTAGAACCTGAGAGGGCAGCCAAGAGGAAATCAATTTGTCGTGCTGTCCTTCTCGTCGTCCCCCATTCTTTTCATTCAGTCTTCCTTTTTTTGCACTCTATGTTGACTGTCCATCAGTTTGCTCTCATTCACTTTCAAAAGCCCCACTCCCTCACTACAACATGAGACGTCCAAAACATTGAAAGGTCATTGCTGTAGTAGTTTGCCCATTTGCCCATTTGCGTGCCCATAGTTACTTGAGGCTATTTTCATTGTTGCTGAAAAGCATTTATGAGGATGAAGAAAAGGCTTTGTTTAGTTTAATCTTTGTAAGAGAAGATCAACAGGTTTGGGCGGCACGGTGGTGCAGTGGTTAGCATTGTCGCCTCACAGCAAAAAGGTTTGGGGTTCGAATCCGGTCCTGGGCCTTTCTGTGCGGAGTTTGCATGTTCTCCCTGTGCTTGCGTGGGTTCTCTCCGGGTTCTCCGGCTTCCTCCTATCATCCAAAAACATGCACCTCAGGTCAGGTTACCTGGCGCCGCGCTAGTGGCAGCCTGTTGCAGCAGCTCCCCCCTGAGAACCCCCCTGCTGTAGCGAAGAAATTTCCCCTCGGGGATTAATAAAGTAAAATAAAAAATGTAAAAAAAAAGGTTTTCAACTCAGGGAATGGACATAAGTTGGCTATTTAGAGCTAGCTGAACATATCTCAGCTGGGAGAACAGGAAAACTCAGCACAGCATGTGATCTACAGTATGATACACGCCAGCTCTTATTTCAAATTAGACAGTGGGCTTTAGTTCTTGTTTGTTGTTGTTGATATGAGAAGAACTGATTCAGCTGCATATTCTGTATGCTGCTGTAGCGAAAAAAATTTCCCCTCGGGGATTAATAAAGTAACTACCTAACCTAACCTAACCTAATATTAGTCCCTCCAGGATTTCGCAGTTTTTTTTGTGATTGTTGCTATCAAAAATGTTTGATTTTGTGGCAGATTTTCTCAAAAATTGCAATGTCATTTGTGGAGTTTTAAGTGAGGTTTTTGCATAAAATTGCAGGAATTAGACAAAATTGCACGTGAAGAAAGAACAATGATAATTTTTTAAAGCACTACATGATAAATTATGATAAATATGTAATCACTTCCTGTGATAATAATCATGCTGCACATCACAGGGATTATTTAGTTCTCATCTTTTTTTATTTATTTATTGAACTTAGAGAACCATAGGGCTAAAAGTTACATAAAACTAATAAAATGTATTTAGGCTTTATAGAACAGACAATCTGTAATGTAGAATACAATAGCAGCTGTCAAAATAAGAGCTTTAGATGCTGTTTAATTCATGTTAATTCAACACATCGGCCTACAGTATGCACAAAAACAAAGTGCAGTCTCTTACAACTTGACGCGTGTATAAAACGAATTTAACATACAGTAATATCTACTCACTTTCTTTGACAATAAGCATTTAATTTACACATTTTAATGTGAAGACCACATTTTCCGCAAACTCCGTCACTTCCTGTTTGTCCTCTTGTTTCGGTTTTGTTGATGAGAAAACAGCAGCAGAGCCTTTCTGATTGTAAATGAGGAGTTATTTTTGTTAATAAAGTAAGTTTTGTTTTAAAAGACTTACTTTATGCCGTTGATACGTTCAGCACAGCTTGTGCTGATGAAATGTTTTGCAGAAAAATCACGGGAAATTAAACAGAATTGTAAGCTCCTTTAAATATTGCGAAGTTTGCCTGAATTTGCGTTAATTATTTTCCTGGAGGGACCGGCACGCTAAGATGGTAAGAACAGGATTCTCAGTAAACTGCTTTTTGTCAATGCAGCTCGTGTTTGCATCACCCAAGGCATGATGGGAAGTATGTCCAAAACTTTAAACATATTCAGCTGATATGAGAAAGGCTCCCAGGAATGCAGCTTCTACCCACTAACACTATGCTCAATCTATCCATAACAGGGAGTGAAAACAGAGACAAAGGCGAAGGGATTTTAGGCTGTGGAAACTTTGATTTTATTTATTCAACATATATTATAATATTCCTCAATGCTTAACAAAGATTTTATCCAACAGTAAGAATGCCTTTTCAAAATAGCTTTTCATTATAACCCTTAGAATTAAATGAGAAACCTCTCAAAAACCACAAATGTGAAGGATTAGTGGCACCACACTCAACTCTTGACAAAGGTAAATAAAACAAAAACAACATCCATTCATTCAGTATTACAGTTTAACATACGGCACAGAAAAAATATTACAAGGGTGCCATACTGCTAGCGTTGCAAGATGAAAAAAATTTAACTGGACCAACCTCCGGATGGGTGTATCATGAACCCACTGGTTTCAGTTCGAAGGCAACGGTGCTACTGTACGTCTTCTGCTCCACTCAGTTTTATTTGGATGACTACTAAGTTTTGTTGTCCACAACCACAATGCTCTTGAGTGCTTCTTGAGAGGAGCTTGAGCTGTACATCTGGAAACACCTGCCTTCCTTGAAATGTCTGCCTGTGACAGTCTGATGCAGGATAACCATCTCGTTGCCATAGTCAAAGATTTTATTGATCAAACTGTCAATTCCTAAGTATCCTCAGCCACTTAGCATCACTGTCCCTCAGAAAGTTTCACTACCTATAACAACCGGTTTTGTATAATTGTTTAATTGCACATGGTGCCAACAATAATTTGGCATTTCCTTCAAATTCCTTAAGATTTTATTTTTCATACAGATATCTCACTGGAACATTTAATCATTTGCTCAGGGAATATTTGGAAAATATAAAATACGATATTTCTGATTGACAGACCAATGCAGAAGATATTTAATCATCATCTAAGACATCATAAGAGCCTAAAACTGTGACTGTATATGATGCTGATGTTGAATTCATGCAGCTGCATGTATTTGTGTGTTTGTGTGTGTGTGTCTGCTTGTGCATTTGCACATCAGTGTTCTTCTGAAACTAGTTTTAATATCAAGCCTTCCCTGTAGTGCTCGGCTTTTTCAGCGCTTTGTTTGAACAATGCGGTGCAGAAATCCACTGTGGCCAGCTCTTGGCTGGAAAGAAGAGGAGAGCAAGACTCAAACAGAGAGAGAATAGGAGAGTGAGAGTTATTAGAAGTGTGTTTGTCCAAAGATATGTCGACACACACTGTGATGAGCTAAGTAAAGGCCACAGTGTGAGACAGCCAATAACCAGAGACAAACCAAATATTTAATGGTGAATATCATCTTGAATAGCTGATTGGATAAGGTTTAACAGAGCTGCCGTTGATTATTTGAAGTAATGTGAAGGTCACTGTTGTGGCTCATATGAGTCCAAAAATCGATATATTAGTATAAATCACATTAACATGACATGCAGATGACATAGAGATTATAATTACACAGCATTGAAGTCTTTGTTTTCATTTTCTGACAAGCAGCATTTTAAAATCAGGGTAGAAAAAAAAAAATAGGAATAATGGTTCAATAATGGTCAACTTTTTCCATCAAAATGCAGTTGAATTGATAGGTCCCATGATAGCATATGTGGTCATGGACTAATAATACAATAAAATTACAAATGTAGATTTGCCCTAAAAATGATGAATATCTACATCTAAAACCCAGATTCAGTCACTATCAGCTTCACAACTTTAAGACCAAACTGAACAACCTCGGGATCTATGGACATGAGACACGAAACCGAATTTTGAAGTACAGCACATTTCTCCTCCAGGCTAGAGTCATGTTTGTAAACCTCCAGCAAAAATTTACATTTTCTGCCTCATCTGAATTCAAAATTGGAGAATGAATAAAAGCCTTATTAGCAGGAGTCAGTGATTGTTAACCGGTTTTAAAAACTGCAACTTCAAATTTGATGAAACTAAAATGAAGCACAACAATGCTGTGTCAATTTAATCATAGTAATAAGTGGAGGCCTCTTTATTGAGAGTGTCGCTCTCTGTTACCTTTGAAACAGTAGCAGGGGGGTTGTGTTTTTAAAAACAGATGCTGTGGTCCAATGACAGCAGGAAAGGGTTGACATGCCATAATCAATCTAGGTTCACTTGTGAATGATATGGTAATGTGTGTTGACATTGTAAACTAAATTATGTATGTGATAATAATATTATGTTAGATTTATTTTTTCATAGTACTGTAATTATATATAAAGTTGTACATTGTGTAAAATCTATTTCCCATTTTGAAACAGCTTGTGGATTCTCTTAACGTTCACATTGTCTAAACACAATCTCACAGCTAAATAGCTGAAAGTCACCATTCTGTCTGTCTGTGTGCTATTCTGCAGGCTCAGTGCTGAATCAGCATATGATAATCAGAATGGGGGTTAGTTTAAATGCACACGCACGCACATACCTGGTCACATATTTATGCACCACAATGTCCAAATACTTACTCTCTCACACATCAGTATAAGGAAGAGAAATAAAGATTGATATTGTAAATTTCATATAATATGAGAAATTGGATACAGTTTAAACAAATCCAGAGATGGAGAGAGGAGAGCTTGTAGATGATATAAGGTGTAGGGCTGGAATCCACTGACTATTTAGATGATGATGATAGATGAATTTTAGATTCTGTATGTGTCAACTCAGCGAGTTGTAGCCGCAGCACAGCTGGGCCTCAGTAATATTTCATTTTTTCCTCATTTGGAAATCTATAATCCATACCTCTCACTCACTCTTTCTCTGCCCCCCCCCCCCACCCCCCGTCCTTGCTAATATCCAATTCCTTTTGCCATCTCTGTCTTTCTCTCTCTGACTCCATCATTTCTCAGCTCTGTATTCCATACTTGTCACTGCTGATGTAATAGAAGCCTTGCTGACTCTATGCTTCGGTTTGAGGACTCTGAAAAAAATCTGTCTCCCCAAAAGGTAATAGTAAAGATTTAAACAGCTCAACAAAACGCCAAATAAACCACCAAAGAAAACCTACCTGATTGCACTCCTGACCTAATGCACCTTTTTTGGTCTTGGACAGTGATGTTCTACCTCTTGAAAAAGTGAATGCCGCTCAAAACACCTCACCTGTCTACTTTACTTCATTGTTGTCGATTTTTTTTTAAGCCTTTCAAGTGTCTCCTTTGGCGATTTCCAAAATTTGACACAAAAACCGGTGTTAATGTTGAGCATACTTACTCACAAAGCTTCCCCCTGCTGTGCACCGTACATACGCAATAGGAGGAGTCTCAAAAGTGTTTGATTGACAGGAGTGCAGGACTATTTCATTGAGTTAGACTGTGAGAGAGAGAAATGATGAAGAAAATAGAGCAGCTGATTTAACTGCAGATTCACTCTCAGTTGTTTTGGCACGTTAGTGTTTTAGTCGGCTTTAGCACTATGTAATTATCAGCTCCTCCACAATACTGTTGTGTGTGACCCCTTGTGTTTTCTGTTGTGTACTTTTCTGTCCTTCACCCATGTTTTGTTGTGGATGACACAAACAGAAAGGGGGAGGCAGAGAAAGTCAGGAGACAGGTGGGGAGGGGGCCAAAGGTGGCAATTTGGCAATATCACCAGAGCACTGGAGTGTAATCAAAAGTCTCATCCTCTCTGCAGCACTTTGCGTACATGTGTATGTGTGCGGTGACACCCAGAGAGAGACTCCATTAGTGAGTACCATTGTCAGGTCACCAAACAACGGGCCTGTCAACACGATGGAAGAGGAGAGGAGAGGAGATGAGAGGAGGTTAACCGACTTAAAAACTGTAATTGGTTCCAGTTATCACAATCTAACAATTTCTTGTAACGAATGATACAGAATCTGAAATTTATCAAAAAACGGCATCAGGATATAACAAAGTATAGGATTCTTGCGAAATCCACATTGAAAATTGTGCCTTGAATTTGTTCTTTAAAATTAGCTAGGACCTGATTATTAAACAAATAAATATATTTTTTTAACACAATTGTTAATTTTCATAACTGAGCGTTTAAACTGTAAGTTTCATGTCATTTTAAAGTCATACACGTGCTTCAGCTGCGAGTCCAGAGGAAAAAAACATCTAAAACAATACTTTACCCATTGCTATTGCTTCCCTGAACCACAGTCGCCCCTTATAGCCTCTTCCACGTTGCAACTCCATTGTAATAAAACAATAACATTTGGAAATAAAGTTCAGGAGAAAAGGGAGACTGAGCTCTTGCTGACTTGGCTGGATGATATAAGTAGAGTATTTAAAGGTACTGATCCCCTTGGATAGCGGTTCATAGACATCTTCAGTCTGAGCTGCCAATTCAGTATACTAGTTGGACTTTTTTGGGCCTGGCTAAATTCTGCAACACAGTCAAACAGAATGAAATTAATTTTTAAATAATCATAGCTTTTAATATTACAATGCTACTTCTCTACTACTACTCTTTCATGCAGGGAAACCCAGATATATTTTCTACTTAAACATTTTGCTGCTGTTTTTGCACATCACATAGAATATGTTTATCTTTCTCTGTCACAGCGTTTGATATGTTTGATCATATCTGAACTTTTACCTGTGATGAAAGGTTTGCCTAATTTTACTGTTCACCCTTTATATTATTTCCATCACTTTAAAAATATCTAGTTTTCCTTTCACCCATTTTCTATACCCGCTTTATCCTGAACAGGGTCACGGGGGGCTGGAGCCTATCCCAACTCACATTGGGCAAAGGCAGGGTACACCCTGGACAGATTGCCAGTCCATCACAGGGCCACATAGAGACAGATGGAAACAAAGACCATTCACGCTCTCATTCACACCTAAGGGCCATTTGTAGAACCACCAATTAACCTGAGACGCATGTCTTTGGATGGTGGGAGGAAGCCGGAGTACCCGGAGAGAACCCAAGCAGTTTTCCTTTCATAATTGTACAATATGTCTTTATGCAGATGATACTATTCTATATCATGTTGTGGATTTGGTTCAATTAATCATGAATAAAATTAAAATTCCCTTCAGGTCTAATGTAGAGCAAGACAGAAGTTGTTCAACATGAATTATTATTTAATAAGATTCAGACAAAATTGCTGCTGTTCTGAAGATCCAAAATCATATTTAAATATAAAATTAAAAACTTGGTATTAAACCTTGGCTTTTTGAACAAAAGTAAAGTAAGACACTCCAATGATGTTGCCTTCCTGCTTTCTACCATTACAAGCAGCAGTGATCTGAGCCTCCCGCACATCACAAGGATATCTCTGATCTGCAGCTCTGCACTATGAAGCTTTTTAGTTTTACTTTTCTTCAGTTGAAGGCACTCTATTGTAACACAACTTATGCAGAGCACAGTCAAAAACGCAGACTGCACCTACGACAACAAAACTGCAACTGATTAAAATCTGGTCACTGTGCAATTCAAAAGTCGTCCACTTGTGCAGTGATAGACGGCTCCCAGGACTCCTGCCATGCATGGAACAGTCCCTGACCTTTATTTATAAAGAAGGCAAAGGAAGCCAAATCCGGTGGTAGGGAGTGAAAGTTGTGCTGTTTTTTAACGTGCTGTAAATGGGCCCGCCACACTTCAGGTTGTTTGTGCTGAGCCTGTGGGAGAATTCACAGTGCACAACATGTCAACTGAATTTGACACAAAACTGAATGTGAGGTCTCTAACTCAAGTTTCATATCTATGGTGAAATAGCAAATGCGTACGTACCGATGGTCATAAAAATGTGTGTAACAAAGGTGTTCATGTTGATTAAGCAATGTAATTTGGAATACTTACTCATGACAGTTGAAATGTCTGAACACGGGTGACATAACAGCACAGAACCTCTTCAGGGCAAGAAACCAAACTAATAAGATGATGAGACAGATTGTAAACAAGCCAAAAACCTTGCCTCTAAACCACTTAATTTAAAAGTAAAAGGATGAGCATCGCTAATGCCGCGCCCCCGTGGAACAAGAAAACTGTGTGCCTGGAACTACATGAACAGTAGGTCAAAGTTGAATCCGAAAGTAAGTCTGTAGATTCCGATGGATGTTTACAACCAACAGTTTTGGTGATCATTTCGGCAATTGATGTCAGAATAGGTCTCAACCTTGCTGATCATCTGACTACCCTGTTTCTTGAGTCACCAATCTTCTTTTTTGAAAAGTTGCCACATTCCCAGGTCTCAGGAATTTACTTTGTAAATACGATTTTGTCAAACCTAAGAAAATAAGATTCCATTTGAGAGTTAAACCAGGCTTATTCTTTAAAGAACAAACTCCATCACCTACTGCTAATGTGCCCTTGACCGTCCTTCTGCCTCCTAACATAACACTCTATACATGTACATATACAGTACATAACAACCGGTCTATCAGTGTGTGTGTGTGTGTGTGTGTGTGTGTGTGTGTGTGTGTGTGTGTGTGTGTGTTTGTGTGTGTGTGCGCGCACTAAGCAGCAGGTATGCCCTGACATTCTCCTCCTGAGCTCGTCATGAATAAACATCTGCTCTGACTGCAGATTTAACAGCTTGTAATATGTAATACATTCTATCACTAGTTGGGTGTGTATGAGTATGCAGTGTGTGTGTGTGTGTGTGTGTGTGTGTGTGTGTGTGTGTGTGTGTGTGTGTGTGTGTGTGTGTGTTAATGCTCCATATCAGAACTGTCTGTCAGGCAGCCGTGCCGCTGCATAAAAGAAGCCTGTTCAACAAGCCCTTGGCACTGTCACTCTCTGTCTCCCCTCACACACTGATTTCTCATTCTGTCCTTAAATGTCTCACTCTTTCTATTCACTTGTGCTTTATTGTTTTCTCCTGCTCTCTTCCATCTATGTCTCCCTTTCTTTCTCTGTCTTCATTCCTCTTTTCTAAAAGAAAAACCCTTGAGCTACTCCTCTGTTTGCTGAGCAAAGGCAGGATATCAGCACTCTCGCACTCTGGATATTTCTCATTCTGTAATCTTTCCCTCTCTCTGTCCCTCTCACCTGTTTGCTAAGTAAAGATGAGAATATCCTCTCTCTGCTCACTGCCTCTGTTCTCCCTTTCCTTTTTTTCAGTTGGTCTTTCTCCTGCTTCTCTCATGTTTGTGTTTTCATCAAGCTTGATCAACCATTAATGATGATTTTAATATAAAGCCTTTTCTGTAAGCTTTTACTATTAAAGCGCAGACCTGTCATTGAGTCAAATAGGAAAGTAACAGATAATAATTTAAGAACTTACATGATCATTTTGAGTTCCTGAAATGCTTTTGGATAATATAATGCCATTGAATAGTGTGTGCATGTTGTGTCTTTCTACTTCCGTCATACTTTTCGATCTTCTCCCTTCTCTAGAAACAGAGCTGCCGCTGCCTATTTTATGAATTGAGTGTAATTCACCTCCCATTTATACTTACAGGTTGCTACAACCCACTTGCTCTTATTTCATCTCTCACCTAAGACTCGAGCTAGGCAATAGCAAGGTAGTAGCAGTGTGGTTATATGGTGTGTTTGTAACTCTCTTGTGTGATGGTTCGTCACTTCTGGTCATACTTGTCAGGAAGAACCTTTTTGTCAGTTTAAGAAATTTGGTGTTACAATTATTTAATAAAGAATATGGCATTCCTCAGGGAACTATTGTGGGTCCTATTCTCTTTTCAGTTGCTTCCTTTGGACAGCATTATTAATCATCACTGCAATGCAGATGATGCACAACGTTGTATCTCTGTAAAATAATTTAAGATTTGAAAAAAGGAGAGCAGAAAAAAATGTATTCATGTTTTTATTGGTAATGTATATGTATTTATTGTGTTGTCATCATCAGCATGAACGATGCTACACAATTTAAGTCAATAAACAATAAATATGATATAATCAACGCTGTTTATTGGCCCTGTGGATGTTCAACTTTTGGACCATGATTTTCAATTGATATGTTGCATGCAAATAGTTGGTACTTATCTCCGTAATTACTGTACGTGCGTGTTCACTGTATTATTTAATAGTGTGTGTGTGGGGGCGGAGGGGGGAGCAAAGGTCTGATGTGGCAGATGCTGTTGAGGTCAAGAATCAGGACACACTGGAAGTGTGTGTATGCAAGTGAGAGGTGAATGATTTCTCTGCAGGGTACTACTATGCTCCACTGCATGCATGTGTGAAGAGTCACTAACCTCTCCACAGGGCTGCAACAGGGGGCTTGTGTGTGTGTGTGTGTGTGTGTGTGTGTGTGTGTGTGTGTGTGTGTGTGTGTGTGTGTGTGTGTGTGTGTGTGTGTGTGTGTGTGTGTGTGTGTGTGTGTGTGCCCACTGTGTTATCATCTATAAAGCACGTGGCAAATGCATTTAAACCTAATTTCAGCAGACCTGTTAACCTCTAATCAGCTTATATTTGGTGCCAAAACTACTCAACCATTGTTGGCCTTCTTTTTAAGGTTCTATTTGGATAGATTTTGTATTTATTTTTTCCATAACACAAACCTTAAAGTAAGCTTAAAACATTAAAAAGAGTAAGCTATTAAGTTGTAGTTCACTGATGGGAAGCTACAACGATTTTTAAAAAACATAAAACAAATGTTTTTAAGTGAATTTAAGACACAGACATAAATGTGTCAGTATTACAACTAATCAGTGCCTAATTTAATTGTGTGGTAATGACTGTATTGAATAAAATAATTCACAAGTTTAATTTGCCCGCATATTAGCAACAGTTAGGAAATTATTGTACAACCACTTGTTGTCATGGAAGCTGCATGTTAACTTCCAAAATTAAATTAATTGACTGATTGCTTCAAATAAAATCATCTGACACTGTGACACACTCTCATTTAGAGTTGTGCCTGAATAAACTGAACTCTGAAATCATTGTCACTCCTTAAATCATTGTTCAGTTTTATATCTATCAAACCTGTACTGATCAAATCAAAGCATCTGGCCAATTTATCAAAATGTCCATGTTCCAAATGGTGATTGCAATTTTTAAAAGTGATGAAATTAACTGGTACATGTATGTTAAAAAAAAAACACTGTGTTATGTGATGTGCTGTTGATATAACAATGAATAGTCATATAGATGTTTTACTATCTCTCCATTTCTCAAGCTGCCCCAGCCTACTGTAAAATGTTGTTTAGTTATGAGGACTTTGTGTTGAGTGTAGGCAATTCAAACTATTTGATAATGTTACAATTCTTAAGAATTTCATAAAATTCAAGCCCTATTGTTGTTATTATTTCTAAATGTATACTTGGTAATGACACAGTATTCACCATCAATGATTGGCAGGACTGCTGCAGGGCTCCTTTTTCTTGTTGCAGCTCACTGTACTTCTCTTGCTTAGCTTGGGCTCATTGTCATGCTGCAGATAAATTCAGGACTAATCAGACGCCTAATAGGATTGAGTGATGGATAAGAATCTAAACCTATAAAACCTTTGCACTGTACTGTTCCTTCACACCAAGGGACTCAGTGGTAAATGAAAAGGTGCTGCCCGAAACAAGCCCAGGCAATCACTGAGGTTGTTGTATGTCGTTGGAGCGGTGAGGAGAGTAGAGAGGAACAGACAGCCCGGGGAGACAGGAAATGAGTTTCCAGCGTGTTAGGGCTAAGTTCATGATCTGAGAATGAACGAAGACAGAAGAGAATAGGTCAGCTGGAGTGAAAAAAGCAAACAAAATCGCCCCGACTCATTGATGTAATGCAGAGTATGAAGCAGTTTCTTTGACTTTTCCATTGCCCTTACACAATATATTAAATGGGTATTGTTGAAGTACTCGTATGCAGTAATTAGTGCTATCAAGATTCAAAAGTGATATGTGACCGATGAACTTTGATATATTTCCGATACTGAAACTACATAATGATTATAGATGTTTGGAAAAATAGAGCCAGTGGTGTGTGAAACCTTTTGTACTGGTGTGACCTTAGAGCAAGCCGTTTGGAGAGTCCTGCAGAAAACTCTCCAGCAAACATGTGGTTTAAAGAAAAAAAAAAAAATCCTTTACAGTCCCTCCAGGATTTTTTTTGTGATTGTTGCGATAAAAAATATTTAATTTTGTGGCAGATTTTCTCAAAAAGTGAGATGTAATTCGTGGATTTTTAAGTGAGTTTTTTTTACATCAAATTGTGGGAATTAGAAACAGTTGCAAGTCCACAAAGAAAAATATGTTGTTTTTTTAAGCACTGCCTGATAAAGGAATATATATTTAATCACTTCCTTAATCATACTGCACATCACAGAAATATGTTAGTTCTTATATTTTTTTTATTGAACTTAGAGAAGCATTAGGCTAAAAGTTACAAATAAATAATAAAAGTGACGTAGCTTTACAGAACAGTGAGCCTGTGACTATAATATAAAAACAATGACTACATCAGCTTTCAAAATAATAATAATAATTATAATAAACATTATCACCTCACAGCAAGAAGGTTCTGGGTTCAAATCTGGGCCTGGGCCTTTCTGTGCAGAGTTTGCATGTTCTCCCTGTACCTGCGTGGGTTCTCTCCAGGTACTCCAGCTTCTTCCCACCATCCAAAAACATGCATCTCAGGTTAATTGGTGGTTCTACAAATTGCCCTTAGGTGTGAATGGTCTTTGTTTCCATCTGTCTCTACATGTTGGCCCTGTGATAGGCTGGTGACCTGTCCAGGGTGTACCCTGTCTTCACCCAATGTGAGCTGGGATAGGCTCCCCCCCGTGATCCTGTGCAGGATAAAGCGGGTGTAGATAATGGATGGATAAACTTTATTTGTACAGCACTTTTCTAAACTTCAGTTACAAAGTGCTTCACATAAAATAAGCCATTCAAACAAAACAATAAGTGAATTCTAACAAGTCTTAACAACACAATGATCATATAAAACAATCATAAAAACAAATTAAGACAGGGTATAAAAAAAAATAAGAATGATCACTAAAATAAACTAAAATCAGCAAAGGCTCTACGATAAAAGTATGTTTTAAGAAGAGATTTAAAAGATGTCACTGACACTACAGACCTAACATATGAGCTTTATATGCTGTTTAATTCATGTTAATTCAACACATAGGCCTACTTTATGCTCAAAAACAAAGTGCAGTCTCTTACAACTTGACATGTGAATCAAACTATTTTAGCATTCAGTAATATGAAATGACTTCCATTGATAATAAGCATTTAATTAGATCATTTTAATGTGAAGACCACATTTCCAGCAAATGCCGTCACTTCCATTTTTTCCCCCTTGTTTTTCCTCCGGTGCAGAATTTTATTTGGTGATGAGAAAAGAGGAACAGAGCCTTTCTGGTTGTAAATGAGGAGTTATTGTTGTTAATAAAGCAAGTTGTGTTTGAAAAGACGTATTTTTTGCCGTGACACTTTTCAGAACAGCTTCTGCTGAAATTTTGTTGCGGGAAAATCACCTGAATTTAGAAAAATTGCAACCACCGCCAAATATTCCTTAAGTTTCCTTGAATTTGCATTCATTGTTGTGATCACAAGATTGAGAATTCCTGATTTGCTGTTTGTTTTATGGCCTTAAGACTGTTGGAATGTGAGTGTAGAGAAAAGTCTCTTCCTCCTAACATTGGAAGAGGGTCCTCAGCCTGTAAACTGATGCAAAGATCCACATTGTGCAGTAAGAGGTGTCCCAACCCCATATCCATTCTCTGTGTGTCAATGATTACTGTCCTGACAATCTTAGTATTGGTAACATTTGAGATAGTGAAATCTGACTGTTAACATTGACCTCAGTCTTGTTTGAAATACTTAGAAGCTATATCATAACAATAGATGCCACATTAAAAGTAGTTATCAGGTGTCCATTTTGTTGTAATGCCTGGAGCTGCTCGCTAAAGCCCAGCCCGTAAGCATGTTTTCTCTCAGTTTCCTTGTTTTCTTTCGAGTCATTAGCACCACCACTGGGGTGGCTTTGTCAGGACTGATCCCGGTATTCCCGTCTCTGCCTCCTGTTGCCTCTGTTGCCTCCTCTGCGTAGCTGTAAATCGCTAAACCTTCCTTATAAAATACTCTCAGTCTGGTTGAGAACCTTAGAGAGATCTTATATTTCTCTCCTTAAGCACAGTTTTCGCTTCTGCATACTCCCTCTGTTTCCTCAGCAGCTCTGGAGCACAGTCGTTAGTATCTGGTACAGATATTGCACTTTTGACGAGTACGAGTATCATCCGAGTAATTGTGTCATTGCCCGTGTTGATGAAGGCTTCCAACAGACACTAGCTGTGTGCACACACTGAGGCCAGATACACACTGAGCCCCACCTCCTCTGCAGCTCTGCTGAGAGTCAGACACCCGCTCGGTCAGTGTCCAGCGTCCGCAGAAAATAACAACAAGTGGCGACTCTCCTGCTTAATTTCTGGCATCAGCTCATTTCAATCAGGTTTGCAGAAAATATCTTCAGCCGAGTTACTCAGAGAACTTTTGCCCTTACCGGACGAGGTGCTGCTTCTGCCGGTTTGTTTTCCTTTTTTCCATCGGTTCGCTCCAACCTCGTTAAGATATCTTCACTCAGCTGACCAGTTTCAGTGAGAATATAGTGTGAGGCTGAATGCATATTTCAATGTAGACTGTCTGCATAAATCACCCAGCTGATCAACCAGCTGTTTTCCGATTGAAGTCATTTTATTATTGACTTTAATCTGAGACACCGGTAGATTGAACATGGTAGGCAAGGAAAGCATGTGTTTGGTAGGTTTATGTTAAAGGGGAAAAGTACCACAGTGTGTGTCTGGTTGGTGTTTTGGCATGGATCAACCTTGAAATAGTTTGGGGGGGAGCAAATTAGCTTTCTTTAAACTCTCGGTGGAATCCATCCTCAACTCACTGCTCACACCACAGAGCATCCTAATAAAAGAGTGAGACAGAGTCAGGAGTTTCTCCCTTCTCTACATGAGACATGGTGCTGAAAGCAGCACATTGCAGTACAACAGCAACAGCTGTGAACCCTCAGTCAGTGTCATCCAGAGGTGTGGACTTGAGTCACCTGACCTGGATTTTAAACATTTTAGACTTAAAACTTGAATGCAGAATGACTTAATATGCTACCAAAGCCATGATATATATATTTTTTTAAATGTTCTAAAAAGTGTGATTGATTTACTTGATATTGCCATTCTAAAAACAAGGAGGGGCTATACATTTTTAGGCAGTGAAATATTCAGTGGGGCAAAGTTCTTATGTCTATCTTTATTGGACAAAAGTGGCATACTTCTCTGGGAGCAAATAAGATCAGCTGTCACAAATTAATGATCAAAGTTCTGACAAATTAAATTTTTCCAGTTAAAGTAATGATTAATATCTACGTGCCTCATGTCATTCCACTCAGAATCTCTCACTAAGACATTTATTCACATCATAACAATATCGTAAGTTAATCAGCTTAATATTACTAAGAACTTTATTTTCAGTATGTCAGAAACACGTTAAGTTTTCAATTATTCTACTGATTTTGTCATTTTGAGGTTGTGTATTAGTTATGACACTAATTTATTAATCTACTTAAAATTCTGGAGCCTAATTAAATGTATGAGTTTATGTTGTTTGGAACTTTAGAAAATAACCTTCAAATTAAATTCAATTAAACAGTCAAAACTATATTGAAATAAAATCCGAAGCCTCGTCTCAGACATGACGTATTTCAAGGCCGCATGAATTTGCATTTAAATGATTAAAAATGTATTTACAAAAAAGTTGGAATGCTATGTAAAATGTCAATAAAAACAGAATGTGATGATTTGCCAATCATACCCATACAGCATTTCAAATAGAACAAAGACAACATATTACATGTCATAACTGATCAAATATATTTATATGTTTCATGTAAAACATACAGTATGCTTTTGCATTTGATGTCAGCAACACGTTTCAAAAACTTTGGGACAGGGGCGACAAAAGACTGGAAAAGTTGTGTTATGCTGAAAAAATGTAAAACACTTGATGGAATGCCTCACATCTAATTAGGTTAATTGGCTGTAAGTCGGTTACTTTAATGGATATAAAAAGAGCATCCCAGAGAGGCAGAGTTTTCTCAGCAGTGAAGATGGGGAGGGGTTCAACACTGTGAAAGACTGTGTGGGCAAATACTGCAACAATTAAGAATAATGTTCCTGAGGCTAAAATTGCAAATAATTTGGGGACTTCATCATCAAAGGTAAATAATATCATTAAAAGAGTCAGAGGGGAAGGGAAAAGGAAAACACTATTGGATGGCTGTGATCTTCACGCCCACTGCATTTCCATCCATCCATCCATTCATACCATCCATTATCTATACCCGCTTTATCCTGAACAGGGTCACGGGGGGCTCAAGCCTAACCCAGCTCTCTTTGAGCGAAGGCAGGGTACACCCTGAACAGATCGCCAGTCCATCACAGGGCCCACTGCATTTAAAAAAAAAAAAAAACATGAATCCATTGTGGAAATCACTGCACAGGCTCAGGAACACTTCTGAAAAATATTGTCTGTGAACACAGTTAATCACTGCATCCACAAATGCAGTCATATGTCAGCAAAACAACGTCAAACCGCATTCAGCAACATGGCTCCGCAATCGAAGAGTCTGGGTGCTAAACTGGCCTGCCTGCTGTCACAACCTGTCACCCAATGAAAACATTTGGTGCATCATAAAACAAAAAATACGACAAAGGAAAACATGAACTGTTGAGCAGCTGAAAAAACTACATCAGGTAAGAATGGGGCAACATTTCACTTTCAAAACTCCAGCAACTTTCCCCCTCAGTTCCCAGACATTTACAGAGTGTTGTTAAAAGAAGTGATGCAACATAGTGGTAAACATGCCCCTGTCCCAAGTTTTTTGAGATGTTGCTGCCATAAAATTTAAAATATGCATATATTTTCCATAAAACAATAACTTTTTATTCCGTTTTAACATTTGATATGTGATATTTGTTTTATTTTCAATTAAATAAGGGTTCATGTGATTTACAAATCATCACATTCCATTTTTATTCAAATTTTACACTGTATTCCAACTTTTCTGGAAACAGGGATGGAATTTGAGTTTTGTGATAAAACATGTCATTGACTTATGGTTGTACTGAACATACCTCCCAAATACCAGTAATGTCAAACAGTCGGATTGGCTGATATCATAAGTGTTCAAAATAAAAGTTAAAAAAAAGAGTGCAATTATTTATCTTGAATCCATAAGTATATGGGATAAGTCAAACAATAGTGTTGATGACAAGAATAAATACATGATTAAATGACATCAATCAGATGGCCTGGTTTAAATGGGTAAAGTAACATCTTCTAGTGTGTGTGTGTGTGCATGTCCTGTTCTTTGAATGTGGATTTATCGAGAGAAAACATGTGGATTGTACAGTCTTTGTTTGGAGGAACAGCATTCTTTTGATGGAAAGAAATGTGGCCTTGAGCACAAAATAACATTTCATAATCAGAGAGCAGACTGCACACAATTAGCGAAGCACATAGCCTTGAAATCAGGCATTTTGGCAGTGTGTTTGTGTGTGTCGTGGGTTTGAAAGAAAGCAGGAGTGTGTGCGTCTGTCAGTGTAAGACCCTGGCAAGGGTCTGACTATGTCTATTAGCATGCGCTCAGTTAATCCAATAGCCGATACAATAGCATTGCTTTAGGCTTTGGACTGCTTCAGTGATATGGCTGTTTGGTGAACGCACACACACACACAAAACATTCTTACACTAGTCTTGAACACTAAAATGGTCACCTTTAACAGTCTGACAGTATTTTCTTTTCCTCACTTTGGTGAGATTAAAAAACAAATTGTGTGTGTGTGTGTGTGTGTGTGTGTGTGTGTGTGTGTGTGTGTGTGTGTGTGTGTGTGTGTGTGTGTGTGTGTGTGTGTGTGTGTGTGAATCAAAGTCATGGGTTTTAAGTGGATCTGATTGGTTACTATGGTAGCAGCCATCACAGTGACAGTGTGACTAAAGAATTATAAAAGGGACACATGTGTCCACCAAAAGCAGATGCTAAGCCAACTCAGGTTTAAAATTGTGTATAATAATGTAAAGCAGTTAGAGGCTGAGTTGTTCTGCCAAATGCCAAGGCGAACAATAACGTTAACACCCTTGGTACAAACTATTCTGGTAGCTAAATGTAAGCAGAGAGGCAAATGCCAAACTGCAGCCGCCTCTGCTTTCAACTCGTGCGGAAGAGGATTCATTTTCCAGCAGGTGTGTGAGATTAAATGTGCACTGATGCTATGCCAGGCCTGTTTAAACTCCAAAAAGAACAAAGACCACTGACTTTTCCACTCAACAAGTCACCTGACTGTACACCCAGTGAACATCATTGGGAATCATTTTATTGGGAATGTAACTGATGCCAGACTGATGATGTAACTGATCTTTGATTGAAACTAATAGTGTGATTTTTCCATAATGGTCCAAGAGTATTGGTAGTAGTTTAACAGCAGTGTTTTCAGTTCTCAAGCCGTTTGGTGAACTGCATTTGGCAGGCAATATGCATCACTTAGCGTGATCATTAGTATTGTATGTTAAACCATCTGTTCATGGTCACAGTGAATACAACTTAAATCAATTCAAAACCATCTGAATGGGTTGGAAAAACAAAGTAAACCCATTCATGCTCTCAATCGTATCTACAGTAGCGTATAACGCTTCGCCTTACTTTAAAAAATGGGGGCTGAAAAATACAATGCTGTATTTAGGGTAATAGGCGGATAAGATTTATGCTGTCTGTATCTGCCTGAATGGCTGTAAGTTCCAGCAGTAACGTCACTGCAGTTATAATGTAAAGTAAGATATTACTGGACTGGATTGATTAAAAAATCTGCATATATTGATCTCAATCAGATTGAACCACATCACACTTGAATTAATAAATCAGGAAACATAAGCCAGGTAATTGTTATGTACACACAGCTGCTGGTCCCAAAAGTTCATGAAGTAAATCGAATAAACTGATTCGTAAATGAAGTTCCAAACTCAGACCAAAAATCCCATTTGTGTCTGGTGGTGACATGAAGAGATTTCCCATTTTAGAAAGACGGCCTTTCATTCGCAGCCATTCTCAAAGTGATTTAGTGAAGTAGATTTAAAATCCACAACTCGTGCAGTTGGATCGTCCGATGGCCTCTAAATGCCGACAGTAGGCCTCACTGTCTCTCCGTGGCCTGGTGTGCCTTCACTTCCCCATTTGAATACGTATGAAAATAATACAAATAAAATAACAAAAGCAAAAAAAAACATACTCCCAGTATAATGAGCATAAAAGGCAACTGATGTGATTCTCATGTTCTGCACTTTAAATACGTGAAGGAAACGAATTAACAATAACGTCTATATTTGGGCAGTGTGTTGCGACCATTGGAGTTCAGCTGAGTGCTGCTACAGAAACTCAATGCGCTTTTAATGCATCCAATCCTACACCGCTTAATACTAAAACTCATTCACTGGAACAAACATCTTAAAAATTGAGAAACAGCGTACCTGTTTATAACGTACAATTTTTTTTTAAATTTTGTTGTTGTCTCAGATATTGTTCTTGTTTTCTCCAGCAGTCTGAGGTTGTCAATGGATCTTTGAATAGGACTGATTCTCATGAAAAACTAACTTTTGCCTCGTGTTGCAGCACGATTTAATGGAGCATGTTAGCCTAAAAATACTGGGGTGCAACCAGGTCGGCATGTGTTGGCATCGCAGGGAAGATGGAATCCAGTCGTGAAAAGGAATGGAGGAGCTGCCTTTGTAATGTCTGGGATCCTGAGCCAAGCCATTTGACAGTCGCCGGGTTTAAAAAATGGCATGGGGGTGGGAGTCTAAAATGCCCCCCACAGCGGGGTGTCGTAGAAACAATTACTACAAATGTACGGCAAGAGCACTTTCCTCTCCATACGAGATTTTATAACTTCGCCAATGAAGTTCAAATCGTGCCAACTAATTTGTCTGGCAAATTAGCTTTAGCATGTCTCGCAGCGTGATTCAACGCTTTCAACAATTGGAGTCAAATTGTTATTTTGCATTTGTGCGTCTGGCGTCGTGATGAATGGCTCGTCTGAAAATGGAAATCGCTGTTTTAGCTATCAAATTAAATGGTTTTTAATCAGTTGGTGTTTTTAATGGTGGCGCAATGCGGGTTCAGTTGTGCTCAACGCTGACAATAGAAGGAAACAAATGCGGCGGCTTTGTAATTGAAAGTGCTGTGATACCTCAGTTAAATAGTGGTATTATGATGCTGTTATTTTGGTTTGTTCGCTGGCTCAGTTTGATAATCTTGTTTCTTTGTTGTTACTGGAGGGACATTGGAATTGGGTTGTGATTGTCTTAATGGCCATAAATTTGTAAGAACATGTTGGTGTGTGTGTAGTTTGGGTGTGTATGTGTGTGTGTGTGTGTGTGTGTGTGTGTGTGTGTGTGTGTGTGTGTGTGTGTGTGTGTGTGTGTGTGTGTGTGTGTGTGTGAACAAAGCAAACGTACAAATACTTAGCGGTGGTTTGGCATGTTCAGGCCTCAAGCTTGAAATTAAACACAATAAATTAATAATTAATAATTATTTCAAAAATGTTACGTTAAATTCAAGTTTTCATGTTTATAAAGTGGCTGACACAATCACAGTGTGTAGACACTAATTATTAAGAATAGCATAAAAAACACAAAAGGCATGGTGTCCCTATATATACAATGTATGCTTATATATTTGCGCGTGTAAATTTATTAGAAAAAGTAAGTTAATCAGTCACTTCTTTTTCTTATTGGATGTAGTTGTGTGTTATTTTTACACACACCTACACATAAATACCCTGACTCAACCTTTGCTGTTTTCGTCCGATCAATGGCTCACACACACATATTGGCCATATAGATTGATAAACCACTAATAAATGCACACTGGCCTCTCTCACATTATCTCCCACACACAATCACACACACATGAAAAAGCATTCATAACATACGGATTCCACAAACTTTTTCCTGGAGACTTTTTCTACGAGCACCCAGAATGTTGTGCACTAAAGTGAAATATTCTTTATTATTGGGTCTCTGTCGCTCTTCGTTTCCGCCACTAACAACCAGGGCCAAGCAATGAGCAGAAGTGACAAATTCATTCTTTCTGGGTCAGAGACGAGAGAAATGGTTGATTGTGTAAATAATGGATCATGTCCTTGTCTCCTGGCTGTCTAAATGGATTTAGATTTACTCCCAACTGATGGTAATATGATGAGTGTAAGAACGAGGCAGCTGACCGATTAACACGCACACATGCCTGCATACTGATTGTGCGAAAGCAAATGGCACGTGTGCAGCTCGGGTCAATGCACCCACATATTGACACGCCAAAAAAACTTTTTGTTTGAATCTTCTGTTCTTTCATGATATGTTAGGTTTGTCGTTCAGGCGTACATGACCTCCAGCGGGAGTGAGTTAGAACATCTCCAACACCATTTTATATTGAATAATATTTAAGAAATTCACAAACACTAAATTGATGAACTGGGCTGGAAATGTATCCAAAGGGCTTTCTTTTATCTCCTTTGGTACAATCATTTGAGGGAGGTTTCAAATGAGTTTTCTAAATTGAGAATTATTTAGTTGTATATGACTATTACTATTGCTTTGTGGATTAATTTATCAACGTTTGTTGGATTACCGAACATAGCATTTTACATTAAAACATAAACATGCAGTATTGATACAACCACTGGCAACGCAGAGTCCAGTATTAATCATCTGTGACTCCACCTATACTGTGTATGACAGTTGTTGGTTTTTTTAGGCTGGTTTTGATACATTTTCTGCCTAAATATCTCGCAACATAAATAAAGAATGTTAAAAAAAAAAATTCAACATTTTATTATCGTTATTATTGTTATTTGAGCAGATATATTTATGCCTTATGAAATTAAGGGTTAAAAGAAAAGTTGTAATGATGCAGGGTCCCAAAATAAAAAAATCTCAAAATCTTTATTTTACTCAACTTAATTTGGTTTTATCACTTCACTTGAAATCACAGGCTATCTGCATTTCTTCTCATTTTATTTTACTCTTGTCATGTTGTTACAGAATACACACACACACACACACAGCCTTTATAAAAATATGTGAATTGTTCTTAAAAGTTGAGTTTGTGCCAGGAAACCAACAAATTTGATTGAACTTTATAATTTCTGCCAGGAAGAGCGGTGAAATATCAAACCAGATTTCTGTCAGAAGCTTGTTGATGGATGTCAAAAGCATCTGGTCAAGGCACAACTAGCTAAATGACACTTAACACAATATTAGGTGACCTGTATGATTTTGAATCTCTATGTATGATTTTGACCCTTTGTTGATTTGTTGTTCATCAAGTGTGACGATAGCATTTGGATTATTTGCTGTCATATTACATGAACCCCCTGAGCCTTGGTTTTAGTGAAGATTTCCACCTGATAAACATTCCCTCATTCAGACGTAAAGCTTAAAACACACAGCATCGCGGTGCGTTACGGGTCATGCATCAGCTGCCGACCCAGCACCAATAGGAGAGCCACACACACAGTACGGGGAAAAAAAACATATGATGAATAAGTTGCCCGTTGTCCTGGTAATAACGGCGCTGTGGGTCATGCAGCTCAGGATATTTCTCGATTCTCGTTAACTCTTCTCCCCTCGTCCACTGTGAGGCTGGTGAAGAAGTCGAGCAGAATCGAAGCTGAACTGAAAAGTATTTTCTTTGTGGGGGAAAAAAAGGTTTTGTCTGGTGCGGCGACACTGGAAATAGGACAGCGGCCTGAAGTGTCGCTGGGCGGCGCGTCCACACACGCCTGTGGGTTAACAGAAAATAATAGGAAAGGCTGTTTTGCTGTGCTATGCTGTTTCGGACTTAAACGGCTTCACAACTGTAGCTGAGAGAATTTAAACTTCTTCTGTGACCTCTTCAACAGGCTAGACTGAAAAACTTAAATGTATACTTCCACCCAATGACAATTGTAAACTAGAGATTATATAACAGCCTTATAACAATGTGAAATGATAAAAAAAAAATTTGAAATTTGGGATCAAATTTGATGCAGAAAATTAACACAACACAGCTCCATCCATTTTAATCACAGCAGTAATGGGGGGCCATCCTTACTAAATGTGCTACACTTCTTAAAATTGTTCTAAAATTGGTGACGGGTTGCATTTTAATCACAGATATAACCTGGTCTCAGAATTGAAAGGATTAAGTAAATGAGGATATGTTCAAAGTGGAGTTCAGAAATGATTACAAATTTCTGTGGTAGCATGGACGGAGACTAAAACTCAGCTCTCTGGTCTCCAGTTGGGAACTGAGACCAGATTTTTCCCCATCTTCGGTCTAGTGAACATTGTTACCTCCCTTCCACGTGTCAGCCCACTGGAAGTTGTATAAGAGCCGGTTCATAGCCAGACTTGGGCCTCTTCTGCTAGATCGATACGTCTTCATGAACGGGGGCAGAGTTTGTAAATACAACAGAGGTGCAAAGCTCTGTGTCCTGTTTTGATGGGTTCAGAGTACGAAGTGTTTATGGGAGGGAGACTCCTTTGACAAGCTGAATAGACAGAGGTTTTGGGTGGTAAGGAAGGTGGTTACTAAAATCAATACGCCATCATAACTGCATGCATAGAAGGCTTCCTCCACACTGCGCTCTCCGTCCAGATCGAACACCATTTAAGACTAGCACATGTCGTGAGCAAGATATGTGTGTTTCACTCAAGTGCAACTGCAGTGCTTTTTCAAAGGGTGAATAGAGGTAGTATACAGTCTTCCACAGAAGTCAGTAAGGCAGTTAGAAAGAAAGTAGTCACACACAACATATAGCTACATTTTTATTTTCAAGTGCTACACGTCTTCGACATACTTAGAAATGCTCTGTTATTTTACTCCTTCCTTTTTCTTTCTCGGGTGTAATTTTGTATTGCGTACTGACAAAGTCTCAGAGCTCAAATTACTTTTGATAGCCTTTTAATTTCAATATTTAAATGTCCAATGATTAACTTAGCTTTGCTGTGTAACAAATGCTGTAAAGCAGAGTGCTCGGGCTCACATTACAGCAGAAGTGCCATCGACGACTCCGCTGACCACATTCGCTTCACATATCTTTTATGACTTGTCGGTTTCTGCAAGCACATTATAAAGGCCTGCTGAGTCAGCAGACAGACAGAGGTGTGGACGGGAAGATGGGAAGTCCTCTTGTGTGTTTGTGGCAGCACAGTGTAGTCCTGGAGCACTTATAGATGAAAGTGGGACCTGTGAGAAAATGAACAGCTTTGGCATCAAGATTAATGGGTACAAGTATTAACAGCAGATGTTTTAATGCTTATGCTTTGAATGTTTATGCTGTATACACCAGTATGATGTCCCCTCATCTGTATATTTATACTCTTTGTGGAACTAAATCAACAAATCAGATGTGCATGGGTTATGTTTCATATGTCAGAAAGGAAATATAAAGAGTTTTAACATGTAACTTAACATTTAAAATACAGAAAGATTAAAGAAGTCAAAATAGTCGTTCTGCAAACATTTGAATAACCTCTTCAAATTACCAAGATCCACATCATTATTCATCTGAATAACACACAATAAATTATAAAACAGTGTAAGTCTGCTACACTCTAGCTGTATGATGCAAAGAAATACAAATTATAGGTGATGCTGTATTTCCGTTATGGGCCAAGAGGAAGTCCGACATTTTTAATGAAAAGTCTAATATCAGATGAGTCATTGAGACTCATCATCAGATAATGAGATGATCATGAACTTGTCATATCATTTCAGGTGTGTTCACTTCTTCACAACCATCTGTGGTTAGCTTGTATCAGTCATGTCCTGTTAAAAAAAAAAAAAGGCATTTTTCACATGAATAGTTTGCTCTTTACTGTTTTTGTCTCGCTTGATCAAGCAAAATAAATGATGGACGGATTTTGTGGAGTTTTTTGTGATTGTTGCAATCAAAGATTTTTTTTGTGTGTCTTGTCTCAAAAATTGCAATGTCATTTGTGAAGTTTAACAGGGGGAAGGAATACACTGCTTATCTAAATCTCAGTCATGAAACAGAGCTGGTGTGGCTGAGGAATTACGGAGAACCAACAGACCTGGGATCAGCGCCCCACAAGCCTTTTAACAATATTTTGCACAAATTAAAAATAAGAACAACAAACGTGTCCAAATATAAAAGCAGAAATTTAGAAAGTCTAAACAGTACACTGGAAAAAAAATCTACTCCAAAATCATTGAAATAAGTTAGTTTGTTGTTACCTCTAGTTAGCAACACACTATTAACCTGCTTCATTCTATCCAAGTCTTTACAGCCTGTGTCTGAATGTGGTTATTTTAATATCAATAATCATTTCCCCTCCTAACCTCCTCCTCTACCACTGTCTTCTCACTTAATCTCATTCATACTTAAATCTTGTCCTTCTAAACACATAGCTTCTTCCATTGGTACGACCATCAATCCTTCTGTAGCCTGTTCCTGTCCAACATCCTTGAGTCTACACCTCCTACTCTCCCTCCACTCAATCACACTTTGACACAATGAGGTCAGACCATTGTGTTCTACACAAATTTTAAACATTTACAATCCATCCTGTTTGCATCTCCTGGGAGCAAACCATTCCGTTCCCCTCTGAGTCTACCATAGACTTTAATCAGTCGAATCATATTTCACTTCAAACACAATCTGAGTTTGGAGGTCGCAAATGTTACAAGATTAAGAGATTACCTGCAGTGAGCAGCGATATGAAGGAAACATCCCTCAGTGGTGCAAATTAAGGATGGACAGCCTGTAATCTTTTTGGAGCAACGTACATTTAACATCTCCAGAGCAACTACGCACCAATCGAGTTCACCCACATGGCAGCAGCCACTTTTAAAATATACACCATTATGACAAGTCACACAAGCATCTATGCGAGTAATCTCATGTTGAATAAATGCATCTGCCATATTTGTGGGCTTTGTGCATTTCATAAGGATGAGCATGCATCCATTGAGGTCTAATTGCTTTGACAAATCACAGCAGAACATATAGGCGTGGGCTTTTCTTCTTGCATGCAGGTAAACACAGCTAATGGAAATGCCACAGCAGGACTTCAAAACCATATCTATTAAAAAAGAGTGTGGAACAAGTCCCTGACACATTACAGTGGCTCATAAATCAACTGTAAATGGTGCAGTTGTGTGGTAAAACGGCCGGTTAAATAACCTCTGAACACGGATGATTTCAGCTAAACCTGGTCAGGGCACATTTAAGGGGACTGATTTATTCCCTCCAACCAACCAATTAAAAAAAACAGGGGGTGACAGGGGGGATGAAGCCTATCCCAGCACACATTGGGCAAAGGCAGGGTTCACCCTGGACAGGTGCCTATCAGAGGGCCACATAGAGACAGACGGAAACAAAGACCATCATTCACACCTAAGGGCAATTTGTAGAACCCCCAATTAACCTGAGGTGCATGTTTTTGGATGGTGGGAGGAAGCCGGAGTACCGAGAGAACCCACGCAGGCACAGGGAGAACATGTAAACTCCGCACAGAAAGGCCCGGATTCAAACCCAGAACCTTTTTGCTGTGAGGTGACAATGCTAACCACTGCACCACTGTGCCGCCCCATATATATATATACAGTGGTGTGAAAAAGTGTTTTCCCCCTTCCTGATTTCTTATTTTTTTGCATGTTTGTCACACTTAAATGTTTCAGATCATCAAACAAATTTAAATATTAGTCAAAGATAACACAAGTAAACACAAAATGCAGTTTTTAAATGAAGGTTTTTATTATTAAGGGAGAAAAAAAAATCCAAACCCACATGGCCCTGTGTGAAAAAGTGTTTGCCCCTAAACCTAATAACTGGTTGGGCCACCCTTAGCAGCAACAACTGCAATCAAGCGTTTGCGATAATTTGCAATGAGTCTTTTCCAGCGCTGTGGAGGAATTTTGGCCGACTCATCTTCACAGAGTTGTTGTAATTCAGCCACATTGGAGGGTTTTCCAGCACCAACCTCCTTTTTAAGGTCATGCCACAGCATCTCAATAGGATTCAGGTCAGGACTTTGACTAGGCCACTCCAAAGTCTTCATTTTGTTGTTCTTCATCCATTCAGAGGTGGACTTGCTGGTGTGTTTTGGATCATCGTCCTGCTGCAGAACCCAAGTTGGCTTCAGCTTGAGGTCACGAACAGATGGCCGGACATTCTCTTTCAGGATTTTTTTGGTAGACGGTAGAATTCATGGTTCCATTTATCACAGCAAGTCTTCCAGGTCCTGAAGCAGCAAAACAGCCCCAGACCATCACACTACCACCACCATATTTTACTGTTGGTATGATGTTCTTTTTCTGAAATGTGGTGTTACTTTTACGCCAGATGTAATGGGACACACACCTTCCAAAAAGTTCAACTTTTGTCTCGTCAGTCCACAGAGTATTTTCCCAAAAGTCTTGGGGATCATCAAGATGTTTTCTGGCAAAAATGAGACGAGCCTTAATGTTCTTTTTGCTCAGCGGTGGGTTTCGTCTTGGAACTCTGCCATGCAGGCCATTTTTGCCCAGTCTCTTTCTTATGGTGGAGTCATGAACACTGACCTTAACTGAGGCAAGCGAGGCCTGCAGTTCTTTGGATGTTGTTGTGGGGTCTTTTGTGACCTCTCGGATGAGTTGTTGCTGCGCTCTTGGGGTAATTTTGGTCGACCGGCCACTCCTGGGAAGGTTCACCACTGTTCCATGTTTTCTCCATTTGTGGATAATGGCTCTCACTGTGGTTTGCTGGAGTCCCAATGCTTTAGAAATGGCTTTAGAACCTTTTCCAGACTGATAGATCTCAATTACTTTCTTTCTCATTTGTTCCTGAATTTCTTTGGATCTCGGCATGATGTCTAGCTTTTGAGGATCTTTTGGTCTACTTCACTTTGTCAGGCAGGTCCTATTGAAGTGATTTCTGGATTGAGAACAGGTGTGGCAGTAATCAGGCCTGGGTGTGGCTAGAGAAATTGAACTCAGGTGTGATAAACCACAGTTAAGTTGTGTTTTAACAGGAGGGGGCAAACACTTTTTCACACAGGGCCATGTGGGTTTGGATTGTTTTTCTCCCTTAATAATAAAAACCTTCATTTAAAAACTGCATTTTGTGTTTACTTGTGTTATCTTTGACTAATATTTAAATTTGTTTGATGATCTGAAACATTTAAGTGTGACAGACACGCAAAAAAAAATTGGAAGTCAGGAAGGGGGCAAACACTTTTTCACACCACTATATATATATATATCATCTTTGAGGTTAGAGGGGCATCAGGTTAGAGGGGCATCAGGTTCTCATATAATAGAAATACTACTCCCCAAGTGAAGTGCTGTGAAGAGCTTCAGTTAAATGCCTATTTTGTAATTAGGGATATTTGAAAATTCAGTGTTCAGTGTCTTTAAGAGCACTCCAGATAAGCTCGAGCACACCTCACACCATGACCCCTGTGTTGTGCCTTTGTATCTCCAACATTGTTTGGATTGGATTAAAATTCCAGGAGGTTGTGGATGATGAAATATTAAGCATGCTCCCCACCCCAGGGTCAACGACAAAATTACAGGAGGTGGTTCATAAGAGACAATCCCTTCCTGTTGCAAAGTTAAATTGTAGGATGACGGCATTAACGCTGGATAGAACATTTCTAAGTACAAGTAGATAGTACGTTTTAATAATAAAAAAAAAAAATTAAGAGCACTCTACTGAGGCGTACTAATGAGATTCAGGACAAAGAAAAAGACATTTTGTGCACATCTGTTGATGGCATGTACATCCTGATAGCTACATCAATATAGAAAGTACATCAAATTGCTTTATCTGTGGTTTAGGTACATGTACATTCTAACTGACCACAAACTAAAACAGCTGAGGAGGACTGTGACATGGGATTGCAAGTTCTGGAAAAAGCTAAAAAAAAAAAAAAAAAAAAAAAAAAAAAAAAAAAAGGAAACAAATTCTTTATGTAGTTTGAAGGTATTTTACTGAAACTCAACACATTTTCATAAATATTCATAGAAACGTTGCCTTCAGACAGCAAGTAGCAGGTGTGTAGTGCTATTTGTTCAGTTGCAACATGTCCTGCAAATGTTTCACAATAACAGTCTGTAAAGAAACCAAGGGTTTCTGCCTATTGAAATACCAAAGGGCTTTTATTTTGAAACAGATAAAGGAAATGTTTAGTCTGTATTAACTCTTAAGTAACTTTAACAGGACAAACAGTAGCTTTGAGTTTCATAAATTAAATCAGTGCACCTAAAATGTTAGAGAACTTTTAAAATACTGTTTGTTTTTACTGTTTCTGTTGTATGATATCCTCTTTAAAGATGATTGGATATTTAAGCAACTACAAAAAATGTTTTAAAGAATTTAACCGAATGAAGGAAACTGAGCATTTTATTCCCTCAGAGCAAAAGTGGCAGAGCACCGTTCCACCTGTACCACCTGTTCCACCTGTTCCACCTGAATCACCTGTACCACCTGTTCCACCTGTTCCATGTGTTCCACTTGTTCCACCTGTTCCACCTGTACCACCTGTTCCACTTGTACCACCTGTTCCACCTATTCCACCTGTGGTGTGTGGTTACCTCTGTGCCCGTCGCCCAGTAACAAAGTAGTATTAGTAAGTATTCTATGATTTCAAACATGTGGCTGCAAGGTAAAATGTCCCTACTTCTGGCTACATCAGATCTTCCTAACAATGTGCACTATGCACTACAAGCTACTGCTGTTCACCTACCTATATCATCATGTTGTCAAAGAGAGTGGCGATCTTGGATGTGGAGACCAGCAAGCTAGTTTTCTCTCATTCAAAAACCAAAATCGAGGAATTTTGTGCATTTATGTTTTGTCATCCCTGGTTCAGCTTTTGACCTTTAGAAACCAATGAATGCAAAGTGTGTGCAAATTCACTCCTCTTCTCCTCAGCAGGTGAACTGAGCAGCAAGTATTCATCACAGGCAGATGTAACACATGTCCTATGAAACTGCACAACTTGAGCTTTCCAGAAATGTCTGTGCTTTGTCTGTTTGAAAAACAGTCATAATTTTTTTTCCACACATCCACATAATGTTGTTCACTAAAGTCACTCCTTATTAGTTTTCTGACGGTCCATTTGAAAATAATCCTGTTATTAATTACTTATGAGGCCTCAAAAAGCCATATTTTTGGGGGCATGTCTGTTTGATGGCCTTTGCAATTCCTGCCATATAGATTTGGCCTTTAAAGAGGAAAATCTCACCTCCTAATTAGACTAATGTGCGCTGACCCCAGAAAAGAATACGGACAAGGGGAAGCATTTACCATGGAAATTTCTGAACCACCTGTGGATTTTTTTCATTGAATCTCATCAACGAAGTCTATGATTCAGATGCAAACTCACACGCACACACACACACACACACACACACACACATACACATAAAGGCACAGCATGGACACAACACACTGCAAAAATAACAAAATGGCCACAGCAGAATTCTGGACTCATGGCTGCTACTTAGTGCAGAGAGCAGACCTAAAAATATAGAAAAAAAGAAAAGAAACAAAAAGAAACCTGTCACTCAAGGGAAGAAAAAGAGAATATCTGACAGAGAGGGAAAGAAAGCCGAGGTAGGAAAACAACAGGAAAAACGACCACAAATAACCTTAATTAAACACCCAGCTATCACCCACACACTCAGGCATACACATGTTTACACACACACTCAAAAAAAGCGAATTGCATTAATAGTCAGCAGAGAAAGTCTGGAGTAGTGGAAGCCTACATACATACATACATATATATATATATATATATATATATATATATATATATATATATATACATACACAATCACAGGCTACAATCCGGATTACATTAACGATGGCTTTTAACTTAATTAAGTCTTAATTGTACTTTGATAACCTTCAGACATCCCTCATTAGCATTTATCAGAAAGCCAGCTAAATGGGAGAAATTCATCTGTGGTGGTCGGATCGACACAGCAAGAAAAACATTCAATGTAGATGAACTTTGATATGTAGCTCTGCTGTTCTTTCAAATGTGAGCAAATGAATATCATATTGTAGAAAAAAAACCACAAAAACAAAACCATAGGCAGGTGAATCACTGGCCAAATCATTAGGAGAAGTGTGGTACTGTGAGGCATTGTCTCCAGAACAAGGGTCTGCTCACAGCTGCAGCGAGAGCATTGTTCGCCACAAGAAATTCTCCACTACAATTCTACCAAATTTGAAGCAACAAATGAAGCGCAACGGTGTACTCACTAGACGGCCTCTGCTACTGCCGGGCCTTTCATCAAATCATACGTTTCTCTTTTGATAATGGCGAAAAAGCAGGCATGGGATTTTTTTTGTTTACCCTCGTTTAGAGCGAGATACACAGACTCATTGGCACTTACACAAAATAAGTCTATGACTCGCACTGGGTGTGGAGATGATCACCACAGCTTGGACGAGCGTCTTCAACCATTCGACCTGTAGATCACACACAAATTATTATTCAATATATAGTTTAACTTCTATGTCTGTCTCTCTGTCTTGACAATGACCTATAGATGAGTTATATATTCAGAGTGTTTATTTCTAACTGCACAACAGAACAATGATACAGAAATTATTTTCTGTCATATTACAGGCAGCAAAGTTTTATCAAAAGTTGCAGGATTTAAAGCAAAATGTAATCTTTGCATCCATAGTTTTGCAACTAGACTCTCATATCTTCCTGGAGAGTGGTGGAGATCTGGAGCCTCGCATTAAGCAAGAGGAAGGGTGTACTTATCCTTACAGTACAGTTATTAACAAACATTTAGACCTCCATACAACTTCAAGTCCCAACCTCACTTAACCTTTATATCTTTAGCCTGCAAACTGAAGCATCTGGAAGGAGAGCACATCAACTGCACGAACCCAGGACCTTCTTACATGAAGGCAGTGCATTTATTTCATAAACCTTTTGATTAGATTATCCACAGCTGGTGTAATCTAGAGCTACAAGTGTGCTAGCCTTTGGACGTGGAGTGGCATCTGCAGCTTTGGAAGAGGCATCATTTAATCTGCTGGTGATGTAGATATATGATGATGTGATATATCATGATTCTGATAAAGCAATTAACCTATCAAGACAGAGGATTCCTCCAAACATTTAAAAAATATTGTATACACAGACACTGCACATGATTCATGGTTTTTGTTTGTTTTTTAATTTACCAGTAGATTAAGATTATTTTTTCCCATTCATAATATTAATATTCAGCACCCCCGTGACCCTGTTCAGGATAAAGCGGGTATAGATAATGGATGGATGGATAATATTAATATTAAACCTCTTTCCGGCGCGGTATGCACTGACAATTATCAGACGACTGCGCCAACTCCGCCTTGTTAAAAATGGCCCAAGCCTCGACCCCTGTCGCCATGACAACATAAAACACTGGCTGTGTGGTCGCCATGGCGATGAAAGCAGGTGGACCCGAGGTGCGAGGGGTGAGAAAGGACAGGCAGGAGGGAGGTGTGAAGGAGCAAGTCGAGATGAGAAGAACAAAATTGAGACACTTATAATGAAGAAACGTTGTCGCTCGGTGTGGCTTATCGATGGAGAGCTCTGTGGAACAGAGGAGGGAGCTCTGTCCAATCAGGGTTTGGATGCACATGTATGTTAGTACAATGTTTAAATTGGTTGTCAGTACAAAATATTAGAAAATTACACAACGCCTCTGCTGCTTTCTTTTTCACTTCGAAACAATTGGTTTATATCGTGACACTGTGGACGTAAAAAAGAAAACACCTGTCTGATTTAGGCTTGACTGTATTCCCTTTTCTATTATATTAAAACCAACACTGCATTGTAAAAAGAAGGAGGCTTTCATTATTGAGCACGATCACATTTTGAATAACAGATTATTCGATTATTATTACTTACATATTGGTTTTAATTGAGCTTCTTTTTTTCTTTTTTTTTAAGTCCACATACTCCCCACCATTTTCCCGTTAATCACTCAGTTAGTTGCTGGGTTACTTTAATGGTGGAGTGTGAAACAGGACAAAGAGAGGTGCCGGTGCAGGCTAGGATTGCAGAGACACAGGGCTGATCTTATCAAAATCACTCACACACACACACACACACACACACACACACACACACACACACACACACACACACACACACAGTCCCTTGTCTCTCGTAACAGATAATAAACAAAGTGCAGGCTATAATTGCTCTCCAGGATCTGTGGCGCCTGTTGCTATGCGGATGTGTGTGTGTGTGTATACATGCTCTGGTGTATTATGGCATATTGATGGTCATTAAAATTAATGATGAGGGGCTGATGTCACCAAGTAAAAGAAAATGTGTGCGTGAGTGTATGAGGAGTACAGAGAGAGAAAGAGAGGCAGAAGAATGATTGAGTACACAACGGGCGTGTTTGTGTGTCTGAATTTATACATTTTAGTGTGCACACGTGTTTGTTTCCATCACCGTGAGATTTATGGGCCACTAAAAGGTAAAAAGGGGGCTTGTGTGTAAGAAGGAGGAAGACAGAACAGAGAGGGGGATTTGAGACACTTGAGCATAAATCATTACCTGACTCTTTTCCCAAACGGACACTTCGACATCTTGGTTACTTGGATGGGGAACGGGAGAGGAGGGAAAGGAACTGGCAATACTGAAGAGAGGGAGGACAGACGAGGACGAATGCTGATGAGGAGAAGTAACAAGAGAGTAAAAAGGATTTAGACTTTTGTTGAATATTGCCAGCCTTATATGCCCTCATCAAATACAAAGAAGGTAAATGGATGTTATACTGAGGAAGAGCAAAATCAAAAAGGATGAAGGCATAAAATACTTCAGAACTCAATAAGTTCTGGTAATGCTGATCAATTCAAAAACTTGCAATGCTACAGCTTCTATAATGGCTTGTTTGTTAAAAATTTGATTTTCCGACAAAATAACACGTTGTTTAAAGTGGGCCAATTTCAGACGGCACCGGAAGCACTTGAAAGCAGCTTAATAGAAAAAATAATTTCTACAACACAAATACAATCTAAAAACCACATCAATAGCCAAACCTAATCAAGTGAAGTAGTGCAAGTCTGAATTAATCATTTTTATCTTTGAACACTGCACCCCATAATGTACGAGTCACATATACAGTATGACTGCATGTTTTTTTTTTTTTGTTTTTTTCCAGCAGTGCAGGTAGTGTCTGTATGTAAATAAGGAAGTAGCCTATTATGTAAATGTTAGCATGAAAACCCTGTAAGTACCGTACGTACCTCCAACTGTGAATAACTAGATTATGATGCATATGGAGTTATCATCATTAGCCGGAGAAAATTGACATAGCAGCCATATGGAAGAGACTCTCGTTCAATGTTTCTACCTTCACTCAATTATCCAAAGTCAAACAGATCCATTTGTCTGGCAGACGATGTTGTTGCTATGACGGCATAACTAATGGTATGCCGAGTCAAAGAGCTGTATGTATGTGTGTATGAGTCCCTGGCTTTTTATTTAGACACACTGCCATGAAATCTCACACAGACACTGAAGGTCTTGTATGTAATGTCACGTTTAGTTTCTTTAGTTACGGCAGCAGACAGTTAGAATTACAAATCTGGTTGTAGTTGTCTTGCTTGCATGCAGGTGAGGCAGGGTGCGTGTGATTGGCTGAAAGGTGAGAGGACAGAGAGAATTACTGTTTAAAATGACATACTTCCCTTTGTAGTCTAACAAATAGTGCTTATACATGTCAGGACTCTTACTTGTGTAGTGCAGGAATTTTGACAGAGTAAGTGTTGGTTCTGCTGTTCTGCACTTACTTTTGTGTCCACTGTTTAACACTCAATAAACACACGGATTCTTCTGTCCAGCAGCAGCAGTGAAAAAGAAACACTTTTGTGTTCAGGAACAGCTGCAGCTTCCTTAGACGCCTTCATTTTAAAATTCTTCACACCGGTGGCCGCAGCCCCTTCCTCTATGGAGCCAAGATGGAGACAGTTTAGAGTGGAAAGTGTCCAGTTTTTCACACTTCCTTTTTGGGGCATTTTCAGTGCATCATCCTGGTACTTGTAACGCACCGCATGTTTCTTGACAGTGTCAATGCACTCAAAATAGTGAGTCCCTATGCTGTTAGTTCCAGCGTTTCTCCTTGTGTTCCGTGAGTTTCTGTGTACTGACCTGTGTTTTTGTCTCCTGGCCCTTTCCTTTTACCTCACCCTTTGGTTTCAGGCCTGATCATTTGCCTGCTTGGTTATTGGACTTTGGACTGATTTTGACTGTGGATACTCCCTTGTCACGGCTTTTTCCCTTTTTTTTGGCACTTGATCTAATTTAAGAGATTGAACTGTACTCACATGTCTCTGAGCCATGCTATCGGATCCTAAAACCTGAATCATGCCGCCTGTGATATTCCCCATAAAAGTTTACCTGCAGCCAGAGATATTTCACAAATAAGCAGTTAAAAATCAGTATTGGACAATAAAAGAACTAACCTCGTTATAATGTGACAAAGGTTTAGGTACAAAAAAACAACTCTGGCAGGATGAGGGAAAAATTATGGTTTAGATAAGAATGCATACTTTAAGGTAAGAGGACCTTCATTGTCATGCTAAGCGATAGTGGGCGACCTAAAGGAAATAACATTGAGTCGATAAAAAAAGGTATTAACAGCGTTCTCCAGTGTAATGTTTTGTCGAGCCATTTATCCACCCTCATCTTTTACCTTGGACTATGTGGTTCTCTCTGACTGCATATAACAGTGGACTTAGCTTTCAGGTCTGAAAAATTAGGCTGATGCAGAAGTGCCTTAAACTGCAATACCAGCGAGTGCAGCCCTCCAGAGATCTCACTCTGGTGATGTGCAAGTGTTTGTGTCAAATAGTAGCTGTTCTAGCTGTGCTATCTTTTAGTATCACCTATATCATTTACATAGTTTTAGGACTAGCTACAGTATAAAACCTTGATTCTAAGTTTACAGTACATTATGCCTTTTATCCTTTTTTATAGTCCAGAAGGTGATGTGCAGTCTGGTTTCAGGGGCAGTAATATGTCTCCAGTCACATATGTTGACCCCCACAAATGTTCATCAGTTCTTCCAGTGCAGTCCTTTTGTTACCCAATCAGAAAACATCACCTCCATTTTGAGAGGTAGGTTGCAAGGTGAGTTGCATCGACTTAAAGAAACAGGAAGTGTTTTGAGGGGTCCGACAAAACAAAAACAACAACGCATCGTCTCATTGTGATGCGATTCCTTTAAAAAGTTCCAATTGTGACCTGCGAGCCTCATGAAGGAGGAAGGTTGGCTCCAAAAAGCCTCCGCACTCCCATTCAACTTCTCTCATAAAATTCTCAGTCAGGAAAATGTATCCACAAATAATTTATTCCGAGTCATTTATTATGAAAATAATCCTGTCATTAATTAGAAAATAAGCTTCAAAAAGACATGTTTTTGACATGTTTTGGCCTGTTTGATTGACAGGCCTGTGGTGCAGTCTGGTTACAGCTATCGATAGGCGGGACATAGCATCGTCAGGTTTCCAATCAGATTGAGTCAGGTCCCCCGCTCGTTCCTCCCCGTGCTCGTCCAAATATTGTCACTTCCTGTTCCAAACCGCTCCAAACTAGCCAGATGGCGACGGACAAAATCCAAAGTCGAGGTTTCATAACTGTTGTTGCAAATCAATGGGCGACGTCACTGCTGGTTGCCGCTTGGCAGTTTTATAATAAAGTCACCTGACTTCCTCTTTTGCCCCTATTGTAATTACTACAACCATCATCGATTGTGATGTCGCTCGAATGTAAACATGCCGTTTTGGGGCATTTGCTGAAACGATTGTTGCTGTGTCACATGACCGCTACAACTCACCTGACAATCAAATGTTTCCTTCTGCTCCTTCTTCAACCATTGGAAACTGACTATATGCTGTGCCACAGGGGCTTAAAAGCGGATGAGAGGAACTGATTTGATTGGCTATGGTCGAAGTGAGCTGTAACAAACCTGATTATCTATTGCTGCTACTTTACCAATGCACTGTGCCATTGATGAGCTCCTGTTTGGGTTCACCAAATTACCCAAAAATGTTGGCCACACCTACATATGAACTTAACAGAAGATTCAGAGTCAGACTTCAGGGGCAATTAATAGCCTTGTTTGCATTCAGTCACTTTAAAACCCAAAATGTTCACCTGGTTTAATTTGGTGTCCTTTTAAGAAACAAACATGGTGAATACCAGCTGCAGTCGTTGCACAGCGCAGCATGTGGGTTAGAAATGTCACTCAAAGCCTTGGTGCAAAATGGTCATCAAATTTAATTAGATGCTGCAGTTTGGGCCAAACCACACTAGCTCAGTGGCGAAAGGTTCGGCTTTGACAATTTAAATCCACCATAAAGTATTCTGCTTCTGAAATCTAAAGTAAACATTATAATTTGATATTTGACATTGATTTTTCTTAACTCAAAATATTAGAGGGAAATGTCAAGGTTCTGCTGAAGTACTTCTAAAGGAGTATTGAAGGAGTGTCATGCTATTTATGGGGATTAAAGCGCTATGATGTCAAATTATAATAGCTGTGGAGAAATTACAACATTTCAGGGAACATTGCTTGAATATGTTGATTCCTTTTTTGAATTAATTTGTTCCCTTTACATTTTGTTTTACTGGGTCAGGGATGATTTGGTGGGAAAGTTGCAGGAAAGACTTGCAGAACAGGACAAGAGGACTGACACGCTCCACTTATTGGAAGCAAAATTTACTCTTTTTTTCTGTTTCCTCTTTCATTCAATCGTGGATTTTCATTCCTTGAACTTACTTTAGATTTGGCAGATGGACCGTTGTGGCCAATAGGCAGCATGTATGTATCTACAAACCACAAACTGTATTGGGATTACCCCCTCATCTCTGTTGAGGAAGCTTTGCATCTGTAACAGTGTGTCCCTTTTCTCTTTATATATTATATTCCACTTTGTTCGCTTTGGCAACACAGATGGATTTTAATATCACAGCAAAAAGGAAGCTGAAATTGGATGTGACAGTGTGAGAAAGGAAAGGAGAAGCAGATAGGACTCCAAATGGCCTCCTGACTTTTATGTCTAAAGCCTAAAAAAGCTATTTCCCTTTTTCCTCTTCCTGTGACTCACAATCTCTTTACTGATGGGGAAAACACACCAAAACACACACACACACACACACACACACACACACACACAAACACTGCACTGACTGTACAGCAGTAAAACACCTCTCCTACTGATTTCTGAAACACTTGACTTAACCTCTGGGACATGCCGCTCTGCTGAGCACACGCACACACACACACACACACACACACACACACACACACACACACACACACACACACACACACACACACACACACACACACACATAGACCTTTGAAAGGAACAACTTAACCTCAGAGAGTTGATCCTTGCTAAAACCTACTGAAATATGAAAGAGCTGGTGGGAGGAGGGGAGGAGGTTGAATGCGAGCAGACACAAAGACGGGAAAGAGAGGAGGAAGGAGATGCAGAAGAAACGAGTGAATATTAGATAGGGGAGGGAGGAGGTCGTCGAGAGGTCTGGGCCATGTGCTGTGTCAGTGCCATTACATGATGGGAGAGCTACTGTGGCAGAACCTGCTCCAGAAAAGCTGCAGAGACTAAAACATTCGAGTTAAATTCACATACTGTGTGACATAGCTGAGATTTTTCTCCAGCTTTTTGAGAGATCTTTGAGTCTGACAGTTGAACACATGACAGTTGAACCTCACGACTTAATTTTCTTCATTTCACTCACATGTTTTACTTTTGCTCTAAGTCCTAAGTGTCCCTCATATTAATGCCCACTATATAAACTCCTAAATACATTGTGGTTAAAAAAAAAAAAAAGCTCCCTCTTTGCTATTCATTTGAGGACATGAGAGTACATTCGAGGGTAATGTGGAGGGATACCTGCAAGGTAAGCTAAATAAAGTGAGTCTAGAATCATGCAAACTTTATAATATTAGCTACACCAAAGTTGTTAACAGAAAGTATGAGGGGCTGACCTTGAAAAAGCTGACACTGTGTTGTGCACCGTCTGATGAAGACAACACTTCACTTGTTAGTTTCAGACACAAAAAAGAAAAGGGGAAAAGAAATAATCATTGGGGAAAGACACACACAGGCGTACACAACCACCGTACAAATTTACTGCTCGAGGAGTGACAGAAAGGTGTGACGGGGTCAGCCAGTGAGAGGTTTTATTCTCCCAGAATGCACTTGCACAACCCTCACAGGGATCCGATCAGAGAGTAAGATTTAGGTCGGGTTGTCGTCAGCACTTAAATAGAAACAAAAAATAATAATAAGTCAACATGTTAATGTAAGCACAGCAACCCTCCCCCCCATCCCCTCACCCCCACAAACACACACACACACACACACACACACACACACACACACACACACACACACACACACACACACACACGCACACGCACACAATAAAGCAATAAAGCAGAGCTTGTTACATGTACATTTGCAGAACTGGAAAAACGAGATGCTCAATCTACCGGTGGAATTTTTCTTCTTTAATTGCCCTAATAAAGTGGCTATTATGCTGGCATATAGCACTGAGATATTTGCTTCAATTCAAGTTTGTAACTGGCTTAAGTAGATTTAATGTCAAGAGAAAGAACACATTGTTGTTCTAATTTAACCAGATGAGTTAATTAGACTTTTTTTTCTTTCTTTTTTTTTCGTTAGTTTCTGATCGTTTTCTACGGTCCCTCTCGATCTGAACCTTTTGAACAACTGCAGTGTAGATTCATATGAGCACATTTTAATGAGATAATGTAAAAAAAAAAAAAAGTGTCAGAGTACCAAAACTTAAAATGGAAGGCGAACCATTATATAAGCACGAGAGCCACAGTAATCCAATCAAGTTTCCGGGGAAACGTGCTCCGGGGCCACACTAAAGTAACCCAGGCCAGTAAATGAAATGAAATAGTGAGGAGGGACAGATGAATGGCCTGGTTGACACAGGAAGATGAATAGAAGGATGCCATGTGTAGAGAAGGAACGAAAATAAATAATAAATAAAAAGGCTCGGGAGTGTCCTGTCACAGATCGTCGGATGGGACTGACTCACTCAGATCCAGGTCCTTTCTAATTGCTGCGCTAACAGTTCGTCAGACAGCCAGTGTTTGGAGAAGGTCAGTCGGTAAAATGCAGTAAAAAAGAAAAATGTAAAAGGTTCAACATTTGACACACTACATTTGCTGCACTGACCAGTTGGAACATGGACTTCACCCCAAGCCTGCCAAAGCACACACAGGCACACTTCGTTTGGAGTCCTTTAAAAGGAGCAAGTTAACCACAGAGAGTTTATCCTTGCTAAAAACCTACTGAAATATGAAAGAGCTGTTGGGAGGGGTGGAAGGCGCGGGGGGATGGTAGGAGACACAAAAAGGCAGAGAGGAGTGAGTGAATATTAGATAGGTAGAGCGAAGGTCACAGAAAGGTCTGGGACATGTGCTGTGTCTACACAAACAAGCACAGAATATTCTACAAGGACATAAACAAACAGCCGTCTGTAACCATTATAAGCTTTTATCTCAGGTAATGTAACATTATTTAACCCTTGTGTGGTGTTCATATTTTTGTTATTCAGCCAGTGTTCGTGGGTCTGGTGGACCCGCTGCATTTTTGGGTTTTTAATTCAACAGAATCAAACAATTTAAATTTAAATTACTCAACAGATGTTTACTTCATCCCAATTACAAGCAATATAAACAGAATATATGGTTAATATTTGCCCTTTACCTTTGTCAGATCACATTTATCAATTTTAAGTGCTCCTCATTTTTTTTTTTTTTTTTAATAAAACGTGTGCAGTGTACTCATGAGTACCACATTCTTGCCTTTCTTTGGCACATAAGATACCAGGGACATGTCAGCCGTGTACACACACTTGGAAGGCCTGTTCTTTGTAGTCTGCAGTTGGGGTGGGAGCTCAAATTTGTTTATCCATATCGTTCCCACCATGGTCAGCTTCCTCTTTAGGAGCTCCTGTCCCAGCTTGTACGAGGTAAAAAAAATTGTCGCATGTGATGTTGTGTCCACTGAGTCTCTGAGTCATGTCCAGGACAACTCTCATTCCTTGATTTTTCTCAGGGGCTCCTCCATCAGGCTTCCATGTGTAGACTTGTAAGTTCCAAGCATATGAGGAAGTGGCATCACAGGCAGCCCAGATCTTTGTACCATATTTTGCATTTTAGATGGTATAGACTGCCTAAAGGGGCAGCGGCCCCTAAATGGCATCAGCTGCTCATCAATGGTGACATTATGCCCAGGGTAGCTGATGACGGGCTTGTTCTGGTCCTGCACCTGGCTGCTGATGAACTGGTCCTGTGGCTCGTCTTTGTTTTGGAACTAGCTGATGCTCAATCTCATCCTCTTCTTCAAAGTCACTAGCAGACTCTGACTTTTCAGAAATGTGATCCTCACATTCTGAAACCTCTTCCTCTTCATCTTCATCTAAAGCTTCTCTCTCTTCTAAAATCAATTGCACGGCGCTCTGAGCAGAGAATCTTTTGGCCATCCTGATCAGTTGTGATAAGGAAGGATAAGGAGAGTGAAGCTACACAGGACCTACAATTTCCACACTTTTATTAGCCGCGGGTCCAGTGGACCCGAACATCCTGTATGTAATATAAATATGTAGGGTGGGTGTACGGTGTGTGTGGTCATTGAAAATGTGTTCTGATATATGTTCTTCACAAAAAATGAGTCAAAGCCAATGAGTCTCAGTTTGATAAAATAATTAATCATTTCATTTTTCTTTTGATAAAAAATGAAAACGGGTCCCACACAAAGGTTAAAGTAGGTAATGATTAGTAACATAGCTGGGCTGTGATTCAATTCAATGGTAATTTATTGTCAGTGGACTTTTATTGTGATGTGATCATATTTGTCATTTTTGTTCAAATTAATGAGCAGGCTTTAAAAATAAAAAAAAGTGAAGCTCTTCTTTTACACATGAAGAGTTTTGTCTGATGTTTATTGAAGTGAAAATAAGTTGCATTTCATGTCTTTTTCAAAACTCCATCTTTTTTATTGCACCCTGGTATTTTTCATGACACGTGCTGCGTTCCAGATGGCACACTTGTGCACTAACACTCGCTGTTTTGAGTGCAGAAGTGCCTTCACACTGTCAAGCACAGAAACAAGTACCAGGATAATACACTCAAAACGGTCAAAAAAAAAAATGTGTTTGAAACGCTGGACACTTTCCACAATAAACGGTCGCCGTCTTGACTATATGGAGGAAAGGGGCGGTGCCACTGACGTCTGAGAAAGCTGCAGCTGTTCCTGAACACAGCACAAAAATGTTTCTTTTTCACTACTGCTGCTGCTGGACAGAAGAATCTGTGTGTTTTATTGAGTGTGTTAAACAGAGGACACAAAAGTCAGCGCACAACAGCAGAAACAACACTTACTCTGTCAGTCCTGACATGTACGAGCACTATTTGTTAGTGTACTAAGGGAAGTATGTCATTTGAAAACACGGCAATTCTCTCACGTTTCAGCCAATCACACGCACCCTGCCTCACTTGCACGCAAGCAGGACAACTACAACCAGATTTGTAAATTCAAATTATCTGCTGCCATAACTAAATAAACTAAACGTGACATTACATACAAGTGTCAATAGGAAATCATACCAGATCTGAGCATTTTGAAATAAAAAAGTTATGTAATAGTATATGTTTTATATAGTTCATATTGAACACTTTGGACTTCCCCAGTTGTTAACTGTTAAACACGAACAATAATAGTGAGCATTTTGTGTATTCCTATTGTGAATGTAGGTGATTGGCCACTTGACAAAGACCTCTTTTTTTTTAGGTAATATAAGAGAGAGGAGTTTTGGCTTCCCGTGGCAGATATTTATCGAAGAAGGAGGGGCGCATGTTTATAATGACTTCCATTATCTCTCCTTCCTTATCCTTAAGTGAAAATGACATGTTTATACACCATGACTCTGTGTTTTACATTATATCCTAATGCACAAATGTTTTGTTCATAACTTTCTCTTAAGCCATTAAGAGGACACAGTCTTTCTGAAAAATGCACCAAGCGTGTGTGTGTGTGTGTGTGTGTGTGTGTGTGAATTTGCTCTGTTTACATGAGTGTGTTTAGAAAGTCTGCTCTCTGTTAATCTATACCATACTTAGAGTGTGTGTCTATGTGTTTCTGTGCTGCCTTGAGAGAACCGAGGGACCACAGACAGCGCTGAGCTTGTTTTGGGTGCACACACGCGCGCACACACACACACACACACACACACACACACACTTAGTGCTTGGTGAAAATCATTACAAGCAGGTGTGTTTGGATAGATCCAGTTTCTCTGGCTGTCTGTGCACAAACTGCAGCTCTCTCACGTTCTGTCTTCTCTGTGTCTCTTGCTCTTTCTGTGAAGTGGTTTTCTGTTTACTTCGGTTTTAAAACAGCAGTATTACTCAAAATACACACCAGTATGCACTTAGAACAAGAATGAAGGTTAGATGCAGTAATAACACACACACACACACACACACACACACACACACACACACACACACACACACACACACACACACACACACACACACACACACACACATACACACATACATACATACATACACTCGTATGGAGAGTAGACATAATGCACTATGTTTCTATAACTGAAATAAACTCCTGAATGTGAACTCCTTAAGAAGACCTTTCCTCCGTGGAATTGTTCGATATGTTCATAATTGAACTCTTTACTGATTTTTGTGCCAGTTTTCTTTCTTTTCTGTTTTATTTGGATTTGTAAATTAGCTATTATCATCTGATTGTTTATGTAAGACTGCCTATGAAAGGAAAGGTCATGGGGTCACAAAGAATATTACAGATTAATTCTGTGGGCCCCAGTTTATTGATCATCTGGTCAGGCTAGTGTCTGTATAATGTGTTGTTCAAGTATTGTTTGTTCATACAGTTTGTGCCAAAGAAAAGGTCACTTTCATAATTCAGTTTGGTCAGTAGCTGCCTAGTTTTGTAATGTTCTGTTTGTGTGTGTGTGTGTGTGTGTGTGTGTGTGTGTGTGTGTGTGTGTGTGTGTGTGTGTGTGTGTGTGTGTGTGTGTGTGTGTGTGTTGACAAACTGACTGAAACCTAGGCCAGAGAAACAACATACAAAGTCTCATGGAAGAGTTTATTACTAATTCTATTTTTCTGTGTTTATGAGTCACTGATGCACAAGATGGACTGCTGGATGGGTGATACAAAATTATAATATTAATCATAATAATCATAATAAACTTGTGTGAGAAAGTGCTTCACAGCAAGAAAATGGCATGCAGTGTTTCACAAAAACAGATATAAATGAACATTTAAAAATATAGAAAATAAATAAAATGCAGAAGAAAAGATAAAATGCATAAAATTAAACACAAGACAAAACAGTAATTAAAATAGAATAGAGTTAAATCATAGAATATGCATCTTAGAGGTGCTGTAGTGCAAAGTGCAGGCAAATACAAGAGAGCTTCGGTTAGGTGTATATGCATCCACAGTAAGAATCCATTTCGTGATTTTTGGAATGAAACATGATCTAAGTGCACAGTATTGCCAGTCTTTCAGTTCGTGTTTATGTTTTGAAGTTTGCAGCACCACAGTGCAGCGGTGGACCGATGCTTGGCCCCTTTTTTTTCTCCAAGTGAGCAACTAAGATGCTCACAGTTCTCTTGATCAGGCTGAAACTCATTTACATTTTCTAATTGCTTGAAGATCTAATCAATCTTGTAAGAATCTGTCACACAAGAAACCAACAAAAACAAAAGAAATAGTCAGAGTTGTTATGACATTTAATGTGTGTTGATTTGTGACGACAACTTGAAGCCTTGTTTTGATCCGCTTCTGTTTGCCTTGTTAAAGTTGCAGCATGACAGCAAACTTAATTCTTACTGTATTTGCTTTTTTAGTAAAAACCCTTAATTTCTTACCAACACTTTTCTTGTGAAACATTTGCAGGAAGGTGTTGTGACTGAAATCTGACAATAACACTTTCGATGAGTAAACCAGAAAAAACTATTGAAAATCACATGATTATATTGTTTTTGTGTTAAAGTACATAAAAGCGACATTATTGACTACTGCACGTAAACTTCCCACCACCACTCTTTCCTTTACGTCCACAAGTAGCACTGCTCAGCATGTCGAACTGTCATTCCTTAATATTTTGCATAGCTTTGGTGGTGGTATGTATTGTAGCAGTTAGTTACATTCAAAAGAACAAAGGGCAAAGTCTTACTTTTTCTTGCGTTGTATGTTATAGTGTGGGTGGAATAAAGAGTGCCATTTTATTAGATGACCTCTTCAGACTGCATTAGAGGCTGAAAGCACAGTGACCTAACACACCCTTTAACCACTACAAAGTCCTTCACCGACAATCACCTCGCCCTCCACAAGTGCCTAATCATGTTTAACAGTGGCTCGGCTAAAAACCTTCAAATTTCCTGTGAGGTCACCGACTGGGTTTGCATGTGGATGTGCATACTTGTGTGCTTGTTTTTATATCTGAGTATGTGGGTGTAAATGATTACATGCTCAAAAAATGTGCTTGTATAAGTATGTTGGGGTGGGGGGGGTGGGGGGGGGGCGATAGGCCGTTTGTGTGTCGAACTGGCTCTTTTTTTAAACAACAGCAAAATTTCCTTTTGTCTTGAAATGAAAGCGAGACCCAAGCATAGTTGTTAAAATGGGACAAAGAGTTTCAGGGGAATTTGCCATTTACAGTGATGCACTGTGAACAGCTCCCCTACGTGGACCTGGAATATTGAGTCCCCTGGGACGTGTATACTGCGTTCATGGAAGATTTATGGCTGTTTATGTTTGGCTTGGTATTTAAACATACAAAACAAATGATAAATACTGTAGCTGTGTACTAAAAGTAGGCTGGACTAACCGTGTAAGTGAGAACTGCATATGGATTCTGTAAAAATGTATGGTAAAACGTACCCTTATTTCAATTATCATTCTCTGTCTTTCTGTCTATCAAGGCACCATCATGTGTCACAGTCAGATGAATGAAAATTGGTCCCAAATTCTTAAGACCTAGGGCCTTAATTCTTAACTCTTAAGACCAAGGTCCTTCATTGTTAACTCTTCAGGGCCTTAAGAATTTGAGATGGTCCTAAATGTCTGAGAAATATTATGGAGGCAAAGCTGATGTTGATCTGTGGGCCCATTCATCCATCCATTCTGAACTGAAGCCAAGTGGACGTTTATGGATCCTTGCAGCACTATGAGTGTTCTGTCTGTTGGGTTGATGTTTAGATTATTTTAATTTATCCCCCTGGTGGTTGCATGTGTTATTGCAGTTAGTTTTAGCAGTAGAAGTCTTCTCTTCATTCATTGGCCAATAGGGTCACATGAGGTGGCCAGAGCAATGATTCCAGGGCACAGCAGAGGTGAGGGATCACATGTGGGCAGCTCATCCTCTGCCTTTCTTACCTTGAGTGCCTTGAGAAGCAATGCTTGTGAGTGCCAAAATATCATGTGTGCTGAATTGTACTGCTTATTGAATGTTTACATAGAACTTTAACATAAAGAGGAAGCTAGTATTTTTTAGCATCTAAGTTAAGGTAAAGCATTGTGATGACTCAGCAAAAATGTTAATTATCAAGCCATGCCTTGTTTGTTGAAAATGAAGGTAATTTAGCACAGTGTTTTATTCTGTGTGGTACATCAGAAAAGATATGTAATTTTATTTTGACATACATACTGATTGAGTGATTTATTTTGTCCTTATTTCAGTTTTACAAAAAAGATTGTTGTACACGAGAAGAGGAAAACAAACAGTAAACGTTCATTCAACTTTACTTCTTCGTCTGACTCTCTATACAACAGTATGTTCGCTATCTGTCGAAGTGTGGTCTGACACCTACTCTGAGGACAGAATAATGAGGCTTTATTGGTGAGTTACATCAATTCTGTAATTGTTTGTTTGTTCATTGGGGGGTGTAACAAAGCGGTTCACTGCTCTGGTAATTGTATTTTGAAATAGTTTTTGCTAACGGATTCACAAGAACTTTAGCTTTCCAAAGCCTTCAGGTGACCTGCAGCAGTGTCGAGGAGTAAGCAAAGGACAATAAAACCCCGTTAAAGTTTCCACAAACCTTCTGCGGGCTGAGGGCTAAACAGCACATCTACCATTCAATTAGTTGTTGCAGCTGCTAGCAACGAACTCTCTGCTAACTAATGGTTTCCAGGGGAAACCTGGAGGATGACACATTGCTGCTGCTGCATCCAGTGGTTTAAAATGTGGCACAGTAAATTATATTTACCAGTTCACTTTCACTTGTCCTCTCAAAAATGCAATGAAAGATTACTGTTGCCAGGATTGATGTGGCAGAGGGCTGTTAATTACACCTTCAGCTGTACAACAAAGTATGCTCACAGGTATGTAAATTGTGTGGAACACATGTCCCCAATTTTACATGTGGCTGCAGTGAGTATTGGATGAAAAAGTGTAATGTCTGTACCACTTCATATAGTTTAGTTAAAGTTTAAAAATTATTTGTACCTTTTTTTTTTTTCTTTTTTTTTTTCAAAGGAACCAATCAAAACTCTAAATTAACCACAATTGTTTCAAACACCTTCAAACCAGAGCCAAGTAAACCTGCATGATTTTTTTGTGTGTGATTATTTTGGTTCAGCTCTGGGCTGTACAACAAACTGTAAATAGTAACATTAACCTTCTGATCTACAACATATTGAAAACCTTTCAAAGCACAACTTGACCCAAATTAATGTTAAATGGTATTTGATGCATTTAATTATTGCTGGTAAAATAAAAACTTTTTTTTAAATTATTTCTTGTATATAGATATCTCACTGAACTGTGCAGACACGAGTCAAAAATGATTGACCAGGATGAAACTCCCATCCGTTTAATGATATCGGACATTTATATACAACACATGTTGACCAAAATTAGCAGAATTATTTTTTTTCTAAAACAAAATAAAACAGAATCATACTTATTTCAAATGTATTGATTTTGTTAGAATTCTTACTATACAAAAACAATGTTAGAAATATATTCATATTTTAAAACAAAATGCAATATTTTCCAATAGAGTACTTTAAAATACCATATTGTGTCTGAGGACTGTATTGTAAGTTGTTGTTTCACTTTTAACTCACATTTACTTGGTGGATGACAACAGGTCAATAGTTTGCTACCAACAGTATAAGACTTTCAAATTGTATCAGCTAAAGGTCCAAAGGTCAGGAGATGGCTAACTAAAACACAACAGATCGAGCTACATCAAAAATAACTTGAAATATATAGCAATTCTGTTCTCACATCTTCCTAAGCAGACACATTTACAGAATGATGTCTAGTACAGGTAAAAAGTTTGGAGAAACAGGCCCATTCTTGTTTGTTTGTTTTTCTTTGTTGTTTTTTTCTGCAAAAATATGAAATAGCACGCATGGTTGCATCAAGTGACAGCAAAGTGGTTTCATATTTTACATTTCTCAAAGTAGCCACTGCTTGCTGCTAACCAGCCTCACAAGCTCATCACCTAAAATAGTTTTCAGTTACCAGCTGAGGGAACTGATGGAAATACTTTTTTGTTTGTTTTTTATGCATTTCAGACCATCAGTTGTGTTGTGCCAAGGAAGTCCTTACAAACTGTTGGAAAAGCATTCCAGGAAATGATTTAATGAAGCTGGCTGAAAGAAAGAAGGGTGCGCAATACTGCTGTTAAAGCAAAATGGTGCTACTTTGAAGAATCTAACATTGAAAACGTACCTGGTTTTGTTTGCACTTTTCTGGGTGTTATTTCACAGTTTTCATGTCCTTGGGTTTGTGCTACAATGTACAAATAGTAAAAATAAAGAAGAAAAACTTCAATTGGTGGGTGTGTCTAAACTTTTGACTGGTACTTAATGGATATTATTGGGTGATAATTAAAGAAAAAAAACTTGCGTGTCACAGCTGTGATAAGAGCATCGTGTAGATATTGAAATTGTTGGGGGAAGTAGTGTTCAGTAAAATGTGTTCCTAATTACAAATACTAGTGCAGTGTGCATTCAAAGTATCCTGTTTGACAGTATGATTCCTGGCTTGTGGTGTTGCTGTGTCGCTTTCTTGAGAACAGCTCACTCCGGATGTAGGTAAAGACTTGCTGAACTATGTCCGCTGCCATGCTCTCTGGAACTGCAGCTGTGCGGCTCGAGCACCCCCCCCCCCCCCCCCCCCCCCACACACACACACACAGTTTTTAGTTCCAGTTAAAGCTGTTGACGGCAAGCTTTGCATATTCGACCCAGGAATCAAAACACTGTTTCTGGAAAGATAAGTTATAATGTGACTTTTTCACAGCTATTTTCTAAATTCTTGGATCACCACAAAACATTGCGCCAATCCCTTCTATTACATTAGGGCGCAGGCAGATATGTCAGGCGCCAATTTTTCCAAGCCTCACCAAATAAAATTTAAACCATCTGCGTGGCTACACACTAGAGGTAAGCGAGAAAAACACATGATTTTGTAATTTGTGCAAACCAAACCTTTAACAGCGGTGAGAATTAAGCGAACGCCTACAAACAAACTAGAACACAAGAGTAGATTGTCTTTCATAGTCACTGGATACTCCGGGGAAATCTGAATGTAAATGTGAATCGACTTTTTCTTTTGTTAGAACTTCACACCACAAAATAATAAATTCACTACAGATTTTAAGATTTGCCACACCCTACAAATAATCTCTTTTAATATAAAAGAAAAAGTTGTGTTTTTGATTCCACGTAGGGTTTTTACGAGATTTTATTCACAACAGAAACAAATTCTATTAACTCTTTCCACGCTGGAGTTACCTGCACTGGAACCAGGATGCATTTGTTATTCAAACACAACCCACTGTGTGTTTTTTAAAGGTTGTCAAGTGTGGCACATTCAAGGAAGAGGCACCTATGATTAAATTGAAAGAACAGTAGAATTTGTTGTCCTTCATTTCTTTTGCATTGAATTTGGTAGAGTTGACACCTTTTTAGAACCCGTTCAATAACATCCATGTTTACTGACTTAGAAGGATGTTAGCTCGGATTAGGCAGAAGTAATAATATAACTTTTTGCAGGAGTTTTTCAGATCTCACTCTGGCCTGGTGATGGAGACAGAGAGAATTACTGTAATTTTAGATGTCTCCCAAATGTTTCTTAACAATACAGCCCATTTTGGCCCCACAGTTGAGGAGCTGATACTGACAGATGTTTTTCAGGTGAAAATAGCCTTTTTAGTTCTGCTTGGTACCTTTTACCTTGGTTACAGTTTAATTTTCAAGTTTTTTTAAAAGGTATCTTATTTTATTTTGTCTGGATTTATGTGGTATAACTTGACCTTCGTACCTTCCAAACAAAAAATATATTTTTAGAAATGAGGTCATCTTATTTAAGATCATTTTTAACATGTTTTTGCTGCGGCTTCCCTCACTGTTTCCTTAACGCTTCACTGGTGTGTGTGTGTGTGTGTGTGTGTGTGTGTGTGTGTGTGTATGGGGGTGTTTTGTGTTTGTGTACAGACCTTTGTTTTAGTTTTGTATGTGCTTTAATATATGTAACATGCAAACATAATATGTGTGTGTGTGTGTGTGTGTGTGTGTGTGTGTGTGTGTGTGTGTGTATTATATATATGTGTGTGTGTGTATGTATTATATATATTTGTGTAAGTGTGGACATCTGTATGTGTGCTGCTTATTGTTTGATGTGTGTTTTTGTGTGCACATTCTCGTGACATGACCACTTTGCCGTGGAATACATCTCACTATTAAAGTGAAATGGAGGGAGTGTGGTGTTGGTCATAAATAGGCCTTGTTATCCTGGCTAATAGGCTGTGTGTGGGTGGGTTTGCAAGTCTGGTTGTGTTAAAAGTGTGTGTTCGTGTATGGGCAGGGGGAAAAAAGAGAGAGTTATTGTAGGTAATAAGGTTACTTTTCAATTGCTACCAGGTGTACGAGTGAGATGGAGACATGGGAGAATCGGAGACTCCCAGCTCGCATTCTGCTCCATTTATTTCAATCTGCTCTGCTTTCCTTCTTTCCTGATTTATTTGTCTTTCACTCACACTTTTCTTTCTTTCCTCACGTCTTTTCTTTCATTCTTCCCTCTTTTATGCTGTGCCAGTTTCTCTTTCCAAGTCCTCCGTCCAATTTCATGTTTGCCCAGGAGAAGGATCATTTACTCGGGGAGGGCGGATTGTTTAAATTACACCCATTCATGCAACATATATCTGCTGTTTGTCAGGACAATGCTCTTATTTTGGCACCAGGCAGGATTGCTCTTGACAGCAAGTTTTACAATCTGTTGTGAGCTGCTGATTAACTTGAGCAGCTAATTGATTCAGGCTTGTCTGACAACAAAAATGTTTTCTGTATGTGCACAAGAACGAGGTGGACCCAAACAACCATATTGCCCGCAGTCATCGGATATTCAGCTCTGCGTTATGTTTGTTGATTCATCCCTTTTGTGAGTAGAACTCCCCATTTGAGTGTCTCGTGCCAAAGCTAACAAAACGCAAAGACATGTGGTTTTGAGATACGAATACGAGTTACCCCCAAATCCCCAAGGAGCAGATAAGGAACCGCTAACAGCTAATATATCAGTTTGTTCCTTTGACCAAGTATGTGGAGGAGGTTTGACATCAGGATGTCAGTTTGGTTTTAGTTAATAAGGGAGTGGGAGGGTGTCATGACTTCAATATCCTCCAGTCTCTTTGGGTCTGTCTTTCACTCCCTCTCAATTTTCCTCACGCTGTGGATTTCTTTCAGAGTCCATTTTTCCATTTATATATTTTTTTAGATGTGTGTACTGAGGAGATCAGCGCATAGTGCTAAATTTACAGTCAACTATATGTTTTACTATTGGAAAATAAAAAAAATAAAAAAGCAAAGGATAAAGTAAATGAAGATTGTTGACTTACTTCTTACACTCATCAATTCAAAGTTCAAAATAAAACTAGCTAAGACTCATCACACAGTACCACCAGGTCCAAACAGCTGAAATACATACATCCATGCAGCATGAGAAAGAGTCCAAACATAAAGAGTCTTGAAGAACTGTCTTGAGTCTGGAGGAGTCCTGCAGAGGATGAAATGGCCTCTACAGAGTTCTGGTCTGAGCATCATGGAGTCACTGGATTACATGAAGAGACAGAAGACACTGACACAAACTACAGTAAATCTACTGAAGAAAAGCTTTCCAGAGACTCATGGGATGACCTGTCTGCCAGGGAGCTTGAAAAACTGTGTGGAAGAACTGGTGCTGTTCTGAAGAAAGTATCGGGACCCCTTCACTTCTAAATGGATAAAATTCGCATTTTTGCCAATCAATTAGAACTCAATACCCCAAAATGACAGAGAATTTGTTATAACTTTTAGGGCACGAGCACCGAGAATTGGTGTGAAAGCCCTATTGTATTTCGTAAAAATGTTCTTGGACGTTCGACGTTCATCGTTCAACGTTCAATGTTCTTATTCTTATGTAAAGTGATTTGCCTTTTTGGAGGCTTTATCATATTCAAAAACTCATGAAAGTGAATACACATATGTCTCCCGGCGAAAAATTTCATATTCTAGTGGAGTCGCGAGTGGGCGTGGCCAAATGGCTCGAGAGCGCCCCCTAAAGAGATGCCCCGGCGGCCACATTTACCTAAATTCACGAAATCCGGTGGACACGTGTATCACACCTAGACGCACAAAAAAGTTACATTGCACCATTACGTCAACTCGACAGGAAGTCCACCATTTTGAATTTAGTCGCCATTTTGGGCGATTCTGATACGTTGTACTTTGTCGAACTCCTCCGAGGGATTTTGTCGCACTGACTTGACTTTAGTTTCTATGAATAGATAACATGCTTGGGATTAAATCTTATCGAAATAATTCGTTTTTGTCGATGCGTGTGCCCGTGAGAGGCGACAATTTTGAGCGTCTTGCCATGAAACGAGTTGCTTTAAATCTTATGTACATGGACCGACCTTCTCCAAACATCACAGGTATGATAACAGCCCCGCCCTGAAGACCCCTGTGGGGTAATATTCGCTCATAGTCATAGCGCCCCCTGTTGGCCACTGGAAATGACACTTTTCATACTTTCTCATTCTACGTCGAGCTGGTTGACCACATGAACGTAAAGTCTGCCTACAATAACCTAAACAGGTAGTTGATGATATATTGAGACATTCGTTCGACTTTGTCAATGGGCGTTGCCGTGACGATGCGGCAAATATTGATGTCTTGCCGTGACACAGGAAGTTGATGTTTAAGGTCAAAGGATGCTTGAAACCTCACGAAACGTGTGACATACATCCGGCGTGGTGAGACGATACATGTGATATGTGTTTTGCGAGTGGGCGTGGCCAAACGGCTCGCTCACCGTGACACAGGAAGTTTATGTTTAAGGTCAAGGGATGCTTGAAACCTCACAAAACGTGACATACATCCAGCGTAGTGAGACCATACATCTGATGTGTTTTGCGAGCCGGCGTGGCCAAATGGCTCGCCAGCGCCCCCTGCTGGAGACAGGAAACGAAACAAAAATAGCAACTTTAAGCGGGTATACGTGGTCCCTCGCACGCTGCACGTCGGGGGGACGGCTTCGGGGTGGCGGGTTCGGGGTGGCGGGTTCGGGGAGGCGGCTTTGGGGAGGCAGCACGCCGGAGTGTGAGGGCCCGTACATCACTGCTTGCAGTTTACATTTTTATTGCTTTTTTGTGTGCAAATTTATCAATTTAAAAAAAAAACATCTTCAACTGAAGTGCTCATTTATAAAAATGTTCAAACCCTTAGTTCAGTACTGTGCAGGAGAATTGTCTTGGGTAGTTTTATTTCTGAAACTTTCTAAACTTCGGAAAGGTTGACTTTGTTCTTTAGAGCCTTAAGCAGAGCTTCTACTTTGTTTATTGAAAAGAAATTGCGGGAATTTGGCAAAACTGCAAACTCTGTGTATTGTGGAGATTGGTTGAATTTTCATTAATTATTTTTTATCCCAAGAGTTACGATATCCTGGCGGGACTGTGAAGTGCTTGGTGAATGTACTTTATGTAAACAACAATTGGTCAAGATTTGTGGGAAATAAATCTCCATTCAAATCCCAATGACATGCATAACAAATATCCAAATTAGATTTATCCTCAGAACAAAGTCTTACTCACAAGTGATTTGTGTTGTTGATCACAGAATGTTAATTATTTTATGTGTGCGTGTGTGCATTTTCAGCATGATTTTCTCAGTAGAATATAGTTGGAACAAAAGTCTAAAAAAGTTGAAAATGTAACATTACAGTTGTGGTCAATATCACAGATATGGTCAAAAACCACGTTGTGATGTCAGTGCATGGATACATTTCATTTTGTACGGTATATCGTTTTGTGAAGGAGATGCTAGCCTGGCTTTGTGGCATGTTTTTTGTAAAAATCTCAACTTCAATAAAATATTATAGATTTGGGGGTAATGGCTTTTCAGACAATTTGCTGAAAGTAAGAAAATAAATGTAGAGTGATGCCTGTCTTAACCTTTTATTCACACAAAAATGATTCACTCAACACATTAATTAGGTAGATCTAAACCATAAGGTGGCCTTTTTCACAAAGTACAAGGCTATGGTTTACCCCCTAAAAGAACCCATTTATGTATGCAAAATCACAGTCATTATGCAACCTATGGCAATAGGCAATCTATATATACTCTGCTTGTAAACTTCTCAAAGGTTAGAAGACGTTTTCCTTATGAGAAGTTAAATGTCTTTTTTTTTTTAATAAGAATTAAATGCAACAAGCAGAAGATGAGAGGAGGCTGGATCAATATTGAAACAAATATGTTCTATTACTTATTTTACAGTTTGCCATGATGTGTCAGTTCATCCGTACCACCTTCGGCTTGTGTTCAACCTTTCATGTTTGCCCATCTCTGTTTTCGTTCTCCAAGTCATCGCACCTTAACACCAAAAGAGGTCATTTGTTACATCATTCCAGTGTGAGTGTCGTCTCCTCCTCCATCTCCATGGACTGTTTTTGGTTGAAGTTGGGGCAAGCTAATTAATGTAAGAAGGATTATGGTCGGGATTAAAAGAATCTGACATTAACTGTTGGTAGGAGACGGGACAGGAACCCTCTCGGCGTTGACACTTTACCGCCTTCCTGTATCGCCACATTTACACACTTGTCACTTCTTACAAATAACAGCAATCAACTCTTTGAACAAAAAAAACAAAAAAAAAACAGCTGTTTCTTTGAAGAGCGTACATTATTTCCAGCTCCGTACTTTCTTATTAGAACTCCCCCTCCCCTTCCTCCCTTACTCTCTACATTTAGTCATCAATGTCAGATTAATATACCAAAAATACACAACATATACAGTATGAACAAGTTGTGTGCTAACACACATTGTGAGTGATCACAGAAGCGGCACTTGTGCTAACATTTAATTAAATGGCACACTGCTGTCACACAACCGTAACATAACCTCCCCTCAGTGCCCTGTGAAAGATGACTGGCTTGAATAAGCACCAGCGGATGTTCCATATGAAGTGGCTGTAATTTCTTTAAGGTGCCATGAATATGTTTTAATAAAGATAAGAGCACGCAACTTTTCATTTCGTATCTATTCTGCTTTATCGACTACCTTCGTAGTGGTTAACAGTGTTTGTGGGTCTGTTGCCTTCTTCCTGATGAAATGGTAATTACGGTAATCTAAGTTTTTAATATGCAGGTGAAATGGTCCTACAATGGTCATGCAAATAGGATGCACACAAAAAAATGCATAACATCGGAAACTGCAATATACTGCATTGTATTGAGACATATGTAGACATACATTTAATTGATTTAAACAAGTATTTTTAAGTGATAAAAAAAAATATTGTTGCATGATAAATAATGCATTTCTCTTATCAGACGGTAAACACAGCGGTGAAAACTTTGGACACATCTCATTCAAAGGGTTCGCTTTATTTTTGCCTTTTTATAAATTGTACAATAAAATCCGTATGAAATAGTACAATGTAATAAGATGTATGTTCGTAATAGGAGAAAAAGGGGGAAACAAGCCATAATGTTTCTAATTTTGGATTCTTCAAAGTTGCCACCTTTTACATTGATAACTGCTCTGCACACTCTTCATTCTAAAATCTAGCAAATGGAACAAACTACCAAAAAAATAAACGTTATACAAATTAGTGTGTCAAAACTGTATGTTATCGTGGTTTCATCCCCACAGGGAAGAATTCTGAGTAGATCTCAAGTGATAATAATTTCGAAAAAGTCCTCATCATTATGTGTTCAAACAGCACGGTAATAGTGTAATCATAGCCGAATTAATAAATTGTCTTCATCTCTGACTATTATAGAAATTTCAGTTTAAAAGTTATGATCAAATGTCAGAGAAAATGGCTTTTGTAAGATGTCATGTTTGTCGAGACCTACCGTGGGTTTTCAGAGTGCCGAGCCCAATCGCTGGCAGCATTTTGGGTTAAAATGATATTTTACTCTTTCAAGAGGCTGTTTGTCAGGGATACATAATGCAGCCATCGTGACTGGAAATAAATTAAGCAACAAAACATGAAGGTTTAAGGGAGGACTCGCAGTGAAGAAAAGCTAATTTGTTATTCCACATCGTCTCATAAATATTCCAAAACGGTAAACAGGCTCACATAAAGTAATTTGGTTTGAGAACTATATTGAGATTTAATTCAGTTGAAATTTGTCCTCGGAGTAATGTCATGAGGAAAAACGGTGAATACTTTTAGCGCAAAGCTTGATGAGGCTTGATGTCGCTGCAATATAAGCTCGGCCTTAATCTATAGTGGCAAATTTATAAATTCATCACTGTGAGTGGGGATTTTCAGGTAAAATCTGCAAAAATGTGAATTCGATTTAATCCGCAACATCTGTAATGGAAATAACTTTAAATTTAGGGCACAATGGATTAGTTCAGTTTCACTGTCAGACTGATATCTGCCCTTTCACCTGATGTCAAAAAGTTATCTGTACAAAAGCTTAAATTCCTACTGCTTTTACTCTGAATCTGAAGGAAAAAATAAATCAAATGAAGGCACATGTTTTCAATTCATTGGAACAAACCGTTTGCTCGGTGGAGCAGGTTAAGTAGGGATTGGCATTTCAAGCAAAAAGTCTAATTCAAAAATCCCTCAGAGCTATTTGACTATTCTCTCTGTAGATTTGCCTTCACTGGCTAATCAAAAGAGCTGTTAGTGTGACATGTAAAATTGTGTTAAAAGTCATATGTCAGCACACAAATTGTCACCTGTACTTTTTTCAGATCATTAACGCAGTACAAACTCCCTTTAATTAAGTGGCACACCGGAACAGAGTGTGAACCAAGAGAAGCTGTCGGTCCTCCTTCATAATGCCGTCATAATTCAGAAATAATATGAATTAAAACTGCAAGCAGTGATGTACGGGCCCTCGCACTCCCGCGCGCCGCCTCCCCGAAGCCGTCTCCCCGAAGCCGTCTCCCCGATGTGCAGTGCGCAAGGGACCGCGTATACCCGCTTAAAGTTGCTATTTTTGTCTCGTTTCCTGTCTCCAGCAGGGGGCGCTGGCAAGCCGTTTGGCCACGTCCACTGGCAAAACACATATCAGACATATGGTCTCATCACGCTGGATGTATGTCACGTTTTGTGAGGTTTCAAGCATCCCTTGACCTTAAACATCAACTTCCTGTGTCACGGTGAGCGAGCCGTTTGGCCACGCCCACTCGCAAAACACATATCACATGTATCGTCTCACCACGCCGGATGTATGTCACAAGTTTCGTGAGGTTTCAAGCATCCTTTGACCTTAAACATCAACTTCCTGTCACAGTGAGACATCAAACTTTGCCGCATCGTCACGGCGACGCCCATTGACAAAGTCGAACGAATGTCTCAATATATCATCAACTACATGTTTAGGTTATTGTGACCCGACTTTACGTTCATGTGGTCAACCAGCTCGACGTAGAATGAGAAAGTATGAAAAGTATCATTTCCAGTGGCCAACAGGGGGCGCTATGACTATGAGCGAATATTACCCCACAGAGGTCTTCAGGGCGGGGCTGTTATCATACCTGTGATGTTTGGAGAAGGTCGGTCCATGTACATAAGATTTAAAGCAACTCGTTTCATGGCGAGACGCTCAAAATGGCCGCCTCTCACGGGCACACGCATCGACAAAAACGAATTATTTCGATAAGATTTAATCCCAAGCATGTTATCTATTCATAGAAACTAAAGTCAAGTCAGTGCGACAAAATCCCTCGGAGGAGTTCGACAAAGTACAACGTGTAAGAATCGCCCAAAATGGCGACTAAATTCAAAATGGTGGACTTCCTGTCGAGTTGACGTAATGGTGCAATGTAACTTTTTTGTGCATCTGGGTGTGACACACGTGTCCACCGGATTTCGTGAATTTAGGTAAATGTGGCCACCGGGGCATCTCTTTAGGGGGCGCTCTCGAGCCATTTGGCCACGCCCACTCGCGACTCCACTGGAATAAGACATTTTTCACCGGGAGACATATGTGTATTCACTTTCATGAGTTTTTGAATATGATAAAGCCTCCAAAAAGGCAAATCACTTTTCGTAAGAAACAATAGGGCTTTCACACCATCAGTGCTCGGGCCCTAAAAAGAGCTTTTCAATGTTTTAAGACTTTGTTCAATGAAGGCCACAGGACCACACTGCTATTCGGCGATGCTGAATAAAAGTTTAGTTTGGGCTTCATACGGTGCGACTCGCTGCCCGGGCTCTAGGTATTAATGCTTCCTGCTGGTAAATGACTGTGGGTCCAAGCGAAGCACACACAAATTAGAAGTCTGTTTTTCTTCTGGAAACACAACTTCCGTGTTGGAATCAGTGTTGCCGTTGCTTATCAGCCAGCACAGAGCCTGCTTCAGCCCCTTCTTTCCTGGCAGGGGGTCCGTGTGTGTGTCCATGTACACGCCCCCACACTGCAACCTGCTACCCCCCCCCCCCCCCCCCCGGCCCTGTGTGTTCTTGCAGGTGGTATCCGAGTCACAAAATGAGCAGGAATTTTGTTTTCTGTACCGCGCTCCTTTTTTTTTTTTTTGTCCGTCGATCTATCTCCTCAGCTCAGCTCAGCTCACCTGTGAACCATCGATCTGCCCATCCTCCATGCCTCTGCTCCACTCTTCTTTCACTTATATTTACCCCATATGATTTTTCATCACAGCAAAATCCGGGCTTTTCACTCTGAAGCTGTTTGCAGAGAGTTTATAAAGATCTCTTACTTGACTCTTGCAAAAGAAGTCTGTATCTTGTACTCTGACTTGATTTGCAGTGGTTGTTTCGTCATGTTTTTTATTGGTGATACCTCTGATCTGCTGAAGGGCAACCGGCGTAAACCTCTGCATGTCTTTTTCCTTCTTTTGTTTCAGTTTTGAAAAGTAACACCTGCAGTGCAAGAGCGATTACATGAGTCACACTAAATCTTAAAGGCAATATAACACAGAACTCATGAGTTTCAGGCACTACAAAGAAAGTGGCGGTGTGTTCAAAAGAACGGCATGAATAGTTTTACTTTCTATCGAAGAGGTGAACAACAGAGACATTTTAAAAATCATGTATCTCTGCTGTTTCAGTGTGGAAGCTAAAATTGCAAGAATTCTAAATGGATGTTTGTCAAAGTGACATGAAAAACACTTCTATGCACATCAGTATGGAGAATTTCTCCCTTTCTCTGACTTCATGATGATGATGTTTGTTATCCTACCCCCCCTCCCCATTTAATTTCTGCTCAGTTTGAGTCGGTCACGTGTTTTTCTGTCACCGGAAAGTAACATTAATTGTGTCCTGTGGCTCCTGTTGGCTCTATGTGTACCATGAAGGGTGGAGCTATGCCAAAAAAGTTAAGTTATCAATGGACAAATCTGGACCACAAACTGCTGAAAAGCAGAGCAGAATATTTTTTTTTACATGCAAGAGTAGTAAGGATTTATCTTAGCTGAAGAAGGAATACTCCTGGCTTTACAAAACTGACATTTATACTGGGGGGGGAATTAAACATAAAATCGCCATCCTGCCTCCCTAGGCTGTTGTTCAAAGGGAAACACTTGAGACCATCTGACTCCCCCCCAGATGGTACTGGGTGATGGCTACAATTCAAACAGAAGAAAGAAGTGTATAAACAGCACTCAAACAGTATCTCTCTGTATTTTTTTTTTCTTTTAAGCTATTTAACCAGACTGTTACACAGAAAGACACCCGACCAGATGTGCTGAAGTGATCCACTTCTTGGATTTGTGCAAAAACATCAATGAGCATTCGTGACATGTGAAGTGGGAGGAGTTGTGTGGAAGTCCTGTCAGTTTGGAGGAGGTTTCACTTTTCTTTTAGAATTTGGGGGAGATCTGGTGACAACATCCAAGATGATGGCAGATGTGACCCCGCTTTCTTTAGAAATATTACACTTCACCATAGTTACACATAGCCAACACAATTGCAACAAAAAAAAAAATGACCGTTTTAAAATGACATCTTATCATTTCTATACTTTTTTTTTTCAGCAATATGCAAATCCTGTTTGAGATCTACGGGTGGATACTTACATGTGAATTCCCTTGATACGATTTGCTTGGCAGTATGGCAGAATGAAAATAATATTGTAAATGATAATGAAGCTGGAGCCTTCACCTGCTTCTCCGTTTGACACAAAATGGATGCCTACTGGGGAACAAGATAGCATGGAATAGGGCTGGACAGGAGGACATTCAAATGCTATAGGGGTCAATGCCTCGAACTTCATTCATTGACCACGACACAATGGGCCCCCTGTGGTGTGAGTGAAGGCCGTGGAACAATACTAGACCAGGGAAGAGCTGCGGAGCTACGGGGGTTAGCTGCTGTGACACAAAATGGCTGACTGCAGAGAGACTCCAGCATGAAATGACATTTGTCAGAGGAGACACTGGCCGGGTGTTCAAACTGTTCAACTCCTGAGGCGGGTGGGATTACACTGGAAAAAAAACATAAAACGGACGAGAACATAAAATCTCAGGTTTGTGTCATGTGATGTGACACAGCGACGATACCGTCACAGATTAACCGCCAGAGCATCTTTTCAGTTTAAAGCAAAGACGTATTCAGACTTATTTAAGTCATCAAGACACCAGAGAATCGGGCAGTTTCTCGTATCATTTCGTAGCACGTTGCCATTGCAAACCAGCAACTGTAAGATCACAAAACCCAAAGCAAGATTAATTCTAAATCCTAAAAGAAAATCATCTTGTGGTCGATGTTAGCAATATTCATTCTGTCTGTTATTATTATGTAATAATATTTGTTATTATGTATGATTTATTGTCATTGTGTGTAACAATGTAACACTTGTTTTTCCATTAAGGAAAGGGAAACCCCAACCACGGCCATCACCATTACCTCAAATAGTTAACTCTACTAGTAATATATTAATAATCTGAGCCAAACCTTAACTGCCAGGAATATCATAGTTTTGTTTTTTAGTAAAAGAAAATGTAAAACTGTATCAAGTAAAATATATATGGGTCATTTTTTTTTATACAGCAAAACGGTATGAACGAACACAAAGTGGCATAATAAGAAAGGCTAAAACACAAGTGTGGAGTAATAAGAGAGACACTGAGCTGTGCTCTGAGGGTCAGAGGTCATAACTCTGAATGTAAAGACTAGTATTAAAATCATGAACTGCTTTGCTACCTGAGCAGCACCTTCCTCACTCGGGGTAACGTGAACTGGCTGCCCCCGAGGACGACGTCTCGCCATGGAACAGAATCGGACAGAGAGACACTGCTCGTCCCTGGGGGGTCCGAGCAGAGCCGGGTTTCCCTACGGAGCGTGTGCACTGCCCACTGAGTTTCCCATGACCGTTCATTTTGAAAAGGGCTTTGGAAACATGTGGGCTCACGAAGGCCGAGGCACAATACACATGACAAAGCACAACGGAGAGAAGACGGTGCCGTGCTTTCAGCCGGCATCGCCTCATCATTTGTGTTTGCTCGAAGCACTCGTCCTTTCATAATCTGTTGATGGAAAGCTTTTTTTTTTTTTTTTTTACCTTGTAGTCCATCTTCATTCCTCAGTCTCCAAAGAAACTCATTTTTTTGAGCAATTTTCTCTGACAGGACAGGTGAAGGCCTATATTGTTTGGACCAAACCCGGTTAGGGCCGTTGACCTGGAGAATTAGTTTTTTCTGATTGAAAGGAAACGAAGGAAACTTTGAATACGCTTTTATTTTCACTTGTCGGTTGATGAATGTGAAGAAGCTGCCTATCCCCGTGCCTCTCGTCGTTTCAAAGGGCCATGTTTTGTTTTTTTAAATCCCACCCCTTTCTGCCTCTTTAAATCAAAGTTGAAGTCATGTGCTTTTCTCTGTCCTCCAGGTGCTGGATCTGTGTGGAAGAGAATTTCTTCAGCACAAATACGCCAGCTTGAACTCTCAAGGTCCGAACAACACTGGTAAGGATTTAATATTTTTCAGCTTTGAATCTTCTTTGTCCGTTACTCTTTATTTATCCCTGAATATTGTCGTGGTAAACTGTTTGGTCCTCAGTTAACTGCGCTGGAGGTGTGCGCTGGGGTCAGAGTTCAGAGTCGAAGGTGTAAAATCACCACAATTCCATTAGTTACCTTAATCATACAAATGAGCAGAAAATCAAGCACAAATTGAGATTACACTCTCACATAATAAAACAAAAGGCCTTGTGGCTCTGCATTGAAATGGACAGGATGTTATTTTCACTCACTTAAAGTAGACACACACACACACACACACACACACACACACACACACACACAGCAACCATAAAAGAAAAAGTTCAAAGCCATGACTCACAAGTAATGTCTTGAAGGAATGGACGTGGACAGTTGTGATTATTAGTCTGCAGCTGGAAGCGACATCTTTACTTCTCGAGGACTTTATGTGGAACTCAAACTGATTCACTTTTCTTTACGGCGTCATTTTACTCAGTTTTCTTTCCATTGTTGAAACCGTTTGACCCTTTAAGCGTGACTTCTGTTAAAATGGCCGTTACACTTACAAACATGAAGCACTGCTGTTTGCTCGATCGGTGGTCTTGCAGGACTTGTCGGGATTTGATTGGGTGCTGTGATGCCCATGCTTCCATTTGCCTCCCGCTTAGACCAGGAAGTGATGTCAACAAATGGTGATGTAACCTCAGTGCACGTACGCATGTTCATTGGCTGTCCAATGTTGCCATGGGATAATCCTCTCGCTCAAGATGAAAATTCATTTTTTCATGGTTTACATTTCAGACACATGACCTCCCCCGGAAAACCACCCCTGTCTGAGTAACCAATCAAAAATGCTGCCTTCAAGAGGAGGTCAGCCAATCAGCTGCATGGTAGTTTTGGTATCTAACTTAGTCACAATGCTGGGCTTTTACATGCCACATGTGCTACGTAAAGTCCAGAAACCAATTATGGTTGAGTTTTGTGATGCTCACAGGAGCCCACATGTGGTTCCAGCTGACTGCTCTGGTAATTCTATAAACAGGAAGGATTTAACATGAAAGAGCAGGAAAACGCCTCATACTCTTCTGACATCATGACGTTCACCAAACAGCACCTGACCGTGAGCGATAGTCTGACTATGTAGCTGCCATGTTGGAAGGCTAAAGCCTCATAGGGTGATCAGAAGAGTTGTTTTTACACCAGTGATTACAAACCAATCAGATGCATTTACTTTGTAAATCAACTATCTGAAATTCAAAAAAATAAAAATTAAATTTCAATATCCACATGAAATAAAAGATACAGCAGAACAATTTATCTTTTAGAAATTACATGGGAAATACATCTTAGTCTTTTTTTTCTTCTTTTTTTACAAAGATGAAAGATATTTTCAGTGCCCTGATATTATTGTGTTTTTCATATAATATTATGAGTGAACAATAATATAAGAAATTTACCAGAAACTAAATATTTTATGAGCGACCTACTGACCGTGTGCTTAACATTAGACAACGACATTTACTAGATACTAATAAATAATGCTTGCAGTTCAACAATGTATAGGATAAATTGCACGACTAATCCATAAACACGCACAAAAAAAGCTGGAAGCTACCATAAACATTACATTTAACCGTGTTTGATTTAAAACCAGCCAATATAACTGACTTAAGGAGGAGAAACTAAATGTTTAAATCATTTTAATTTCAAAGTATCAACTTCGCTTCTTCATGGCGACCAAGTACTTTTCTAAATAAAAGGCTGAGAAGTGAGAGGAAGGAGAGAGAAAGAATAGAAGTTTTTGACAGTCATCCCCACCAACAGCCAGGGGTGGTGTGGCTCCACGCTGTCCCATTTTTCGCAATTCACTCTGGGTACGACGCTACACTGTGCGCACTCTGTGTTTGGATGCTTCATGTGATTGTGTGTGTGTACATGCCTGTATATATGCCTGTGTTTAACTTGGAACATTACATTTCCTTGTGTATCCTAGGAAAGATTGTGTGCGCACAGACACAGCTACTGTAGGTGCATACAGCACGTGCATTGGGGGAATGTATATATCTTTTCTTTCTCTTTCTGTGTGTGTGTGTGTGTGTGTGTGTGTGTGTGTGTGTGTGTGTGTGTGTGTGTGTGTGTGTGTGTGTATGTATACGAACCCCCTCTGGTGCTTATTTGCCATCTCTATGACAGAGCATACAGCTGCATCTCAAGACAAACTAGGCCAACAGCAGCTCTGTGGAGATGGAGCTGCTGACATTTGGCACCTGTTATCCAAACCTCTGAAGACTTTGTTATATCACAAACTCTCAGGTGTAAAACAACTCTATGTGCTTTCTTTCTCTGACCTCAGTTTCTCATTTCTCTACTTTAGTTCTGCAGGCTGGAGCTCCACATTTCACTTCAAAATGTATTTTAGATTGTGAAAATGAGATGGCCTGAAACAATAGAACTGTTTAGTGGAAGTAGACTGATATTTTGTGTAGCTTCAGCAGGCTGCTCACTCATTTTGCATCACTGTACATACACAGATACTGTACATTGCAATCTGTGCTTGCACACTCACTGGTGTCACGTATTTTTAGCACATTAAAAAAAAAAAAAAAAAAAAAAAAAAATTTGTGTCTCCCTTCGAGGTCCTGGTTTCCTGCTGAACTTTAATCCTACTCTTGGCAGCACCATAAATTGCAGTGAAAGCAAGCTGCGTGAAGATTTTTGAATATCAGTGCCTGGGAATCCTGTAATATTAGGGCAGCAGAAGCCCCCCCACACATACACACACCACACCACCACACACACACACACACACACACACACACACACCACCACCACCACCACCAGTGTGTCTGTGATGATTTATATGAAAGAAGACCAAAAAAGGCCAAGTGTGGCAATATGATTTGATATTGATGAAGTCCGACTGTTTGGATGCTGCTGCACTCACTGCTGTTCAGGAAACATCTTTGGATTTTTATTTGAAGTCATGACTCCTGTCTTTCTAACTGCCCGACTGTATCCACACCAATGTGAGAAGTTGAGGAAGCAGAATTAATCTGCGGCATCTCAATTAGCCGCGAGGGTCCGCGCTTCACCATTGCAGCCCTACTTTGTGTGTCTTGCCTGAGCAGAAGGGTGTTTTTTCACATGAAAAAAGCTCCGTGTTTTGCATCTCAAACCAAACTAGGACAAACCAAAGCTTTGGAGATGCAGAAGTGACATTTGGCATTCACAGCAAATCTCCACAGAGTTCCTCTTAGAAATTCTATTCTTATCTTTGTTTCCTTAGGTATGTTTGTTTCCTCCCAGTTTCTTTTTGTCTGACTTGCTTACTTTATTCTCAGGTTGGCAGTCCTCTGAAGAAATAAACCTGTAAGGAAAGTCTGCGTTCATTCGACCTTTATTTTGTCTTTCAATCTTTCAGTTCCTCTCATCTACGTACATTCCACTGTTATGTTGTAACATGTACGGGGATAGTGGTGGTTGGTTCATTGGTCCAGTTGGTCTGATGATCCGACAGTCTCTGTTCTCTTTAGTCGTGCATCCAAAACAGTGTTTCACAGCAACACATATTGGAAACGACACCTACTTTATGGATATTCATGGTTCCAAAATAATTAATCTAAATTGGAATCGCTTTTAATTGATCCTGTGACCCCAAGCACAAACAATTTGGTACAGACCTACATGGTCCCCTGAAGATGAAACTACTGGTCATCGGAACCCTTTTCATTTATTATTATTATTATTATTATTATTATTATTATTATTATTATTATTATACAGGCATTTGTGTCCCCTTCAGTATGACTTGTTATAACTTCAATTTCTTCATTTCTTTTTTTTTTTTAATGTAAATACCTGCTAGTGATATTCCTGCCAGCCTGAGCCATACAATCTCAGATGTTTAATGCTAATTATCAAATGCATGTGAACATACAAAGATGGTAAACATATTATATATCATAACTACTTCATAAACATTGGCATGTTTGCGTCATCATTTTCAGGAGGTTAGCAATGCAAGCATTTAGTTTAACACAAGTAAAGCCACATGGTGACACTAGTGTGGGTGCAGCAGACTGAAGTTATGTTGTATGTATGATTTGTACATTGTGTGCACACATTTAGTCTTGGGGTTTAGTTTTAGCAAGGTGTAACTGAAAAGATGCAAAATAGATCTAAAAGACCTACGAAGTTCTACGTACAGCTAACGCCATCCTGGAAAAAGAAGTAGGCGGTAAACTGAAACGTTCACGACTTGCTGGCCTTTAAAGATATCACCTTCGTAAGTACTCAGAGTTTCGTACTGAAACTTGAGCTGCCGAAACATCAAAATTTGGGACAAATTATTAGGGAACAGAAACAAGTAACAGGGAGCAAAATCCTGTGAGTCGGGGTGGGGGGTGGAGTGACGGTTGTCATATTGGAGGACCCTGTTGCCATGGCGCCACAGTTCAGGTGGTTTTGCAGTGAATGTTTTCCCCTCAGGCGCCTCAGAAGGTCCCAGTAGAACTCTGTGTTGACGGTCTAACCCTGGGTGGGACAAACTCACGGTGCAACAACACAGCCAACGTCAAAGAAAACCCACCTGGTTGCTCCTGACCCCAGACAGAGACGTTCTTCCCCTCTTGAAACATCATTCAGAACACCTGGCTCAGCTCATTGTTTCATCACTTAGACTTTCTGAAGCATTTCGATGGTCTCCATTGCCTGATTTCCCGATTTTGACATAAAATTTGATGTACGGCTTCGGGTCATGTCCACGGAGAAATTGCAGACTGGCCCGGACCAGCGCTCCCAAAAAAACTTGTTACTCGTGCTGATTTGGTTACAACTTCTCTGTGCTGCGTGGACGTATATATCATCTCTTGATGCTGTGTGTCAGAAACAGAGAGTTTATTCAGGCTCTCGTATCTCATTAGTTTCCTTGAATGGAATGGTGTTTATAGCAGCTCTGCCTCATTATGCTGTAAACAGGCGTATCCAACTGCAGAACCTTTGCACAGAAAGAGGAGAGCAAGTAATAATGGTTGAGGTTTTGGGAAAATATGCTACACCATATACACACACACACACACACACACACACACACTCAGGAGTGGACAAGTAAGGGTAGTGTGCGTAGTGTGATAACTTTATCTCAGCGTGGGGGCGAGTTGCAGGAGAGTGAAGCGCCTGGGGAGAAAAGGATTATGGGTAGGTAGTGGGGTGCAGCGTCGAGACCGCACGCTGAGAGAGAGGACGCTTGACCCAGACAGAGAGGGAGATATACACACACACACACGCACACACACACACAAAGATGAATTGGTTTACTTGTTGTGGTATGACCAAATACATAAAAACAGACCTCTTTTTTTTAACTTATAAATAAGTACACACTCTCTCACACAAACCATCTCTCTTCCAGGCACACAGTAATTCTATCTCTCAAGAAGGAGAGCAGAGACGAGAACTCCTTTGACCCTAACAAAGGCGACAGATTTATCATCCGTCCTTGTCTTTCGTCTGTGTCCATCTTTTCCATTTCCCTTTATCTTCTCTTCTTTCTCTTCTTCTGCCTTTTGTCTGACTGCATGGCATTCCATTTGCCTACCAGTTACCATGGTGAATGACACACCGAGAGCATGAGCAGTGCGATTATAGATCTGTCCGTCTCGCCAGCACACGTAAGGCATGCAGCGGCGGCATCACACTCGCCGCACTCTGACCTTTTGTTACTGCGAGATTTAACAAAGTGTGAAGAAAGTAGAAAAAAGGGTGAAGTTGAAAAAAAAAAAGAAAAAAGGGAAAAGAACAGCAATTAAAAGATAATTATCTGCTGGAAAGGGGCCAGAACTTTCATAAGGTCTGTGTTGCTGCGAGAAAGATGAAGAGGTAGAATGAGTGGATTCCCTGCAGTGTAAATGTCAGACCCTTTCTTTGACCTTCTGCTGGTTTTCCTCGAGTTCTGCTGCTGCAGTGTCATTTTAAATCCAGATTGATTGCTTACAGTGCAACTTGAATCTTTGATAAAATGGCAAAACTGTCAAGTTTTTTTTCTAATCTTGAATCAAACATTTTTCCACAATTTGCAAATTGTAATTCTACCCTAAAATACTTTTTTGAAACAAAAAAAATAAATTGTCAAATCGGGTGAAGTGTTCAGTGTTTTAACAAAAGTTACCCTTTTCATATGAAGAGTCCAATTAAAATCTACTGCTTAAAATGCAGGTCAAATCAAACCAGATGCCAAGAAAACCAATTTATTTGAACTTAAAATTTTGACTTTCCATCCTGTGAAGTCGCCTTCTCATGCAGCGCTTACAACGAGCTGAACGAGCTCCAGCGACACAAAATCTCAGTAAGTCAGCCCACAGTTAAGGGGACATTTGTGTAACTTTATGAAACCAACGATCTAGCATTCACACCCGCTTCACCCTGTGATTATTCAGCTGTGTGGAGATCGGACAGAGGCCACGTTTTTGGACTCGCTTCTCTTTTCATTTGTAACTATTTCTGGAAGAGATTCAGGTCTTCCAGGAAAAAGTTCTCCTTCCTCTACATTTAAAATAATAATGCATGTCCCCTTTCTGTATTGACCTAATCCCTTTGTACTCTACTTCCAACTGTGGCTATTCAGAACAGATATAAACACAATTTCCGACGCGGTGGCTCTGATTGGATCTACCCCTGTCGGCTGTGGTGTCATATCGGCGAGCTTCACTGTATCTGCTGGGTAAGATGTTCCTTCAACAACATGAACACACAAACTGTAGTTGATTTGGACCGAATCCACATAAGTACACTTTACTGCTGCCAGAAATAGTCACTCCAGCACCGAATCCATGGCTGCAAATAGAACCCTGATGCACTATTGATGAGTGCCAGTTCATTAGTGTCGGGTAGTGCGTGTTCTGTATTCAACCCACGGCTGGCAGGAGGATTTTTGCAGGATCACCTGACACACTGGTCAGGGCAATCCAGATCTGACTGACCTGGATATGAATTAGTTTTGTCTTTCATCCTTTTGAAAAATGTACTTTTTTTGTTGTTGTTGTTGTCTTTTTTTTTTTTTTTTTTTTTTTTTTTTTTTGTCTATTTTTGGATTAGTTCAATAAAAAGAAAAGAAAAAAAAAAGATAAATTGGCAAATAATCCCAAGAACTCTTCGCGGCTGATAATAATGTTAGCTGGATTTCCTTTAGCTACTTCAGTTTCAGGGTCTTGGTATTTGCACATACTGGCTCACTTACACTGGGACACTGAAAAGAAAGGAGCCACCATTAATGTTATTCATACAACATATGGTTTCCTTCTATGACTAATATATAGGTGGCTTGCCACTGTGAATAAAGCCAGAATCTCCTGCAGTGAAAAGGCCTTCATAAAACTGCCAATGTCTAGCCTCAGAAAATATTTTAGTTCTTACTAATGAAAAAGTAGGAAATGTAAAACTTGTCTGAACTACAGGGCCAGTTCAATGAGGAAGCCACTGCACTCTGCGAAATCAATTTTTTGTTTACATCTTCACATTGGCTGTGTGTGTGAGAGTGTGTTTTCTGTTGTTGTAGGTGTGTGCTATAAAGCAGACAGAACTGACTTTTGGTGTAGTACTTAATGTTTTTTCACTGACTTGAGTATTTGCTGCAGTCTGTCTCCAGAAGTAAATCATTGTTTGTTAGTCCATTGGAAGAAATTGATGAGGACTGAAACGGATTTGGCCACACATCCTTGTCATATTGAATTCATAAATTCTGTTTTTATTGATTCAGTTTCATTTATTCCAGTTGATTTATTGTTAATTTCTGAAGATGTGTTCGGCTTCCATCGGCAGAAGAGTTTTGTACCGTGGCTTTTGATCCAGTGGAGTTTCACCAAAGAGGCTGCTTTGTTATGGTTGTTCTTTTTAATTAAAGAACCTGACATATCTGTAAATGATTGATCATTTTCAATATTATCAATGATATACAGTATTTGTGCAAGTTAGATATTCTCACTTTGGTACCACAGTGCAACTTCATTTTTTTTTAATTTAAGTCTCTAAACACCAAAATAGTGAATAGAACATGTTCTGATGAATTTTCTGTTACCGAGTTATTCTGTGTGTGTATTGCAGGAGCTTTGTGATTATTTGTGGAAATTGGAGTGTTTGTCATTTGTCTGAGGGGTTAACAGCACTTTTAAAAGTACTTTGATTGGTTCACACAATAAAGCTGCCCAGAATTTTAAACTCTGCCCCTCCAGAAAAGTATATTCTGCCTGAGAAAACTGCAGTTTTCTATGTTTACGTGACACGGAGATGTGAAAGCACGTCAAGGGTTGTAAGTTACTGAGGCACGGACATCCATGACGCACAGATCTGGATCCATTATATGCATTTCATTTTACATTTTGCATGTTATATAGATGCAGTTTGTCATCACCATACAAACCAGCAGTGTAATTTGTGCTACTGAATCCATAACTAGTCCACACGCAACTTTCAATAGTAAATGATATAAGCAGATCTAAAATTCAAATCGAACGCTGCTCAATATTTCAGGAGTGCTGTCTCACAAACACGCCCCCCCCCCCACCCACCCACACACACACACACACACACACCCCACTGCTTTGACAACATCAAAGAGCATTAAAGAACTGCAGAACAGAGCATCAGTTTAAAAAAAAAAATGTATATGTCGTTTTTGTGTGTAAAGGCGCTGCAGTGAACAGACTGCGCTGTCAGGCACACAGAGTGGCTAAACGTTGTCATGTTTTATTCTCTTTGGGACCCCACAGCTGTGACACCACTAAACAAACATGAGGTTCATATCCTTCACCTCGTCGGAAAAACTCCATTTCCGGGTTTTCCTCTGTTGTTGTCACGATTCAGCAAAGACACCACTGAGCCACAAGGCAAATTTTTGTATGCATTAACATTCATTTGGTGCTTTGCATTGACCGTTTATGGTTTAATGTGGGGATGTTGAAGGAGGTAAAAGAAGTGGATCTCCGTGCGCACATTTCTGTGTGGACTGTGATTACGTATGCACGGTTTTATAAATCTGAGAATTATTTTACGAACGCCATTTTCAGTATTTGTGCAGATGTAGACTTGTAGTATGGATCCTATTACTTTATACACGAGTCCCCAGGTGCACAACATATTGTATAAATTGATCATAGCTGATTGGTTAACGGTTTCAAAGATAACTGCTCTACACCCAGTAGGCTGCAACAACTGGAAACAGACTTCAGTGCAGCGTGACCCGACCCAAATATTCACAAATTAAAATTTTTGGTATCATGGATTTTTTTTGCCTCATTAATTTATGCTCTTCAATTTTATAACACGAGTGCTCCCAACGAGTCATAAAAACCAACATCATGTGATGATAATGTGTACGACAGACTGGACGGAGTTTGAGATAAAATCAGTCATTGAAGGAATCCTGATCAGCTACTTCGACTACAAATGGTAAGATAGTCTCTTGACTTCATCCTCGTCAACTTTTAAATTGTGTTTTTGGTTGGCAGAAGTGAACATCTCAGACTGGGCTGACCACTGAACCATTATCTCCTTATAACGTATCCCCAAACAGGAAGTACTCTGCAGATTTCCAGACAATCGGATCCTAAATAAAGCTTTCTAAATGAGACGAGACAAAAAGAACAACAATTAGGTTTAGATTTATATTTGTAATATGTGTTGTCCTGGTTTTAATCATATTCAGGATGTTTCAATGAAACATAGAGAAACATGATTGATGATATCTTTAAGGTGATTCTAGCCATTGTTCTTTGATTTACCTCGTCAGGTAAGGATGACCCCACTGAAGTTCCTCTGCAGGGTTTGGCTGCTCCATAGAACAATAGCAATAGAATACCAGCGCTACAATTCATGCTCAATATTGGTTTATACAACAAGTAGTTCCAACCTAGCGATCTTATTGGTCAGCTGTACATTTGGAACAAATCATCATAACATCACACCCTGCTCATCACTAGAAAATATAACTCCGCCTTCTCAATGGGAATATATAATTGGAATCGAGTTTCATATAATATGCAATATAATGTTGTGTTTATGTGTTATAGGTCTATTAAATGTGACCCACTTGGTGAAATTGGGTCCTTTTTGGTCGCTCCGAGCACCCGTAACCACGGATAGTCACGCTCTTGAAATCCTAGCGAGGGCTAGCTTGACTGGTTTGGTTTTTACACGACACAGTGCTAAAATCTTAAAAAGATACATGACTCCATTGACATCTTTTTTTTTTTTAAGCGGATATCTTGCTTACAAAGAGATTGAACAGTTTAGTGTTTCTATGTGCTGTATTTATTCAGTTTGAGAAACCATCTCTATAAAGCAATAAAACGGACTAGATCTCGTGTCTGTTGCTATGGTCGTTGCTAAAGGTCGGAGTACTTCCTGGAGTGGTAAACATTTCATACATTACATTCGCTTCTACTGACGCAACTGATTGCTTTCCAGTTGTTAGTCATACCCCATGTATTGCCGTAGAAACAGGTCACGCTAACAAGAAGTTTTATATTTTGAGAGCGAATTGCTCCACAGTATGAATACATTTTGATTACATATTTTATTTAGATGGTTACTTGTGTAATCGCAATATTACACTCATGGTTTGACGTGATTATTGGCACGACAGTGATGCGGTCGGGACCGAGTCGCTTGCACTGAAGTAATTCTGTCACTTCCCGTTCTGCAATTACATTATTGCATTGTTTGCTTGCTTGCTTTTAGATTTATTTACTAATCGGCTCCAATAGCCAGTTCTTATTCAGATGGAAATGCAGAGGAAATTAACATTTATCAAGCAATGCTTCCAGATCCATGCCACCAGTGGTTGAAATGACAAAGATTATATCTATCTATATATATTATAGCTTTATCTAACTTCTCCAATTGGCCAAAGTAAAGGTTTTGATTTTGGTCCAGTTGATCAATGGTGACCTTCAGAGTTTTGCGACCATGAGGATGCAAGTGCACGTGACGAGCACAACCATTCAAACAGTTTGAATTGGTTTTTAAGTTTATTTTGGTTGCCTATGTCAAAACGGTACAGCTCTCAGCTGAGTCTTTCAGCAAGGTTACCTAAATTCACCCGATAAGGGCATTGAGAGGATTAATACTGGATAACTTAGCTTTAAGTGTATGATTCACTCGGGTACATTGGTAGACGGCGATGGGCTTTTGACATGCCACAGTATGTTTGTGCCAGCTCAGTATGTTTTCTCCCAATCGGGATATGGGATATGGGTTTATATACGGTTGTTTCTACCAGGATGTAGAGAGTAAATGTTCAAATCCATAACCAGCGCACTCCAAAAAGGACCTGATCATAGTAATACTATTGCATATGAACCCACTGAGTGTGACCTCCTTCAACATTTTATTTTGGGCATTTCTAGAATGTAAAGTGGTTATTTCAGCAACATTTCATTAAAAAACATTCTCTCTCCAAGTTTATTCTTCCCTTTCAACTCTTACTCACTCAAACTTTACAGGTCTCCTCCAGACATATTTTAGAATGTATATAAAACACTCTACCTTCCATAATAATGTGTGTCTGATATTATTTTCTTCTTAAAAAAGTTACATCAAAAAAGTAATGATTGCAAGACACTTCAGGTTCAGTCAGCCACGTGGACTTGCAAGAAAATCCAATGAGGGCAAGAACGACAGCAACGGTGCTACACCAATCGACCTGATAGCGCTATATTAACAGTGGATTCATCTTTTAGGGGGTTTCCAGTGCAGCCTGGGAATATCTGGGCCAAGACTTCTGCGAGCCAGTCAGATTTAGCAACTATAGACGTCAGAGAGAAGTTGGAGTTGTGAGATAACAAGCAGCCACTTCACACTCAGTGAAACTAAGCTAATAAAAAAGCTAAATTGTAATCCGACGATAGCCAATAAATTCTGGGATTATTTTTTGGCCAGCGTGTTCGTGGTCTTTTGCTCTCCACATTAATGGTTTACCAGCATGAAACCAAAGCCCACTCGGACTACAAATGGACCACAAATGGACAACAAGCATAAACCAAAAATGCTTCTAGTACCAATATCTAGTCTTGACATCGATAGATTGAAATGCAGATATCTGCTCATAGAGATTGGTACAACACGGAATACAGAAGGACTTTAAGCTTGGACATTTCCTGCAGTCCATTGTTGACTAAAATAACCTCTAATATGCAAGAAAAAAAAAAACTTGAAGAGGGCCGCATAATTCTAGGAGTCTATTTTATGGAGTGAACAGTCTACTGATAAATCCGTTGACTTTTTGTTAAACTTGTATTTGCCTTTAGAACTTGGAGTAACAGCAGTTAACACTGATCTCTCACTCTTTACGGCTTTAGTTGGTTAGTTTTCATGGAACTGTATTGGAACTATTGTAATTGTTAAATATCATGCAGGTCAAGGGAGTTTCTTCACATTATAGATATCAACGAGTCAGATGTTTAACACTATTTGGTCATTATATTGTTCCTGCCTGATTAGATTCTATTTTGAAAATGCATCTTCCAATGCAGTCGGGACTCAAGGTCTTAATAATTCCGCCACTGTGTAGAAATTGCAAAAGAACTGCTGTAAATAGGTGTGAATGACAATGTCGGAATTATTATCATGGATATGGGAGAGAACCCATTCTGGAATCTGTCTGGAAGTTAGCATTGACAGGAAAAGGTCAGATGAGCTTTTGCTCTAAATGAGATCACACGCCTAGAAGCCATATTCTTCCTTTTCTTACTCTCGCTCCTTCAAACTGTTCTTTTAATGAAAGAATTGGTCCCTCAAGTGTCTGAAATATTATGACTTGTCCAATAGCTATGGAAATCACGTCAGTGTGTTGGAGACATGGCCTTTTCTGAAGGTACCCCAAGGACCCAGCAGTCACAATGCAGTCTGACCTGTCAATCTTAATGTTCCCTTCTTTGCGTCATATGTCAGAATTTCTCCAACCATCTTTCCGATCACAGAATAGACACACTGACGTGTTCATTCGCACACATATCGGCACTCCTGGATCCTCCTTACACCTACAATATGGTCAGTCAGATATACACACTCATCATAAACCTATATCCTTGCTGCATGCTTTTACAAAGCATAGACTTACACTTGCATAACCACACATATGTGTGTAGGTAGTGTATGATTGGCCCTCTGTCTGTACATGCAGCACACCTACACCGCATGTACAGCTGTATGTTAGCAGACTGACAGATGTGCAGGGTCATGACTGTTTCTAATAAATCTGACTGCTAATCCCAAAGCAACCCAATCACGGTCCACTAACATTTCATCAAGACTATATTACAAATTGTGTTTCATAAAGATGTTTTTTTCCTGCCCTGACAGGGATAATCAGCATATTTAAATGAATGTGACTTATAAGTAATAACCCCTCTACCAATACAGGCAGTTATAAAAATAGAATAAAAATTTAAAAAATAAACTTAAATTTGTGATTATGATAACAAAACATTTGTCATCAGCTTCTTTTGATGCAGACAGAGCAATTAATACATACAAATCAAACCAACTATATGTCTTTATGTTATATACAATTATGAAAAAAAAAAAAAAAAGCAAATATAAGGAAATATGAATCACATTCTTGAGCAAATAAGGCACAATCTTAAAAGCTTCACAGCACTGACCCGCCAGTTTGAACTTCCTCAGTTAACATTATTTACATTGTTCATTAAGGAAAATGGATTAACTGCAGTCCTACATTTGGAGTATCCATTTGTTTTACACATCTGGAAAATTCATACTTGCAAGTGGAGCCCAAGTAGAAATAATCTGTCTTTGCACGAGTACTGAAAGAAAGGAGTGCAAACATCTGCGGCCCGCAGGGGCATTCTGTGTACAATACTGTAAGATGGAATTCTTGTGCCAAAGTGAAATATTTCTTTATATTAGGAGTGAAACCCCCAAAAGTGGGTCATGCTCCCTGTTTTTGGTGGGTCCCAACATAACAAGAGTGCGTCCTAATGAGCTTGAGTTCACGGGAGAAGCAAAATTTATTCAGTTTCTGTCCCAGGCTGAGAAAGTTTAAAGGAGTCGCCACAGTAGGGGATTTTCAAGCAGCCCCCTCCTGTGATTCTTCAAAAACTGCAACCGTCAAATGGCTTGGCTTGGGATTCAATATATCACACAGAGGAAAGCCCTCCATTCCGCTTAAATATTCAAGGAAATTCATTCCCTTTTACCACTGTCCTCATTGCTGTAGGCCTTTAATGATGGGTCAGGACAACAAAAAAAGAGGGGGGGTTGTTTGTAGTAGTTCCCAGCATGTAAGGTGTGTTTTCCTGACCCTGGCATCCAAGGTGACAATGTCAATTTTGGTCCCAACATGACCACAGTACTGTGCATGTTTTTAATGCTCTGAAGAAACAAAATTAGCATTAAATCAGGACCTCATACACAGAATCGTATAAATTACCATCCAACATACAGCTGCAACCCTTCAGTAGGGCTTGCCCCCCACCTGCCCTCTTACAAACTGTAATTGTAAAACAAAAATGACAACACAATGTCTGGAAGCTGTTCCATTCATTGTAACGAACAAGAAATAAAAAGAAAGTCTCACTTTGCTGAAAGCTTCAGAATCGTCCCATTTTAAAGAGTTTATTTGCCGTAATTAGCTAAAAGTTATTGCTTTTTTGGCAAAAATCAAATATAATAAAATGAAGCAACTGTACTGAAAGAAGTGGCACAAAAAAAAAGAGTTGGACGTCAGTTTTTCCATGAACAGACAAGAGTCTAATATTGAACAACTGCATGCAAACTATGTTAACAGATCCATATTAATTCACCAACATTTTCTTAACTATCTCTGACAATGCCATAGAATTGTGAATATATCTGCCTTCACTGAACAAGTATATTATACCTCTGCCTACACTGTCATGTAATATATATATTAAACCAGATAACTTCACATTTGACCGCTGTATGTCAAAGTATTTGGACTGGCCAACAGTACAAACCAAAAAAAGGAGTTTCTAAAGTTGCAATATTTTCAGCATGAAAATGCTGAAGACTAGGCAAGAGGAACAAAATAGAAAGGAAGACAGTCGGAAGAGATGAGGTACTGGGAAAGGAAGTTTATCACTCTTATACTGCAATTGGTGCCAACAGCTTGTTAAATGCAACTTTATCACTGGCATCAGTCTTTTCATTGTGAATTACCGGAATATTGCGCAGAGAAAGTGTTGAGTCATACTTCTCGCAGTTCCTACGTTCCCTGAAGGCAACGTGACTGAGTAAGGTCCTCAGCCATTTTTGTTATGCTGTCACTCATTATTCCACGCCCCTCTCAGCTGATGCCATGCCCCCCCAGGCCAGATCAGAGCTAAAAGTCTGAAACTGATTTCATGCGATGTGAAGGTGAAAAAAAAACATTTGAGAGGGAAAAAACGATCTGAAACTGTAAAAAAAATAAGATCTGAATCTGAAAGCATAAAATCTACAGCTGAAAAAAAAAGAGCTAAAATTTCAAAATTCATAAGAAAATGAAAATTGAAAATTGTTTTTATTCAAAATCATTTCAGAATTGAATCAAAATGATATTCAAATTGAAAAAACCTTTATCACATTATTTTAGTTTAAATACATTGTTAAAATTTGAAAAGTTCAAAACTTTCAGTCTTAAATTTTAGTTTTTCATTTACTTATTTTCTTCGAATTAACAAAACTTTTGGCCCCGAGCATGCCCCATAGAAGTGTCGCTTCATGTTTTTTGTTTCCCACCAACAATGAGCACTGCTCCCACCCTGGAGGTCCGTGTAACAGGAGTAGGCAATATATTTGTATTAAAATGTTTCTTGACACTATGCCTAAATTGGATGTAATATTTGCTGTGTTTCAGGTTGGATTTTTTTAGAACAGGCTCAAAAGCATCAGTGTCACCGACCCATTGTTTTGTGACTGTTATTCACTCACTAACTTAAATTTTTTTTAATTAGCCTGGTGATAGCCTGGTGATACCAGACCCAATTTCTCTGCATGAATTTACGGGTCTGGCCACGTTCCAGAGGGAATTATTTCCAGTTGGTGCATCTTACAGTGCATTGACCTGGCAATAATTTTGAAACTATTGGAGAAGCCTTTAATCAACTGGCATTGGCCACCACATGTGCTGAAACTCTACCACTGCTACTACATTTAGAAAAGAACGCTTGATTTCAACATCACCACACCCCATCGTGTGCTCATTTGGCTACCCTACGGAGTGGCTGCGCAAATTTTAATGCAAACAGAGTTACAGACTGTAATCACAGCAAAAACTAAAATGAAACTGTCAGTGATAGTCTGCCGGCGCCAGGTTAGTCTTGTAATGGCAGTGAGGAAATTCGTTTTTTCAAAATTCTCCCAAATGTAAGGTTGCTCATTTTGCTCTTACAGTTGTGGACTTTTGGAAATGTTTTTTTTAGGTGGAAATATTTTTAAAATAGCTGGAGGCTTATTAACAAAAGCAGTTAGCCATAGATTTCAGTAATTGGCATTCAATTACTGAAATCTTTCATATGTCTGTTTTACAATTAGCCGCTATTATATTTCACTCTTTAGAGATAAAACGCAATTTTACAGGCAAATTAACATTATTTTTTTCTAATATAAGACACTGAGGTGATTTTGTAAACTAGAAACCTCATTGTATTTTGAAGTTGTAGTATTAGTATTGTAACTTTTGAACCAAAACATTTTTTTTACATATGATATACGTTTGGTATGTTCAACAATAAATGCAGAGATGATTGAGATGTAGTTTCTGTTTTCTGGATACTGCATGTGTTTGAACATATAGTATGATAACAACATAACAAAATACAACAGAGTGAAGGATAAAGGTTGATGAAGGACTGTAAGTCACCTTCTCTGAGGATCCGGGAGTCAACGGTTCGTAACCACTGCTGGACCAGTAGAACTGGTCAACAACGCTGCAGTGTGTGCGTGGGGTACACTTTCATGTGCTGCTTGTCTTCTACTATTTGCACTTTGCTTGGACCCCGATCATTGCCCGCTTGCGGCTACATTTACTGCTTCCGTAATTGCCATGTCAGTGACTAAAAAAAGTGTTTTTCTTGCTTCTGTTTGGGCCGAGTTGAAAACATTTTCTCTGTAATAACAGAGTTTTATTGATATTGATGTAGCAGTGCAGCGTGCAAGGAAATTGTATAACTGCCATAATGATGACAGAAACTAGTGCATCTGACAATATGAAGCTGGTGAAAGAGGAGATGAACTGCCTTGGAGAACAATAAGCTGTGTGTATACGTGTACATGTGCACATTTAGTTGTGGGTGTGTGTGTGAGTGTAAATGGTTGTGTCTTACAGCCTTCCACCGCCTTTTATATTCCATGTAAAAGTGCCCAGTCAGCAGGACTTGGTGTGGATCCCCAAGCCGGGATAGTTTTCTCCCTCGACATAAATGCTCTGCCCCCAAAAGGCAAAGTCTGACTGCATGATATTGGCCACATTTCATATGAATGGTGTTTACCAACACCTTTAGTTTTTTCTACCAAATTGTTAGATGCACATAAAACGTGATCACGAGCATGGCCATTCTTCACCTCTTGGTTGTGTGCGAGGACTTAAATCACGAGTGACAGGTCAAATCTGCGTGTGAAATAAAAATGATTTGCTTGTTAACATGTTTTATTGTCCTCATGACCAATAAAACGAAATAACAGCCATATAAAGCCACCATCAGAATAGAAACAAGTTCCCTGTGCTGTGTTTGCTTTGCATTTGTTATGATTATCCATCTTAGAGTTTGGCAATTATTTCTTAAAGAGGCCGTCTGTGAGATCTTTAGTTGATAATATAAAAAAAATTACCAAACCTATCAACAGTATGTGTTGAAATAGCAGGTTTGATATTTTGTCAGGGACATCAAAGTAATTATTGCGTTGTAGAGATATCCACTGAAGTTAGCATGCTAACTAGCTAGCACCAGCCTGGCCTGTCTCGTAACACCATAACATGGTACAGGGAGTCACCGTAGCATAAAGTCTGCACTCAATCCAATGTCAGAAGAAGAACTAGAGAGGGATGGGCATTTGAAGCAAAACTACTATTTAAAATTCACCCTGAACTATTACATTTTTAATCAAATATTCTCACTTTTATGCTTTAAGGCACATTACTGCCACCTTCTGACAGGAGTAACGCATTACAACCAGGTGCCGGTAAAAACAGGGGAAATAATATGGAACAATAGTCCCATACACTAATCAATTTTGTCTATTATAACGACTATTATAATATTCGAAATGCATGCCCCGACCCTAGAATTTTTTTTAACTTCTAGTTACCAGGCTAATTAGCTCGTCATCTATCTGTCTCCCAAACTGAAAGCAAGTTTATGTAGCAGACAAACCAGGTGCTCTGACCTTGTTTGGATCTTTAGTGCTGCTGATGACATCACAAACCGTACTGTAAAACATTTGACATGCAGTCGATGTATGGGTTTTCAGTGGCTGTTTTCCTGATACTACGATCTTCCTAAAAAGGGAGATAAGCAGGCTATAAAGTAAACTACAGGCCATTTATCATCATACAGTGCATCCGGAAAGTATTCACAGCGCTTCACTTTTTCCACATTTTGTTATGTTACAGCCTTATTCCTAAATGGATTAAATTCATTTTTTTTCCTCAAAATTCTACACATAATACCCCATGATGACAAAGTGAAAAAAGTTTGTTTAACATTTTTGCAAATCTATTAAAAATAAAGAACAAAAATATAACACGTACATAAATATTCACTGTCTTTGTTCAATACTTTGTTGAAGCACCTTTGGCAGCAATTACAGCCTCAAGTCTTTTTGAGTGTGATGCTACAAGCTTGGCACCTATTTTTGGGCAGTTTCTCCCGTTCTTCTTTGCAGGACCTCTCAAGCTCCATCAAGTTGGATAGGAAGTGTCGATGCACAGCCATTTTCAAATCTCTCGGGTTCATGCTGGGCTCTGCCTGGGCCTCTCAAAGACATTCACAGAGTTGTCTCGAAGCCATTCCTTTGTAATCTTGGCTGTGTGCTTCGGGTCGTTGTCCTGTTGGAAGATGAACCTTTGCCCCAGTCTGAGGTCCAGAGCGCTCTGGAGAAGGTTTTCATCAAGGATGTCTCTGTACATTGCTGCATTCATCTTTCCCTCCATCCTGACTAGTCTCCCAGTTCCTGCCGCTGAAAAACATCCCCACAGCATGATGCTGCCACCACCATGCTTCACTGTAGAGATGGTATTGGCCAGGTGATGAGCGGTGCCTGGTTTCTTCCAAACATGACGCTTGGCATTCAGGCCAAAGAGTTCAATCTTTGTTTCATCAGACCAGAGAATCTAGTTTCTCCTGGTCTGACAGTCCTTCAGGTGCCTTTTGGTAAACTCCAGGTGGGCTGTCATGTGCCTTTTACTGAGGAGTGGCTTCCGTCTGGCCACTCTACCATACAGGCCTGCTTGGTGGAGTGCTGCAGAGATGGTTGTCCTTCTGGAAGGTTCTCTTCTCTTCACAGAGCAACGCTGGAGCTCTGTTAGGGTGACCATCTGGTTCTTGGTCACCTCCCTGACTAAGGCCCTTCTCCCCCGATCGCTCAGTTTGGCCGGACGACCGACTCTGGGAAGAGTCCTGGTGGTTCCAAAGTTCTTCCATTTACGGATGATGGAGGCCACTGTGCTCATTGGGACCTTCAATGCTGCAGAACTTTTTCTGTACCCTTCCCCAGATCTGTGCCTCGATACAATCCTGTCTCGGAGGTCTACAGACAATTCTTTGGACTTCATGGCTTGGTTTGTGCTCTGACATGCACTGTCAACTGTGGGACCTTATATAGTGTGTCTTTCCAAATCATGTCCAATCAACTGAATTTACCACAGGTGGACTCCAGTCAAGTTGTAGAAACATCTCAAGGATGATCAGTGGAAACAGGATGCACCTCAGCTCAATTTTGAGTGTAATGGCAAAGGCTGTGAATACTTATTATGTACATGTGATTTTTTTTTTATTTTTTTTTGGGGGGGGGGGGGGGATTTTTAATAGATTTGCAAAAATTTCAAAAAAATGTATTTCACGTTGTCATTATGGGTTATTGTGTGTAGAATTTTGAGGGAAAAAATGAATTTAATCCATTTTGGAATAAGGCTGTAATATAACAAAATGTGGAAAAAGTGAAGCGCTGTGAATACTTTCCGGATGCACTGTATTATGATATAAGTACACACAAGCTCATCAGAAGAAAAACTTGAAGGACTTCTGTATCACCTGTATTACGATAATGACAAATTTACATTTTCCCCCTCTCGCTTCTCTATCTGCGAGGTCACAAGCAGCCGTTCGTTAGAGAAGTCAGAGCCACGTTTTTTTCTGAATCAAATATAGAAGCAAACTCTTGCAAATCGGTTGCATTAAATTATCAAATTCAATTTTACACACATTATAAATAAGGGTGAATAGTTGAAAGTTCACATGTAAATGCTAAACATGAGATCATGCCAAAGTGCAATTCATATCCCATTTTATCCACGAACCCCCTCTGCTACAGATAATTGATTAGCTCTGAAACACATGACACACTGATCCCAACCACTGCAAAATGATACTGGGGCAGTCACACTGATCAGTGGGACTGTGTACCTCTGCTACTAATTAATTACATAAATAAGGAGACAGACTAACACAGCGAAAAGTCCCCACCTCTCTTAAATACATTTAACTACAAGTCACAATTTAAAAATCAAAGATGTTAAATTACTAAAGACAAGAATGTACAGTCCTCACTCCTCCGAGAGAGGAGCTATATAAATTGAGTCAAGCAGCTATGGGTCCCTTTTGTACGAAACGAGAGAGAGCCAGACAGACGAGGCCTTTTAGCGATATGGAAACCATTAAAGATCACATGCTTGCTGCCATTGATGAGGTGTGTCATTGATGTAAAAGTTAAAGCGTCACATAATCCAGTTAAAGACATATCTTTCTCAGACACATCATGTCGTAACATAGTGTAACTACTCGTGAAGTATGTCTCATGACAGCTTTCAGAAAAACTTTGAAAAGCAGAGGTTATGTTTATTACTGTGGATGAATCAACTGATTAAACCGACATGGACCAGCTATGCATCCATGGCAGTTATTTTTATCGGAACTTGCGATTTTTTAAAAGTAGTGATTTTTCTGCACAGAGCAGAAGCTATGCTGAAAGTATTAACGGCATAAAGTAAGTCTTTTCAAACAAACCTCACTTTATTAACAAAAACATAACTCCTCATTTGCAATCTTTTTTAAATTTTCTCATCACCAAATAAAACTTGGAGGAAACCAGAACAAGCGGAAAAACAAAGTGAGAGGGTTTGTGGGAAATGTGGTCTTCATATAAAAATTATCTAATTAAATACTCATCATTAATTGAAACGATTACATATTACTGTTTGTGAAAATAGTTTTATAAACACGTCAAGTTGTAAGTACAGCACTTTGTTTTTGTGCATACAGTAGGTCTGTGTTGAATTAACATTAATTAAACAGCTCTTATTTTGACAGCTGATTTAGTCGTTTGTTTCTATATTACAGTCAGAGTCACTGTTCTGTAAAGCTGTCACTTTTAGGATTGTTTTGTAACTTAGCCCCATGGTTCTCAAAGTTTAATAAATTAATGCAAAAATATTAGAACTAAATTATTTCTGATGTGCAGCATGATTATTATCAAAGGAAGTGATGACTCATTTATGCCTTTAATAGGTAGTGCTTAAAAAATAAAATGTTTCTTTTCCACAATTTTTAACAAAAAACACTTAAAACTGTAAATTAAATCTACATTTTTGAGAAAATGTGCCACAAAATCAAACAATTCTGATTGCAACAATCACAAAACAACTCAGTGAAATCCAGGAGGGACCATTTAAGGCGTGTAATGCTATAATACAAAGATGAAAAGTTTTTTTTTTAAATAGTTCCATATATAAGACGGACCTGCTAAAAGCATCTTGTGTCTGATTGGAATGTTTACTATGTTCATCTTGTATTTTGCTGTATGAAATTTAACCCATAAAAAGGAACGTGGGTGATTAATTTATTTAATGTAATAATGTATCCATTAACTTTTAAGAGTTATTTGTAGCCAAAAAATTGACAGAATATTCGGTGTGGCCCTTGAGTGATCTTCCCATCCGGTCCTGTTGCTTTTGAGATTGAACTGCCCTGGCTAGTTTTGGATAAAAGCTTGCATAGTCTTGAAAACCCAACCATTCTATGTCCCAGTCATGTATGACTGTGATCAAACCTTACTGTCTCATGTGGGCACTTTCTGAATTGATAGGTTTTGTCTTTCTGGGTAAAAACCCATATCTTTTATTTGTTGGTATTAATTACCTCTAAAATGCATGGCACCAGCCTTAACCACAGCAAACAGATACCTTTCATATCCACTAATAACAGATACATACACCTGAGCTGAAATCAATGGAGAGCATACTGAAGCAGCATGCCTCACAGTACCTTACACAAAATCAATATCGCTGAGGGGATTTTTTTTTTTAGAAGCATGACCATTGAAAGAAAACGTTTCAGGACACAAACTTGTTGATCATATTGGTCAAGTCGCTCTGCTCATTGAATGGACTTCAAATTGTGATTTTTCTTTCTTTTTTTTTTTTCTTTTTTGTTCACACTGTGAAAGAAAGAGAAAGAAATTCTTTGCAGGAAAATCTTACATGACAAGACATTGGCAAAATGCACCAGGATCCGAGTACACAGAATGGTGATTACACATGATGAATGTGGTGAAAGAAAGAAGAAGAAAAAAAGAAAGAGAACCTTAATGACCTCAGTGCTTGAAAAAGAGAAACACGCACTCACACTCAGCTAAGAAAACACATTTAAGCCCCCCTTAAGGCAAGTCCAGTCAAGTTCATCTGGCACTTACTATGTAGCCATTAGTAAAGTGATCTGTGAATGGGAATTTGTGCACGTTGAGTGTATGTGTGTATATATGTACATAGGTACATGGGAAACTGCCCTGACACTGGAACTTCCCCGAGTGGTTTCTAACCTATTTTCATAGCTGTGTCTCTCCTCTTTCCAGTGTGAGGAACATTCCTTCAAGTCACTAAACAACTTGAACTTGTGGAGTGTGTGTGTGTGTGTGTGTGTGTGTGTGTGTGTGTGTGTGTGTGTGTGTGTGTGTGTGTGTGTGTGTGTACTTAATACAATCAAAAAGACTAAAAAGGGCCATCTATCTACTTTGCTGTGTTTAGAATTTTTAATGTGCTAAATTGTTCCTTCCTCTAAGAGAAGCTATACATATGACGTGGATACAAGTGATTTATCCCAAAAAATCTGTATGTAAATATTGTCTTTTTCCATCCAAAATTAGCTTGTGTTTCGTGGCAGTAAATACATTCTTGATAACTGCTGTTTTCAGACCTGAATGAGACATTTCGGACAGAGAACAGTAACCGCAGCATGACTACAGCTATGAACCCCCCAACCCCCCCCAACCCCAGGCACATGCACCAGAGAGACTCTTGTAGTGGAGCCGCCAGCTCAGCTAAAACACAGGTACCAGCACAGTAACCGTGTCAAAGGGACCATAAATGCTTTTCGTGATTGTCAGAGCTCCACTGGTCTCCTTGTCCTCCCAACAGAGAAAAAAGGAGTCTGACAGAAGCTTCTCATGGCTTTTGACTCTGACCATTGGCTATCCATGCCACACCGAGTGGTGTTCAGTCAGCGTCCCCCGCGTCCCCTGACCTTCCACATCACACAATGTTAACCACAAAGCAAGGCCTCCTGCAGCCATTTCTCCCCCATTGCTCTGTTGACTTTTGAAATACACCAGAAGAGGGTGGTCTGGCTTAACTTGAGAGCATTTACCTTTTTTTTTTTTTAAGAGAGTAAACCGTCCAGTGTGCTGTAAATTCCAGGTTTCGGCGTTTAATGGTAAAAGGTAAAAAGAAACTATTGACAAAAGTTGTGTGATCCATTTTCTCCGAGTTTAGTCTGTAAGGGAGCTGCAGGTGCACTCGGGGTCTTTTCTCCAGGGGTCTCATGCAAAAACAGAAGTCAGCAGAAAAAAAATTACGTTTTCAATGTACTTCATGTTGTCTAAGCCCATATTAAAAGATTTTGTATAATCTAATCACTACCTCCAGCTACAACACAGTGTGTACATATGTGTATATATTGTATATATCCTTATTTAAGAGCATACTCTTTTAATTGGAGGGCATGATTTCTTGTTTTCAAGTCTTTTCAAGTTCAGATATTGCA